>NC_085043.1:4928109-5233759 GCF_963692335.1 Osmerus eperlanus
CTTGTCAATAATATCTGGTGTAAGGTGTAGAGCAAGACCGCGGCCCTCAAGGCTCGATGTCAGAACTCATGGCATGGTGTGTTCATGTGTGTGTGTGTGCTTGTGTTTGTGTGCAAGTGACAATAATGGAGGCCCATAGTGAAGGTTTGAGCAGTTGTCCTTAAGTTGTGCTCATACATCAAATTTGGAGCCCATGCTTCACTGACAGTAAAGACAGACACACACTAGGCAATTAACACATATGCACACACACACAAATCCTGTACACTAACAATTATGTTAAAAATGTGTTTTCTCTCACTTAGACAAAACACGTTTGATACACTGTATCATTTCAACAATTGCATGTGTTGCAAATATATGGAGTCATTTCTGTCCACTCCTTCTGAACAAAAATATTCCCATCATTAACAGCAGATTTGTTTCTTAAGCTTTTCAGACTTCAATATGAGCAGTGAATCAGGTCTCGGTTAGGAATTGTCTATGATGACCAAGGAGAGGTAAATCACTGGATAGGCGTCAGGTCAGCTTCTCTCCCTCCCTCCCCAAACACACACACACACACACTCACACACCAGGCTGGCCCCCCATCACCCCCTACTGTCTCAGGGGAGTTCACGCCGAGGGTCCCCTCTGCGCCTCTCTCACTGACCAGGCAGCTGAGAGGCACACAGATACCCCCTTAAGGAGCTTTACTCGCTCTGGAGGAAACTTAATCTCCTTTTTTAACGCCATCCCAAGGCTCCTAGCGGGCCCTGAATAGAGCAGGGGGAGGAGCCGGCTGCGGAGTATCTGGGCGCCCACATGGCAGCCCAGCCCAAATCTGAATATCTGAGCCACGGTGGAGCTGTGAGACGCCGCTCCAGCGCCAGCACAGGAATTAGCCCTCCGACAGGCCGCGCTAAATCTCTCCTCCAGCCCCCCCCCCCCCCCCCCCTTGTCACCACCACTCCCCTCCCTGCACCTTCTCCTACTTCTCTTTCTACAGTAGGCTAACCACACTCCCTACCGCATGCTGCAGCACCACGCCACCTCGCCTCCCCGGCTCTGCACGTGTTTTCTGGGCTGAGGCCTGAGAGAGAGGGGGAGAGACGAAGAAAGAGAGGAGTGAGAGAGAAAGAGAGAGAGATATATAGAGAGAGAGAGACAGAGAGAGATAAAGAAAGAGAGAGAGGTGGCAGTGGAACGGGAGAGGGAGAAGGTGGTTGGACTTTGGAAACTGATCTCAAAAAAGCTTGATAAAGCTTAAAGAGTGTATATTGTCATATGCCTCATTTGAAGACATTGTTATGAAACCATTGGATGTGGGATGGATAAAACGAGATGCACAATCTATTCCTTGTGTCTGGACATTCACACTGGGCCAGACACACAGGGGAAAGGAAAAGAAGCCCCCCGCCTATTTTTCTGATCCCTCTCCCTCTGTTTCCCTCTGGGTGAAAAGGTTCCAGAGGGGGTAAATATTAACACTGACGGACTTGTGTGAAAATCTCTGAGCTGTTTTATTCGAAAGGAGGTGTGACCGATTACCAAAGAGGGTCGGATTCCTCAGGGGCAAAAGGTAGCGGCTCTGTTCACCCAAACACTTTGGGACCAGCACTCTGACATGCTCCTTTAGCACCCTGTCAGTCGACTATTTCCAAAGCAAACACAGTCAAGGCTTTCTCTCCACAAGTCAGGCACCAGCTCATAAAGTCCCTGAAAAGGACTTAGAGTGGTGAAGAGCCACAAGAAAACAAGATGTGGGCAAACCAAACAGACCCCTACAAAGCCCTGGACATGGTGTCTTTAGTCAACTTACGCTCTCTTACAGAATATGCTCCCAGCCAAAATGGGGAATTTCAACAACATTTTATCTTCACAGGTCTAAACATAGAACCGAGTGGTTTTCATGGTTAAAATGACATTTTTTGGTAAAAGCTGGTTCTAGATGTCAGACATGAATAGAGAAACAGTGTAATGTAGATTTGAAATGAACGTGGTATCCAAGCCACTATGACGCAATGTGAATGCTTACTACCTTCTTTCCCCCTGGAGTGATAAAAATGGCCCTCAAATTTTAATTATTGTCTAAAAAATTACAAGAGGTTATGTTATCTCATCCCATCATCAAAGTGTCATCTCTAGAAGTCTTAGCTCATTGTACCCACCCTCCACGGTGTGGGTGATGGCGAAATGTATTTATTGGGCATTGCTTTCAAAAAGCCAAACAAGACCCTTGGTGATGTGGTGATCTTGGTATGTGTGTGCGTGTATCAGTGTGTGTGTGTGTGCATATGTGCGAGCATGTGCATATTGATGAGTTTCAAAGAAACTGATGAGCAGAGCATAGTGTTGAGTGTGTCGAGAAGCTGAGAACAGCATCTGGTCCCAGACTGGGGGCCCAGTGGAGGAGGCATTTCCAGTGGAGGTGTGAGATTCTGGCACAGCCGCGATAATACAGTCCACACACTGGCTTAAGAGACACAGGAAGTATATGAGGAATTCAAAAGCAAAACAATTACTTCTGCAGCAGATAAGAGGTATTTGGCAAATGAGCAAGTCATAGATGTAGCATAAGAATAACAGCGCACGGTTATTACTATTCCTTTCAACCTTCTACAATACACCCCCCAATATTTGTGAGAACAGTGTCATGTCCTCGTTTATGCCTCTGGTTTTATGTGATATAGTGCAGTTTCATGACTGTATAAAACTGGCCTTGCTCCAGATTCTGTCCTGTGACATCAAAACCCACTCAACAAAGTGATAAGGTGTCTTCAGTGGCTATACCCTGAGTCAAGACTTTGGAATTAACACCTCACCTCCAAGAGGGAAAGATCAATAGAGAGCCAGGGGGAGATCATTTAGGCCGGGGTGTGGAGCGCTCTGACGATCAAAGACTGGAGGTGTATGCAGGGGGGAGTCTGGGTGAAAACTATTTCACAGACTGATCTAACATGCCCCTCGACCGTGGAGCTGTGACCTCTCTCTTCATAGAGCATGTCAACTGTGAAAGGACATTTACAAAGTAGGCTTTTATTAGGTCACATAATCTGCTGAAATCCCGATGAAATGTGCCGCCTGTGTAAAATCGGGTCTCATTGATTTATTATATGGTTTAAATAAAAACAAGTGAGCTTTGTTTATTGGTGAAGTTTGAACTTGCAGAGGAAAAAGGATAAGAATATATTTCTCTGCCCACTACTTACAAGCTGAATTTCACACACAATGTTACAGTACAAAACATCCGGATGAAAACAGGCTGTACATCAAATTAAGTGAAAACAAAAAACAACAATAGGGGGAGCAAGTGATTGTTTGAGTAGGCTACTGTAATAAAGGCATGATAGGGCATGATATATGGCAGCTAACAGTCACAGAGGAAGTACAGAATACTGTGTAAACTGACTTTTGATTCTGATCCCAAAGTAAACTTCTAGAACCTTGGAGGTGGTGGCAGGTGATTTTAGAAGCTAATTAGCTTAGCTGATCAAACACAGATTTGTGCTACAGTACGCCAAATTCTCTTCACAACAAATGTTCCTAACAGAACTTTATGGTGGAGAGTTCAATGATTTTTGTACATAGTGGAGAATGTAATGATTTTTACATCATTTGGAAACTGAGGTAAATCTCTAATGAAGACATTTATGCATCTTATCAGACCATAGAAAAAAAGTATTAAAAATATTTAACATTAAGTTCAAGTAAACGCATTTATAAAAAAGACCAGCTTATGCTATTACTAAAATGCAGATACTTCGCGTGTGCATTGCCTTGTGCATTTTCTCAACCACACCAGCCACTGTAGCAAACATTGATGAGAGTTTGCGAGCTAAAATACGAAAATTGGATTTTGCACTGCCAAGACCTGTATTTTTAGGTGCAGATAAGTCTTGTGTTAAATTGTAACATAGCTGAATGTAACTATGTAACTAGAATAAAAACGTTCATTTTTGTATGTATAGCCCATAGTTGAAAGCACTTCCAAGTTGAATCCCTGAAGCCTGGAAGCATTTAGGCCAATTTGAATAGAATGGATTGATATAACCAATTCAACACAGTTACATATGCACATTTGGGATGGCCAGGTGTATATACTGAACTAGGCTCTACATTCTAACTCATCAAGTAAATAATGGTCATGCCAGTTTTATAATATCTAACATGAGGGAAATAATTCATTTATAATAAATTCAATTTATTATTATAAATACAGCATTGGCTGCATTAGCAGCCATGATGACATCGAGTCCTGATGCCGTTGAGACCTGATTTGAGAAGAGAAATCAAGAGAAAAACTAGAGTTACACTTCTGTGGACATTTTGAAGTCGCAGCAGCTGGGGCAATTGATTTAAATAGGCTATATCCCCTCCTAACCTCCTAACAAAATGACTTAAGTGTTTACTTTTAAAAGGGGTCACTGCACACACGACAAACTCCATGCCACCAGAGCAATTAAACCATGACAATAGTAGGCATTGTTGCTAACGCACACTGGTTTGTGACGTCATACGCTAGCTGTGGCTAACTAGCTAACAAGCTCCTGTTAGATGGAAGGTTGGGCTATATGCAAACATTATGAAAATTTGTGAAAAACTGTATTTCCATTAGGGCATAGCAATACACTGCTGAGTTGTAGTGTTTTGTTTTGAGCAGATATCAGAGTTGACAACCGTTTTGGGTCTGTTTCATTGGTTATTTCTGTTAGGAATTAACAGTTTTCCTAATGGATAGGATGCATTTATTTGTAACTGCTGGGGGTTATGGGGTAGGCATGTGGCAAACAGATTATACAAATTATTTTACAAGGACTTCTAATGAGTGGATTCTAAGGAGGATAATGAAAGGTCATTCAGAAGAAACTTAATTGAAATAGAGCCAAATAGATTATCCATGTATTCATCATAGAGTAATCATCTTAATTGTGATTCAATTTAGAGTGGTATGTATGTGAAAGTAAGCTATTTTATATGTGCTCATACATATCATGTGTGTGTGTGTGTGTGTGTCTATTTGCGTATGTGTGTGTTGGGCATGCAGGACCATCGTTTAAATAAGCCTGATGGGCTCTCTCAAATACATTTGGGTCTGAGCCCCAAGAAGACTTAGATACACTTGTCATATAATCAAAAGTGAAATACAAAGTACTGTATGGTGAAAAGGCCGGGGACTTTATTTCAGGGGAAATAAAGTCCCCGGCCTCCCCCCCCCCCCCCCCCCTTTTTTTATTCTCGCCGGTTGCTTTCATGTCATTTAGATGAGTGGTTAATAAGGAAGAGCGTTAAGAGGATTATGATCCGGTTGGGCCATGCCGGGAAGGAGGTGATGTTTCTGAGGAGGAGTGTGGGGGACGTATTTTGCTGGGCTGGCCTGAGCGGGTGTGGAGATAGGGTGTAGGGGGGCCAGGGGGTGGGGAGGGTTGTCTGGTACAATACTGGGCAGGGGCATCCTCCTCACTGTCAAGACTCATTTAGTCAGAACTAAGCACTCCAAATAGGCCTGAGCTCATAAGGAAATATCTTATTCTAGGCCAAGGGAGATTTTCCCTAAAGACCCTTTATCTCTTCCCCCTCCTTGCTTTGCGTTAATGAAGACCCCAAAAAGTTGGCCAATCTGAGCTAGTTCAGTTATTGGGAGGCATAGAGGGCTGGCAAGCCAGTGGAGTAGTTCTCTGTCAAGTGTTGGGGTTTGAGGCTAGGATTGGCAGGGGGCACCGGTACAAAATCTTTGGGCTCCAAATCTCAGCCCTGGCCTGTGAAGATTTCAGGGTGCCTGACGGTAAAATCCAAAGTCAGAGCTTAAGAAAAATGGCTCCCGTAAAACTTAGCTTTGTTACACTTTATAGGTGTGCCAGTGTGATTTGCACAGTAGTGTAGAAAGTAGAAAGTAAGATATCTTTGACTAGCGTTGGATTGAGGCACTTACAGGTATAGGCTTCACCTGCGAAAATCCTCCTCTTGATGTATTTTAACAAGTAACTCAGAGGTTGGACAGAGCGTGATTCTGCAGCTTGTAGAGAGGAAAGGGTTAAGTTAAAGGGAACTAACTTCTTCAGTCTGGAGACAGCTACCAACAGGGACACATATTCCAACCGCATCTGGTTTGTAGCCATTGGCTGGCATCCCTCAATGTATTAAAACCTCCTTGCCTTCGATGGCTTCTCCAGCGAGGAGGCTCTTTGCGAGAGCCCATTTTCCGCAATCTGCGTGGATCAGCCCAGCTAGCTCACGCTTCGCATTCCTTGCTCCGCCAAGAAGACAACAAGCCTCCTACCCACCCCTTCCAACCTCCGTACCCCACCCCTTCCAACCTCAGTACCCCACCCCTCAACCCAAGGCGCCTGGCATTCGCCTTCTTAAACGCATCTTTAATTCAGCAACTTTGAAGTGGCACTCCGGCAAAGCACTCAATCAATTATAAATTAAATAATCTCCTTATGATATTAGAGATTTTTTATGTCTAAGAAATACTGTGAGATTAGGGATCCCAAATCAGTTTTAGCGGTATCTAAAGTGACAGCAGGAGAATCATTGGAAGGAGCGGGTAGAAACTTAAAATGATTATGTAGATCTGTGTCACCGCCGAATGTTTCTGCAAATCCCTGCAGGATCTACCGCAACGAAGGAAACAGATTATTCCTGGCCTTATTTAAAGGGCTGGAGTTCTTAAGTGGCTTTTCGGAAGGAAACATTCATATATATTTATACATATATTTACTGTTAGGACTACTACTCCTTCCCAAGCCTTCTGTACCCCTCACTCCAACATTTAACCCCTAGGGCAGAGTGTATTGACATGGCCTACACATGGGCATCTATTGTGAAGTGTAAAACTGGCACTAATGAATAATTAATGACGAACTGAATGAAGAGATCCCAAACTATTAGTGGTGTAGAAGCAGGCTCCTGTTTCCGGGTGAGGATGCTGCTATTGGCTACACAGATAAGATGGGAGACCCTAACTGATCTTGAATGGGAAAATGTGAGAGGCTGTCTTCAGAACCTGGTGCCAGAGTGGCATGGAAGGACGACTTTGCCCACAAACAGCTCAGGTGAGACCAGTCTCCGTTGAATTTATCCTTCAGCACCATTACTCAACAGTAGTAGAAATTATAGCCCGGTGCACATTTCACATATCACGCTGAGGTTCATTCATCTTTGATTACACCTCTCAGATGATATAAATTAGCCCTATCCACTATGTAGGGTTGATGGATGGCAGGGAAGGATATGAAGCAAACTGATCAATATCATGGATCCAACTCTGTGTTTCAGGGCCACAGGCCCTTGGTGAAAACACATTTCTCACACAGGCACCGAGCCCACAAAAAAAAGAGCAGTGTGACAATTCAACAATGCGAGCAGTCAATTCTACAAAGCATAAAATCTCACAAGTGCATCTTCTCTTCTTCCTCTACGACTATAAGATTCAACTACTCAACTATTCCCCTCCCTCGTCCAGTCCTTTCACACCTGCATGGATCACCAACATGCCAAATAGATTTTATGAATGGGCTACCAGATCCACTTAACCTGTTCTGATATAAAGCAGACATCTTCTGATGAAATATATATTTTTGCCATTTTCATGCGTTAATGGACAGATAAGAACGACAGGAAAGGCAGGGAGTAAGAGAAACAGGGCATGCAGCAAAAGGCCCGGGCCGGATTTGAACCCAGCCGTAGCAACCATGGGAGATGATAGGATGCACAACGTGTCTTTGCCTGTTTGTGACGTACATTAAGCTTTTCACCGGGCAGCATGTTTTTCACAGTATGGTATCGTTACCACTAGCTTCAGCTGAGGGAGTTGTGTTTTCAGTGTATTGTCATAAATCACTCAAGTCTTTGATTCACTGTATCTTTGAGGGGGTTTTCTCCCCTGAACTCCCTGGATATCTATAGACTGCTTGCTTTTACCAACCAAGGAAGTTCTATCCATGGTCTTTTTATTCTAAGCTCAGCTGAAGACTTGAGAACAGAAATCAATGGAAGGCTAAGAGGTTCCAGGTTTCAGGGGACTTAAGGGGTCACAATGGTCTCTGTGTAAACAAGCCACGGGGAGGTTTTGCAAGAGGATGAATAGGCTAAAGCAGAGATATATCATGGTCGAAAACCATTGATTGTGTGCAGATCAAAATGAGGTCAAATTCAATCATAGACGCAAATACATGTTAAAAAATAAATAAATATAGATATCTTTGGGGCAAATTAAAAGTGCACAACTCATCACTGTCCTTATTTATTTTTTTACAGATCCTACTTTACTTCCACAGTAAACAAGACCTGTGAGTAGACAGAGGTACTGTGGGAGCGTTAGAGATTAACATCATCATGTTTTGGTCATTATCACCACTTCTAGTGACCTCTCCAGGCTTGTTAAACAGTCTGGGTTTGTTGATTGATGATGAAAAGAGAACATGGACCCACAATCTCTCATGGGAGAATGACAGAATGTGTGTGTGAGTGTGCGTGTCTGTATGTGTCTATGAGTGTGTTGGTTTCCCTGATGACCCTGCCAGCTGGCCCCTTTAAATATGACACACACAGGCTAGATAAAGAGTACCACAGGGGGTTGTCAATACATTATTCATATGCATACAAAGATGCACACACACAGACACACACACACACACACACAAACACTCACGCACACACATCTAGCTCTTTATCATAACAGTCAGTGACAGGAAAGAGAAGCCATATCCCAATATCCCAATAGATGTCCTGCTCTTTTTCTGCCCTGTCATCAGATTCTCTAACTCTCACAGGAGAGTTACCTCTTAATTCATATTCATAAGATTTCTGATCTGTGCCCTAAAGGCTCTTCTACAGGGGTCCAGGAAAGCCCCAGTTGGCTTGCCCACAGACCAAAATACCCACAAATCATGACAAGCTCCTGCAATGTACACATGCAGTGAATACATTCAGATGTGCCAAAAGAAAACACTGAATAAGCATTATTCAGACATCATATGGAGGAAAAACACTCCCCAAGACCCCCAAATTCCTCGACATATTTATCCTTTTATGCAAAACATGAATTTGCAAGATTCCTCCCTGCTGTTTTGTATGCCTTTCCTATCTAGACCATCCACAATGTCTCAACCCTGTGGGGAGCTAATTGATCATTAAGGACAGATAAGTAAACACAGATATCCATCACCGGAGCCGGGCCCTTTGGGCTCTCACTGGTCCCCTGCTGTGTGTGTGTGTGTGTGAGTGTGTGTGTGTGTGTGTTGGAAGGATAATCCAAAGAGAGGACAGCGGCACTCAACCTCGATCTGACGTGCCAGCTTGTCTCTTTACATGGCCAGTTGGGCCCAGCAAGAGTCCTTTTCAGTCTGAAGTGTGTGTGTGGTGTGTGTGAGTGTTTGTGTCTGTTTTAGTGCATGTGTATGTGTGTGTGTGTGAGTGTTTGTGTCTGTTTTAGTGCATGTGTGTGTGTGCGTGTGTGTGTGAGAGAGAGAGTATGTGTGTGCATGCATGAAGGCAAAGAAAAAAGTGAAAAGGAGAACAATTTTGACATTTTGCTGGCCCCCTAATGATCTGATCTGTAGTCAGGTATTATACACTGTAAACTGTAAGTACTATTTATTCCCAGCATCATGCTGTGATACACACATACACTTGAACTAGTTCTTATAATTAACTTTTTACCCAAACATTACATTAAGTGTCCTCTTTTCCTTGTTTTACATGTCTCTGTTTTACTTGATCCATGTGAGCAGGTATCCAGGTTAACTGCCCAGCCAAGGACTCCCTGTGGAGAACCTGCTGCCCCCAGGCCATCTCATACAGTAATTTCTTAAGCACTATTTCCACACTGGCTTGTCAGCTCTACAGAGGCCTTCAGAGCGCTGTAATTAGAGCCAAATGGCTGGGAGCAGAGCTGCTTAACCGCAAGTAGCCTGTTAAAATACTATACCCACCGCATTGCACCATCGTGCCCTCTTCAAGGACAGGATGTTCTCAGTACCCCTCATCAAAATCCTGGAACCACCGACTCGAGGTTTCAGATACTCCGGCGCTGTCAAAAGATTAGGTCTGCATTGCGTTGGAATTGTGCCACAGCACTTCCACTTGTGCTCATTTCACTTCAACAAATAGTATACCTCCTGTACCCTA
Source organism: Osmerus eperlanus (assembly GCF_963692335.1). NCBI lineage: Eukaryota > Metazoa > Chordata > Actinopteri > Osmeriformes > Osmeridae > Osmerus > Osmerus eperlanus. The sequence continues at coordinate 4,938,223 of NC_085043.1, forward strand.
AAGTGCTTCTGTGGGGTACAACATATACAACTAATGAGTCCTTATGATGCGATGTGATGAGGACAGCTCTGTAGAGTGCAAGGTGTTTACTCTCGTTGTGGCTGGTCTTTCAGGTTCTCTACTGTGTGTTTAGGGTTTTGTCTGACGTCTCCTATGGAAGCGGTCAGTCAGCGGGTTACGGCTGGATGCGACTCGACTCTGCATGCCAGGCCCTCTAAAGCTTTTTAAAAGGGCCTTTTGTAGAACAAGGCATAAAACCCAGATTAGGATACAACAATAAAACAATCCCTTGTGTTCATTCTATAATACATCATAAAGCAAAGCTTATGGGGGAAGAGTGCTTGAATAAACAGCTACCAAGTGCTCTGGACGTCCTGGTCAGTGGAAGGATCATACTATTCTAAGAGTGCTTAAAGTCAAAGCCCACACGGATGAGAGAAGAGATAAGGAGAATGTGAACAATTCTCACCTTTGTATGTGTTTCTGTTTGTTTCTGTGTATGTGTGCACACCTGTGCATGTGTTAAAAAAAAGTTCCACATATGTATATAGAAAAAAAATAAGTTCTGAGGTAGGCAGATGATCTGTTCTATTCCCAAAGACTTGGGTTTACAGAGGTGTAAGGATTGAATCTGCTATTTGGCTGTAGTTATCCCAAAGAGCAGATCCGAAAAGCACTCAGGGTGAAAATGGAGGAGAGAAACTAGACTTAAGCTCAACAGATGAGCTTCAATTCGCTAAATGTCTGGACCCAGATGACCTGCTGCTGTTTTAAAGAATTGCTGATCAGATTTAACAACAAAAGACAGATGTTGATGGGATAGAGGTAGCTGGTGAAGAGGGTTAATCTCACAGGCACAGCTTCACACAATTGAGACCATTTCTTTAATTGAGAAAAGACTTAGAGCTGTCTGTAAGTGCTCCCATATCTGATAAAACCGCACGAGAGAATAAACTTTCCCTTTGAAATGTGCTCTAGTCTGCACAGTAACGTTGATACCACCACAGTGGATTAATGTTGGTTGGAGAGCAGCTTAAAGTACATAGGAAGACCATACCATATTGTTCTCTGGATCTGAGCAAATAATACACGCGATAATCATAGACGTCAACAGCCAAGGTATTGGGAATCGATAACATCACCCAGCTTCCATACACAGGTCAGGTTCGTTCTAAACCTCCTTAACCATGTGTTAATGTGAGCTCATAATTCTCTCCTCAACCTGACACTCCCTCAGTGTTTGCTGGTGGTCCCCCCACCACACACACACACACACACACACACACACACACACACACACACACACCCGACCCTACCTTTCCTTCTCTTCTCTGTGGGGGATTGGGGACTCCGGGGCACTGCAGTCTGTCCTGTCCCTCTCTCCACTGGATGGTAGTTGATAAAAAAGGAAAGAAAACATGTGACATAGCTTTAATTGTAATGCTCCCGCGTGCTAAATATATTTATGTTTTCATGAGCAACTCCAGCATCTTCCAGCAATTCCGAATTCTGTCTTTTGGCATGTAGAATAGTTTAATTATCCCCAGATAAATCCATTGGTAATTTGTCAGGCTGTACCAGTCTTTTCTCCCTGCTCCCACTCCCATGAATCCCCCCTTCCCACCCAGACCCAGTTATAAGCCCCTGTAATGAATCACTAATCATCTAGTCCCTGATGAGCTTCCCCGGTCCATTATCCCCTAATTACCCCACACAAGAGGCCATGCCATGGACCAATAGGGGGCAGTCTGGAGAACATAGTCCTCAGACAGTTGAGGGAGCTTCAATCAACTACATCTTTGCTACTGTTTTAAAGTATCTATGACTGGAGGATAAGGTTAAGTGCAGGATAGTTGCCTTTTTTCTATACTCCATTTTTTTTCTTCTAGTGGTGATTCATTTTTCTTTCAGCCATCCACTTACACTTCTTCATCAGTCTAATGTCACTGAAACAGAAGAGCCCTCTGGCAGAACCAGTATATACACAGGGGCCAGAAAGAACCAGCTTGTCCTCAATCTCTGCCTGTCGTTCAAATGAACCAAATGGTCCTCCAGTGAAGCATTTGGGCCGTGGCGGGAAAATTGAGTCTCTAACTCACATAGTCATTTTCGCGGACGCCGCAGTTGGGATTCAGAGCGAATCGCTGCAGAGCAAAGATAGAAATTGGAATTGGCAGCTGACATGAAAAGGGGTCAAGGGATTTGTCCCCTGCACACACAGAGTATGTGTTAAAGACGGGTACCTCTGGTTTACAAGGGGGTCTATTAAAACAATGGCATTAGAAAGGTGCCATTGTAGTCTCAGTCTCTGCCAGTCAAGATTACTTAAGACTATTTTTGGGGGGGGGAGTTTGTTGATGTTGCTATATTTTCTGGGACCAACACCGTCTTTGTGAGGTCCATTGTAGTATCAAATGGATTCCATGCTCCTACCATGGGATTGATTGAGAATAATAGCTTTATGGATTAATCTAAACTGTGTGTCTGTGTGTGTGTTCCAATAGCCTCTTGTCTCAGTTTGCTTCTGACACAAAAATACCTTTCTGCAATTGGTAGACCACTATCAACTAAATCCTGTAGATACATTTCTGTGTTAATCTTTTGAAAAGTAAACACATGTTCTGTTTACAAACTATTAATAATGTTACGACTTTCTAGGCAAAGTGCATAATTTCAGTCCATCTTTAATAGGATTGGGGTGCTTAGAGGTTGAAAAAAACCTTTGTGGTCCTTTTGGAGTCTTGGTGTCCGTTTTTTGTGACTGTTGAGGTGAAAGCCTGTCAGAAATGGTTAGCTTCTCCAGTGAAACTACTTCTTTGCATCTTAGCTCCAGGTCTTGCCCTGTGTCTGCACAATTTCTTTCTATCCTCTTGTTTCTCTCCTTTTGTTTAGATAAAGCGAGGGATTAGGATAGATTTGCCCCCATAAAATACTGGTTTGATGGGCTTTTATCCCACCATGTTGCTAAAGCTGTGTAGCCCTTGGATTAGGCCTCTACAATAGCAGCCCTTGTGCTAGGCCGAAGCCTGAGGGCCACAACCAAAGACAGGCTTGCAGAATGAGGGAGGAAACAAACCTGCCAACTTCGATATGTCAAGTTTGCAAGAGGAACTGTTCAGATGACCTGCTTTAGATCTGTACGACATGGAATGGTGTTGTGTTTTAAATTCCAGACACCCCCTACCTGTTTAAATAAATTATTAGGTTATAGGTTCATGACAATTCTTTGACTCTCCGTCTTTCACTGTATATTTCAGCCTTATACGGCCTTTCAAGGTGATTGTAGATTTTTACGATCCCACTACTTATACTTTCTAGTTACCAGACTGGTTGTAAGAAATATGTTACATCCCCTATAGGTAGAAATACCCCCAAATGAGCAGTTATATGTCTGGGGAAATAATAAATCTGATTTGAACAGACTTGGGGCACACTTCACTGCATTTCTCACCATTACATTGCTCCAGGTCTTGACTTTAAAGAATGAAGACTATCCGTGGTTTCAAAAAGTCTGTCTATGCTGTTTGCAAAACAAAGCAACACACACTTGTGTGTGTGTATGTGTGTGTGTGACACTGAGTGTCTATGTGTGTGTGTGTGTGTGTGGGGGGGGGTTACAGTACAGTGTTGTACATAGTTTACATGTAACTGCACGGCAACAACATTATTATAACAATGAGGACATAATGCAGTAAGTTGCTGATGTTCAGCAGTATAGGTCTGTTATACAATTGGAAAAAATTGAAGTGGTACCCAAGTCTAAATCAATACTATCATCGAGTTCCCCCTGGAGAGACACTTCTCCCCCTTTATGTTGCAGACCATGTTTCACTGTAAAAACTTATAACGCAGAGAATTGTGTCTATTTATTTTAGATATTTCAACTACAGTTTCAGCTGTACAGGTCAAATTACAATGCTGTTACTTCAAATATTGCTGTACATGATTCACATATCTTGTCCAAAGAATGCTCTTGGCAAGTTGCAACTATCCTAACACAAGTTCCTGTAACACTCAAGTACATACAAAAGAAACTGAAATTTCACACAAATAAGATAGCTTTTCCTCCACTGAGCATAAGTTAAGCTGTTGGATGGAGGAATGATGTATTCATGAAGTTCTGAAAATCAAATAATTATGGTTAATGGGCTCTGAAACCTTCGACTTCTCATTGGATCCTGTAAAAGTACCCTTCTTAGACTAAAACATTGAGTAAATTATTGAATGCTAAAATAACAAATGATCAGTCGGTTTAAACATGAATAAATGTAACAGAATGGAATTATTTCGCCGAAGTTTGTTATGCATGGATAATGGACTGCCTAAGTAGGCTTGTGGGTAGATAAAGTTTTATATCCTCAAAGCAGGCAAGCGTACGTCATTTCTAGGAGATGATTGAGAGCAAAGACGATTCACATCTAGAAGCTTTAACATGATAAAGTATGAATGCAGTGGAATTGGGGTATGGAGAACAATAAGGGCACGAGCTAAATCCATGGAAATCTGAGATGAATTTGAAAAATAAGAGCTTGGAAAGTGAAGGCTAAGATGATAATGATGAGATCTAGAGATGGGAGAAAGAGGGAATGGAAGAAGGAGACAGCGAGCGGGAAAGAGAGTGCGGGAGAGAGCCGGTGGCAGCACAGTGGCCTAATATCACTCTAATAGCAGTCTCTCTTGACACTTGCTTAAACCCTTCAGACGCGCTGGACATTAGACCGCATTAGGTTCTGTAGAAAGCTGATTTAAGGAAGAACAGCTGAGAGGAATTCCTTCTCGCTTTAATTGCTTTAGAGACGGTTCCCACAAAGAAACACTGGCCAGATTTACCTCCCGTTTAAGTTCTTACTTCCATCGGTTCACAAGTTAATCCGATTTCTGTTCCAGGCCCAAATACTCAGTGATATATTGTGCAGACAAAAGACAGAGAAAGGTTGGTTTGGGGGGGAAAAGTATCCAGGCCTCTCAATGCTCAATTATCAAATTAAGCGTTTGATATTAGGCCTTTTAGTTTATGTAGCATAGCCTATAATTAATAACAATACGGCAAATAGCCTATTAAAAATCATCGGCGTTGCGGGCTATAGCCAATCATTAGCCTATATTTGTGTCTATTTCTTTGTATTAGCCTATTGTTATTTTATAAGTTTGTTTGATGACTGCTTTTTCTTAGTTTTACGAATCAAGAATCGCTAATAGGACCACGAGAAAGCCCATGAAAGCATTGCACTTGTTGCTGCTATTAGGTCATTTTGAAGTTCTTTGAAGCTAACCAACCCTTAACTTTCTCAATTTTACTCGCACTTGGCTTGTTCATCTAAATTCAAACTGTTTGGTGAGCAGTAACCTAACCATAACGATATCTACATTTCTTTATTCACTAACATCATTACATAATACAAGTGTCGGTTTCACAATTTCAATTGGCCTAATCTCCTTATCCCAATTAAGTGGCACGTTTCACATAGGCTATATAAACTATCACTTTTTATCCGTCAGTTAGAATTGGACTTATCATGGAAAATACTTGCATTTACTCGGATAAGTCCACACATTGAAATCGAATTTCCTATAGGTATATTTGATGACAGCATATTTCAGTCCATGTCTTCAATAAACTGTGGTTGGGGCGTGTGAGAGTGCACGCTCTTTTCACATGGCGCTTTTTTCTGAAGTGTCAACTTCTGCGGATGAAAATGGCCAAAGATCAAATTGAGTTTAGGATTTCATCCTAACCGCCCCCCTCTCACTCTTGGAGAAATTCAACAAAATATGCAAGCTTTACATTAAAAGGCTACTTTTCGCTGCCCCTAATTCCAGCCTAAACGGGTTTTCTCCGGGAGAAGAAATCTTTTCAAAAAACCTTGAAGAAGAGAGGGGCATTATTGTTTTAATCCTCTTACCAGCAGTCATTTTAAGACAGTTTTTGGAGGCTGAAATGGCGTCTTGTCTCTTCAATCCTAACCCAAATCCTTTGGGGCCGGGAGAGTTACTAAAGGCAGTAGCCTGCATCTCACGGCCGCAGAATCCCCCAAATAGTCCGACAAAAGTCGAAAAGCAAATAAAATCAATGAATGGGTAATTCTAAACGTGTAGCATTTCAACCTCAAAGTCATTCCAATCAAACCTTTATTGTGGCAATTATTCAATAACTGGCCGTGATTTGTCATGCAGCCCTTGAACTATAAAGTTTACAAACACACTACATTTAAAGACAATGAACATTGTTTTCCCTAAAGTATTTCAAATTATTTTAAAAGTTGCATAAGTATATTGGAGACACTAATATGATAATACAGTTGACCTACACAACGCATTAAAAAAAATACAAACTAAGAACTATAATAAAAGCATATAATTGCAGCCAATAAATAGTCTATTGATAATGACAACCCTTAATCACAACAGTTGTTTATCCACTACGAGCTAATTATAGCCAAATCTATAATAATTATGATTATTAGGCTTTTAGATGTATCCTTAAAGCTTAATATAAAAATAAACATGGGCATAGCAGAAGTGTTGCCTTATGTGATGCTTCATTACATTTAGTTATATTCATCTGACTTAATAAAGTTATTCATAAGATAATTGATGGTACAAAACAATGAGAAAGTATACGCTATAGATACAGCTAATGATCTAAATCAGGGGCGAGGAAGGCTGAAGTAGAGAGCGATTTGATTGGCACAGGAGAAGACTATTTGAAATCATGCTTCATGACCTCACCAGGCGCTCTTTAAAGCCCTTCCTCGTGCGCGAGCCCGATAGATGGCAGATCTGTGAATTCTCATACACTTATCAAGACCACAGGACACACACACACAGAGAGGGACCTAAGCGAAGGAAACGGACTACTCATCGAAGAGCGAGAATTCGTAGAGTTTGGACATTTAATATGGAATGTAGAAATGAAGAAATAACGCAACAAAACTAAGACATTTTTATAGCAGTGGACCAGTATCGGCTACACTTAAAAGCTTGAGCGGCGTGAGAGGTAAGAACTTTCATAGGATGGAAACATGGTGTGCAGAGTAGGCTGAACCGGAAAAAAAGTATTTGCTTTTAAATAGACATTTCAAAGTTAAAATAGACATTTCAAAGTTAAAATGAAAATAAAAAGTCCGTGCTTCATTAGACGAATAATTGTTTGTGCTGCTTTGGACTCTAGCTGTGCTAAAAGTAGTCTTAATAATTCGGTTCGAATTACGCGCAGCCGCGTTGTTTTCAATAATCTAGAGCATCATCACATATAACAACCTCCTATAGTTGAACTGATTCTGATTTCAATTTCAATTAGCCTACAAATGTGTCCGCTATCCATTATGCTGCAGGGGCAGGGGTGCCCGGGACTTTGACAACATTAGTATAATGGATACACGTTCCTTAGCATGACAATGGGTCTGACTTTATCCACAACAAGCGAGTGTTGACAAATAATCTGTCATGTTCTAAAGCAACATAAACAAGCAGCATTTTTACAATTAATATACACTTTCTAACTTTCTCGCTGTCTATGTTGCTCTCTCTCCCTCTCTCTCTATCTCTCTCTATCTCTCTCAGGCACACATCGACACACATACAAAAAACACACACACACGGACTACACTGCCCTATCTTTTACGTGTCAAGACTGATGATGAATTAATATATTTGCCGTTGAAACCTATTTGCACCTACATTACACAGGGACCCAACTGGGGATCCCCATGAATATTTCACAGCAGATTTATCATACATCTTTGCCACTGCTAGCCCCCGGCAATTGAACTGAGACCCGCTACAGATTGAGGGAAACGGTTCCCATTCAACGACTCGGCCAGCAGTGTAAATATTTTGCACCTGCTATCCAGGATGATACAGTGGTTACCGACATTCATATCTTACAAAATTCGTTTGGAAATCAGACAATGTCTGATCTGTGTTTAGAGAAGCAGTATACTGCAATTTTACTGTTTATGTAGGCCTATGCCTTCAGTCCCATTACAACCTTCAGGCAATTTTATGCTTAATTTAAAGATACCACTGTTTGATCATGTTGCATGATCAAAATGAACAAAATTACAGTAACATAGCATGCTGTTCATAATGATACAAATAGGCCTAGATATAATTAGATATGTAGGCCTACGTTAAATGTAGGCTATTTGTATTTTTCCTTTCTTTTACTCTTGGGCAGGGCTACCTAATCTAGTTGCCGTAGCCTAAATGTGATCGAGCCTAAATGTGGTCAAACGTGATTTTTCACTCAGGCCTAAGGTTATGTAGGCTATTTAAAGTAGACGCAGATTTTACTCTCACTCTTAGGGCCTAAATGATTTGTAAAAAATAGAATAAAGCTACAGGCCAAAGACCTAGCTTTTTACAGCGTTTCTGTTAACTCTACAAAGTAACTTAGCCTTCCATTTTATACAAATAACCGATATCAAGCCCTCGCGTTAACTGAAATAACTTTTAGGCATAGGCCTACACAACATTTTGAGATTCAGATGAAAAATAGGCTTAACTATAGGCTGTTTTGTTCAGATAGGACTGCGCATTCTTAGTCTTAAATTGGCTAGGCTATAGTGTTTTAGACCTAATCATAACGTTTTTGTCATTTTAAAGTTATCAGGCTTTAGCCTAATAAAGCACATTATTTCTTATTTTAATTGGGCTCATTTGAATTTAGTCCATTGTTAATCACCAAATAAGGCAACCCTTATAATTACCAAACCAATAGCCTACCCTAACGGACAAATAACCTCTAATGTAGGACTACAGGGCCCAATGCACTGGAAGCGTGTAGGCTATTCTGTGGGACCAAATATTAAAATATAAGTTCAAGTTGAACCTATTTCAAGTGGGCTACCAACATCAGTATCAACGTTAGGGTTGAGATAACGCGTGAACTAATTATTTCATAAGGACCAGCGCCTGGAGGGAGTTCAACAACCCCCAGGGATTTGGTGGTTAAATAGCCTTTCGGCGGCTCCACTGAGATATGCTGTTTTTAAGATCATTGATTCATGTCATATGTTTTTTTTTAAATGCTTACTTTACACAGGTAGCCTATTATATTTTCACCTGTTGCATCCGTGAGTGTATTTATTTAGCTAGTCTTTATGAATGTATATGCCTAATGTTATAATCAATTGCCATGGTTTTAGTAGTAGCCTACAATTAAAAATAAGCAGAAATGTATTCTATTATATAAATAGTAACAAACACCTTTTGCCCTCTTTTTTTGTAGGGAGAGTTCGTCATGCAGCACTATGGAGTGAACGGGTACTCGCTCCACGCAATGAATTCCCTGAGCGCCATGTACAACCTTCACCAGCAGGCGGCGCAGCAGGCCCAGCACGCACCCGACTACAGGCCGTCAGTGCATGCGCTCACTCTAGCGGAGAGACTTGCTGGTAAGAACTGGTTGCACATTTATTGTAGTTTTTTTAATGTTGTTGTTGCAAAAATATTTTTCAGTAGCCATATGATGGATCAATGATCATATCCTCTTGTAGGAAATAGGTTTTGAAATGTGATTTGGATTAATTAATTCGACTCCGGGACCTGTGCCTCAATTAAATCGGCCATGTTTCTTTTTTCTCAACGGCTGCACATTTCAAGACATTATCCTCGAGGCCCGGTATGGCTCCCAGCACCGAAAGCAGCGGCGCAGTCGTACGGCATTCACTGCCCAACAGCTAGAGGCCCTAGAGAAAACCTTCCAGAAGACCCACTACCCTGACGTGGTGATGCGTGAGCGCCTGGCGATGTGCACCAACCTGCCCGAGGCCCGTGTGCAGGTGAGAAACTCCTTAGGGCGATGTACAAAATAGTTTGAAAGATACTAGAGTACAACAAAGTTTATATTTCAGTTAACTTTTTCCAAATTGCTCTGTGGTCTCCTCTGTGGGCCTCAATCGAACCTATTTTCAGGTAATATGCAGCAAAAAATATTTGTTAAAATAAAGGTACATTTGATCTCTTGCAAAGGTGTGGTTCAAGAACCGACGAGCCAAGTTCCGCAAGAAGCAACGCAGCCTGCAGAAGGAGCAGCTGCAGAAGCAGAAGGAGGCTACAAATGACGGCTCCCAGGAGGAGGGCAAGACAGAGACGCCGGCGGCTACACCGGCGGTCCCCGAAGCCCGCGTCCCGTCTCCCCCCTCCTCTTCCTCCCTGTCTGACGCCGAGCGGCTGGCCGCGCAACCCCAGCCCGGGGAGATGAGCGTGGAGGTGAACGTCACCTCCCCGGAGCCCTCGGACAGCGAGTCCGCCGTCGAGGACAACGGCGAGCGGGAGGAGGAGCTGAGGGAGGAGACCAGGCCGGACATGAGGGAGGAGTCGCAGGCGGAGGCGGGGCACCAGCCAGGAAATGGCTCCCCGTCCTGCAAACGCCTCAGCCCTACACCAGGTGAGAGCTCCCTTTCAATAACGGGGAACAACATTTCCAAAAAGAAATAAAGAAAAACTCTGCTTTACCTTTAAAAAGTATTAAAAAAAACCATAAAGTTTGTGTACTTTCAGTTGACATGGTTAAAAAAACCTTTATCTTTGTGCCAGACTCTCCACTAGGCTCCCCCACCCTCCCTTCCTCCAGTGGCGTGAGCAGCAGTGGCCTGACCCAGAGTAACTCCTACGCCTCCTCCCCTCTCAGCCTCTTCCGCCTGCAGGAGCAGTTCCGCCAGCACATGGCCGCCACCAACAACTTGGTCCACTACCCCTCCTTCGACATGGGCACCCCAACACCCCCACTGCCCTACCTTGGCATGAACGTCAACATGCCGCCCCCCCTTGGCTCCCTCCCCTGCCAGTCTTACTACCAGTCCCTGACCCAGGCCCAGCAGGTGTGGAACAGCCCCTTGCTTCAGCCACCAGGCAGTTTGCCAGGCAGCCTCAACAGCAAGACTACAAGCATTGAGAATCTGCGGATGAGGGCCAAGCAGCATGCAGCCTCCCTGGGCCTGGACACGCTACCCAACTGAGTAGCGTAACACGCTACCCCCCCACCCCCCCCCCCCCACCCCCCGGACTGCTGGCCCAACCAGCAAGAAGTGACCCCCCCCTGCACCACAACTGACCTCATAACTACAAGGACATGAACTCAGCACTGGGACTCTATGGACATACTACAATATACTATGATATGGAAAATAATTGATGCTGTAACAGATATCAGCTTGGGAATGTTGACTTTGAATAGTTATCAGAATACTGTAAACAGGACACTGCACCCTCCTGGTTTAGATGCATATGTCAACACATGCTTTCCCACCGTCATTTACCCGTGTTTGGTGGATACCCCTCAGACCTGAATATCATCAGAAATAGCACTAGAGGCGACAAGCTTTGCATGCATCCTGAAAGAAGGATTACAGCTGAACAAACATGAAAACAAAAAGACAGGTGAAGGATGACCCTGGCCACATCAGTCACTTGCAGGTCCGATTCGGTCTCAAGACCCACAATGCACTATAACGATGCCTTGTTGCTTTGTATCTTTGCTGTCCCACCTGCAAGAATCCATTCAGTGTTGTAAATATCCCCCTGTGTTTGTTCCCATATGCCTGGTTAGTGAGTGAATCCATGTCTCCTTTAATGTTAAGGATTTAGAAGGAATCAACCTATTTTCAAACTGTTACATCGTGGCTTTATGCAAAAGGACAGTGGAATGTTCCAATCCCTGTGGGGGGAAAAAGAGAATTAAAGAATATTCCATGGAACCCTGATGAGCCTACATGAAGATGTTGAAAACAAACCTGGTTATTGTTATCTTCGCTTAGAATCCAGACTCTTCTGACTCCTATATTGGCATACCCAAATCTTACCGAAACAACAGCATAGGAGTTTGGTACAGCATACATAAAAATGGCACCCTGGCTAAAGCAAAATGTACTTCATCAATGTAGATCCCAGACATGTATTTCTCAATTGTTTACTTAAATGTGAGTAATTTATCTGTTTAAATGCAAGGGAATAAACCACAAATATAAAGTAGACCGAATGCTTTATTTTATAATATCATAGAATGATTATTGTAATGCACGGGGGGGAAATGCAGTGTCAGATTCAATAGCCAATAGTTGGACAGCCTTACAAGTCTTGAAGATCTCTGAGGGGCGAGGATGATCAGTGGTTTGCTACCAGGTGAACCGGATCAGGTCAGAGGGCTGATTGGCTCCTGAATTGGGACAAATCCAACCACACCCCTACTGTGTGAGATCGCCACTACAGCAGCAAATCTGGCCTACCGCAAGAACGGACACACACTCACCACACTCCATATTCATATTGTATGTGCACACACACTCTTCCAGCCTCCTTATTTAGGTTGAGAGGCAACTGTAGGAATTAAATTAAATTATAATATGTAAACTTTTGGTAATTTAATTACAACTATTTAACTTTTTATAATACTCAAATAACAGCAAGGCCATCTTACGAAAGAAACAATGTAATGATTATTGTTATCACATTGTATGCCATGTAACAGTTGAGTCGACCCATGCACAGACACGAACACATACTCTCTCTCTCTCTCTCTCTCTCTCTCTCTCTCTCTCTCTCTCTCTCTCTCTCTCTCTCTCTCTCTCTCTCTCTCTCTATCTCTATCTCTCTCTCTCTCTCTCTCTATCTCTCTCTCTCTCTCTCTCTCTCTCTCTCTCTCTCTCGCTCTCACACACACACACACACACACACACACACACACCACAAGCCCTGCCACTTGTTCACCCAATGCAGAGTAACTAATCCTAAATGAAATGACTGAAGAACAGTGTCAAGCTCTAAAGAGTCCCCAATCCCCCTCCACTCCCCCTTTCCCCCTGTCAGCCAAGGTTTGGCTCCACCGAAACAGAATGCTTTGCCATAAGAAGATTACCTTTGGTTGGGATATTGATGGATTAAGTAAGAATAGAATAAGATGAAATAGAACTGAAAGGGTTCCTAGAGTCAGCAAATTTCAGACACCTGTTTTTATCCCCTCTCTACCTCTAACTGTTCTCCACAACCCAGAAGAGCAGGATCCTTATCCTGCTTCAACTGGGAGATTGCAACTTAGAACACGTAATTATAATAACAACTTTCCTAAAATGTAAAAAAAAAAAAAAAAAAAACTTTGGATGTTGTAAATAAATGTTCAAGCCTGCTCATGCTGTCATAGGTTTCCACATTGTGTGTATGTTTGTGTCAGAGTGTGTATGAATTTGGGAGTATGTGTGTGAATCTGGTAGTGTATGCCTGTGTACGTGTGTGTGCGTGTGTGTGTGTGTGTGTGTGTGTGGATGGTGCTAAGCCGCTGAAGGTTTCCAGGAGCTCTTTGATGTGTATCTGGGCAATGCGCTATTAGAGGGATTTTCCTAGTTGACAGCTTGGAGAATGTGTGGAGGAATTGCGATGCCAGCAGGCTAAAAGAATGCTGGAAACAGGATTAGGATCATATTCTGGCAGCGCCTGTCACTTCATCAATGGGCTAAGGTTTCCTCAGTGACAGCCCTCCTTCTCTGCCCCGGCTAAAACCTTTAGTGGGACCATAAAGGGGGTGAAAACAATGATTGAATAGTGTGCTATGATTTCTGTGCTGGGCTTGCTTGGGGGCCATTGTGTTGGGAGGTCTGAGGGGTGGTGGTGGTGGTGTGGGGGGAGGGGGTCGATACGGAGGGAGGGGCGGGGGTATAGGGTGAGACAGAAGAGGTTGGGGGACAGTGGGGTGAGTGGAGTGGGGGGGTGGGTGGGTGGGTGCTGGCCTGGGTGAATGACTGTTCTTTCTGGGAAGTTTACACCCAAATCCTGTTGGCTTTGCATGGAGAGGCTACGGGGAGAGAAGCATGGTGTTCCCCTAAGCGAAGACAACAGCCACCTAAGAAGCAGGTGGAGAAGGAGGAGGAATAGAACAGTGCCCTGTGATTGCCATGTCTGTAAGTGGATTGTGGTTTCCCTGTATATCATTTCCCCCGTAGTGATGGGGTTAGGCAGCGTTTGTCTCCACTGTCGGGGGAAGCCCCTTTGCCACCGCACTGCAGCTAAAGCCAAGCATGTCCGTCATTTCCATCATGTGACGCTGGTACAGGCCTCAGTGGTTGTGAGACACTATTGGTGCCGTTATAAAAGTTGAAAGCACAAGTAGCAAGCAGTACAGTAGATAAAATGCTTCTAACGTTTTCCAGTCTTTGGTATTGTGATAAAAAAAAGAAGTCTCTTTTCAATGACAATGTAGGTCTTGCCTTTTTCTCCCAACTCTCCTAACAGCATTTTCCTGGGCTGTTCGAAGCTGTTTCTCTCACCAGGGTCTAGGGTGGTCTCATCCAACAGTACTGGTAATGAGTAAGGCATGTGCTGAACCTGCTACCTCCAGTATGGAGCAGCGAACTCCATAGAGAGAGAGAGAGAGAGAGAGAGAGAGAGAGAGAGAGAGAGAGAGAGAGAGAGAGAGAGAGAGAGAGAGAGAGAGATAGCTCCCCTTCTCCAGCAACACAGCTAACTCCACAGTCTGCTCACCCATGTGAAACAATACTTTCACAATGCAGCAAGAGTTGGCGACAAGTTATATAATTCCAGGAATTACAGGCCAGCATGCAAATGTGAAATCCCCGTCTCTTTCTCCAGAGAAGTGGATGAGACAGGACTATATCTGCAGGCTTCACTCTGGCTCCTCAGCTTTGTGCGGCGGAGACGCTCTCCTTTCTCCCCCTGACTCGGGTGATAATCCTGACACGCACTGTCTGCAATTTTTACTGTACGTGTTTAAGCGCATTTGCAGTGCATTTATCTCTCCAATGTAAACCAATTTGGCTATAAGGGCTGTGGGCCAAGCAAGCCCTCGGAGGGAAGAAAGGGGAAAAAACTCAAACCTAGCAGATGTGTATGGAGGGAAGATGGTGAGGTGGTCTGAGGGGGGTGGGTTGGGGGGGTGGGGGGGTGGCATTGATGAACGCCTGAAAGTAGCAGCAAAGAGAAGCGGAACCATCCGGAAAATAGAGCGTCCCTTGTCCGGAGGGTAAGCTTTTCAAATTTAGGATAGGGGGCCCTTAAAGCGGCTCGAACCTGGATCACGGAATTGTTGAGTCACAGAATCTGAGCAAATCATTGGAAGCTCCCAACTAATCCTGTCATAGAGAGATTGGTAGGCATACATTACAGATCCCGGCCCCATATAAAAAGCCTGGTGCCTGCTGCATTGACAGGCTTCCTGTTTGATACCGCCTGTACACCTGTATCAGCTGTCTGCTAATCTCCCATTGCCTTCCTCCTACTCCACAGAATGCTAGCTTTCTCATCGGGCAGTAATGGCTGGTGAAATGGACCAAAGTCCCTAAAAGCTGTCAATCTTCTTCCCTCTCATGTCTCCTAGAAGTATCTCTTTGGTTGCAGAGGCAGAACTCATCACTTTTATTACGTGAAGGCAGGGGTCCCGCTGTGATAGACATTACTATCTTCAATCCTACTGCATTGTAAAGACTATAGGGCTCCCTGGCCCCTGAAATGGCACATTAAGACAGAATCATCCTAGTTTAGTTGGGGCGATATCGACTTTTATTTGTTTGCACCCAAGCAGGGTGTAGATATGTTGGGATGGCTTTTGAAGTACCCGACCTTATAGCCTGAGGTTCCTGTAAATGAGGTGTTTGCTGCTCTTACCAATGAGACGTTTCAAGAGATGAGGGACCTGCCAGCATTCTTAGATGTTCCATGCCGCAGACATCTTGGAGATGATTTGTTGAGCCTGCCCCCAACATCCACACTGACTTCCTCTTTCCCAGTCTTTTTTTCATCTCAATCGTTCTCAAACTCTTTTCGTAACACAAAAACTTGTGTTAAGGTCATCCTTAGGGCATATATAAAAGTTATTTACCAAGATATACACTCTGGGCTCAGAGATGGGGTACAACCTCTTACATACAGCATTGTATTTAATGTACAGTATGTGAAATGCACCACAGACAGTAATAACTGTTGCACTAATATTTTGCAATAACTAGTTTAATCGGTGGAAATGGGTGCATGTGTTTAAGTCACTGCCAATGTACGCTGGAAAAACCACGGTGATTTGCAAACAATATCAAGTTTCTCAGAAGACCAGGGTTTCCTCGTTACTTCTTAATGCTTAATGCTCCCTGACTGAGTGGCACAGCCGGAGCCAGTCTCCTCTCTCCATGTGCCTCGGATAATGCTAATAACGACCTCTCAATTTAAACTCTACTCCTCGCCTAATGTGTCCTCCTCACTCCAACACCCAGGTCCATATCTCCATTCAATAATGGAAGAGCGAAGATGGCATGGGAGGTCGTAATGGGAAAACAAAACACATTGTCCCTAATGGCCTCCTATCCCGGGAGAGTTCAAAAAAAATTAAATTTATGTAAAACCAAATGAAACACATATTTACAATACTTGAGGGTGAACACACGATGATGCAGACATGGTGCGGTGGCCTTGCCGATGGAAGCGCTATGTGTCATTAGGTCTCTCTATCACAGTCTGCTGTAATGGAGCCACCACAGTCATCACTCAAAAGTGCATCAGAATTGATCTCCACTCATACAGTATATGGCACAGAGGTGGAACAGAGAGAAAGGGGGCCAAAGGCAACATAGGAAGGGAAGACCTGGATCATCTGAAGGTCGAGCAACCTTTTATTTAACAAAATTATCAACAGTTTAAAGTTTCGGATAAAGTATGAATATACTTTTCCTACAGTATTTTAATACCAGACACACACATACATATGCCTTCATCTCCGGTAAGTACTACAGGATAAGTGTGGAAGATGAAAGTGCATAAGAGCATATTAAACACACATTTCCAGTGGGATTACAAGAGACTACATGTAAGAGAAGTGAAGACGGAGAAATCGTGAGGGAAGCCACAGAAATGAGTGAAATGAAATATTGCAGGTAGAGGTCAACAGTCAAAGGTGTGAACTTGAGAAAGCACAGTACCACGAGCCCACAGAAAAGATCGAAAAGCTGTATGCAAACAGGGAACCATTGTTAAGATACCATCATAGGTTACCATTATACCCATCTGATACCTCATGCATGAAGGGGTGTGTACGTGCGTGTGTGTGTGTGTGGGGGGGGGGGTGCAACAGAGCCAGACTACATCTTCATTTTCAGGCTTGTGTCTGACACGAGGTGCTAGGTACCTCTTAGCCAAATAAAATAACTAATACAATTCCTCCTCATGTTGTACCCTCACCTGTACGTTACTTCGGCTGAGGAATAACTAGCGACAGTGATATAGTGAAGATGGAATGGTAGTTTCCATTGGGCTGGGTTATTCAAATGTTCACCCTACTAATGAACATCTCTGGCAAAGACTTATGGGAGGACATTTAAAGTGCCCATTCCATTCTATAATGTAATATGTACGCTACAATACATATTCCTCATGTATCAATAAATGTATGTTTAGAATGCCATGGCTATGGTTGTAACACTCCATAGACACAGGGAGAAATGTTTTGCGTCTAAATGACATGCACACAAAAGATTTCGATATCAATGTCTTTATTTCAAATAAAATCAAATGTGCATAGATTTCACGTACAACAATTCAATTTTTGTGATTTTTATGTGACAGTGAACTGCATTTAGCTCTGCAAGAATGAACACTATTAAAATACATATCATTTGCAGATTCTTCCAAGTCAAGGTATAATTTGTAGTTTGGAGACTTGATTTAAAATACGCAATTAGATACATTGTATATAAAAGTAAAAGCAAATACGGTTAGATACCTAACCCTAACCCTAACCTTGGTACTTCCAGTAACATATTTCTGATGTGAGTTTTTCAATTAGTGTAGTTAGATGTAAGTCATCTCTAAATGTACTAATTTAAAACAATGATTTAAGATTAAGCAATATAAAATGATCAATTGTTCAAAAGTATTTTTTTGTTGACTAAGTTTTATTGTCTCAGCTCCACTTTCCAATACAATAAGTTAGTAAATGCATTATTAAAACAAGTGTAATACAAAATTTAATTTGAACCTTAAATAAATTGTATCAATATGGTTCATGTCCAAAAATATGGTTATTGTTATTTTATCAATCAAAATACATATACACAGCAGCAATTTACTAAAAAAAATACATTCAACTACTTTCTATTGATTTCAAGTCTCCCTTTACTTGATTTACATTTATATTTCTTGAAACTTGATTTACAGTGTGTTTCGAATGATATTCAAACGGATAGTGAATAGTGCTTTTGACTGCTTTAGGCTTTTCCTCTTTCCTTTATCCTCTGGAGCAACTTCATAAGCCTAGAGTGGAATTGTACTCAAGGCGCCTTCCTTCTCTCCCTCCTCACTTGTTCTCCTTGACCAGTCGCTCCACCTCCTTCATGAGCCGTAGGCAGAGTTCATCCTGCCAGGGCAGAGCCACACACTGTACGGCCACAGGCAGGCCCTCAGCGCCGGTCACTGCCTGCAGACACACGCAAATAGAGTTCACACACAAACAAGCCTCTAGTGTGTTGAGTAGGCCACTGCCTCCCTCTACTGGTCACATTTAGATTCACACACAAACTTTCACTGGGAACTAATCTCGGAACCCAGTCGTTTAGATTGAGGCTATGGGAAAACTAAGCAAGGTAAACTTAGCAACCTTTATTCAACCAGGCATTAAGAACAAATTCTTATTTACAATATATGCAAATATAGGAGTCAGATGGCTGAGCGGTTAGGGAATCGGGCTAGTAAACTGAAGGTTGTTGGTTCGATTCCCGGCCGTGTCAAATGACGTTGTGTCCTTGGGCAAGGCACTTCACCCTACTTGCCTCGGGGAGAATGTCCCTGTACTTACTGTAAGTCGCTCTGGATAAGAGCGTCTGCTAAATGACTAAATGTAAATGTAAATATCAGCCTGGCCAGTGGCAATAGTCACCTGGGGTGAAAGGCTGCAAAATAAAACCTGTAAAACAAGGATGTTTTGAAAGATAAAACCAGACCTTTACAAATTGTTTGTCCCAAGGATCACCAAAGTGCCCCTTGTAGCATTTGAGCTCCTGTTCATCCTCAGCAGTGACTGTAGACACAGGAACAGTCCCAGCTGGGAAATTGATCAGATTGTAGATAATAGTGTACGATGTTGCACCTGAAAGGGTGACAGAGAAAGAAAATGATTGATTTGTCCAAACATACCCACATGACTATTTCAGCATCAGTTCGCTACACATTGGCACAATGACCAAAGGATTTATGCTAAGGCAAATGGTTTGAAGTACACAATTAAACAATTCCCTTTGGACTAAGTCATTTTGTAACTCCTGGATAGCGTCCTATCTCAGGTAATGAAAAGTCCCCTGTTAACACTGTGCACTACGCAGCAAAGGGAGGAATGAAATACCGTACATGTGAGCTTCCCACAGTTGAAAAAGTTGAAGGCCGGTCCTAGCATTGGGCAGAGCAACACGTCCATCTCACACTTCCTCCACTCAGCTATAATTTCCTGGGTGTAGTCCTTTGTGACAGACAATGAACTGCATTACCCAAAGCACTACATCTCAATGTCCAAATGTTACAAGTGTAGCACAGAGCCCTTTGCCAACTTGACGTGAAGTTAATGGTTAGTGGTCAAAGGCTCACAGAGATTACAACAGTATGCTACTAAGGTTTATACTGATTAATATTTACCTCTATAGCCGCCTGAGTTTTCCACATGTCCTGTACAGAGCTGTTACAAGGAGTGGCAACAGTCATTTATGATGGTTACTTCTTGTATACACACTGGCACATGACAACAAAGGCGCTGCAAGGAGAGCTACTGAGCAGATAGCAGTTTGTTGCTTATTCTTATTTCAATTAGTGAGGCTGACACCATAAAAACATTGAACTTGTGTGTTACGCTGTATGTCTATCGTAATACCTATGGTGAAAAGGCAAATAAAGAGAAACTAAACTTGTTAGTCCACATTGCATTGTGTGTGGTCGAGGTTGTCAATGTTGCAAGATGGGAGGGAGGGGGTAGGGCAGTCTAAATGAGGGTTTAGGTTAGTTCAGGTGCAGTTCAATGAGCGTATGTGAAGCCCTATTTGACATGTGCTCATGTTTGTAAAAAGGGATAAACAAAATACATTTGATTTGATTCTCACCTAACACCACAAGTGGCTCCCAAAGAGTCAGCTACTCGAGGAAACTAGGGGAGAATGCAAAGCTTTTTACTTGCGGAAATGTCCAAACTCGCAGATAAATAATCTGCATAGGCACTGGAAATGAATATCATATGTGGAAAACACTTCAAAACCAATTAATTATAATCAAATGTTGCTAAAGCCAGAGACGCCTGAATCACCATCTTTGTACCCGGTGTAAGAAGTGAGCACCTACCAGAGGTTTCAGGAGAACAGAGAGGATCTTTTTCACAGTGTGGGGTAGATTGTATGTGACAGTCTGTGGTCTCAAACAAGGGTCTACTGGACCACCCTTCCTAAAATAACACAAAACACAGGTCATTAGAAGAACACTTGACAACCATTTCCAGTTTTACGTTCTCGTATAACGTTCTACTTTTGTAGAAAAGTGTTGTTGGCAAACACTGTTGTCGTGATTCTGTTTGGTTGTTCAGTCAGAATCATTTTTAATAATCTCCCTGGGGAATTTGACCTACTCACAAGTGGCTTAGCAGGGTGTTGGCTCCGTCTCCAAGGATACCTTTGATAACAAGCTCATGCATGGCATAGCTCAACCTGGGAACACTGAAAGGCACCAACTACACACACATTGTGTGTGAGAGAGAGGAAGAGAGAGAGAGAGAGAGAGAGAGAGAGAGAGAGAGAGAGAGAGAGTGAGAGACCGCAAAGAAGACAAATATTAACATTAATGATCTTTGCTCTATTGAATTGATAGTTAGAAAGATATGTATTAAAGTAACCCACTTTATGGGTAAAGACCCATGAAGTGGGTGCATACAATGTGTGTGTGTGTGTGTGTGTGTGTAGTACAGCAGAGACATTAGACCAAGGGTGAGGTGGATGAGTCAAGTGCTCAGCTCATCTGGTTGTTTTTCATTATTTCAAAATATTATTAAATATTTTGAATATTATAATATTTTTTTGCAGTTGTGCAAAAACCCATTTGGCCTGTTGGCCCAAATGGCAGTTGCCTGTAAGCGCTTGTATTACAATGGAGAAAGAAGAAGCCTGGGCCTGTTAAAGTTTATAAGTAAGACTATCTTGCACAAAATGTAACCTATAGGTCCCTTGATCCAAGAAAAGCACATACCCTAACAGACAGAAGGACAATGTATCACATACTATATACAAGTTTATGGTGATTTAGGAAACACTGCCAAGTCCTATGAACATTAAACTACCTTTGATAAGTTAAGGCATGCCTAACTGAGGATTGACTTGGTGCCATAAACTGGTGTGAGATACAACAGTGATTACTGTGTGGATTAGTGATAAGATTAACAGTTGAATCTTAAAATGCCAGTCTTGAAAAAGGTCAGGAGTAACAAACATTTACTTCAAAGTCCAATTCAAACATACAACTTGTTGCTGTATGTTAACCCTGCATTAAGCAGTGGCATGGAGACTGTAGACTCGAGTGGCAGGGTTGTGGTGAGACGTACCGTGTGGCCAGCTCTCTCTAACAGGGCCTTGGTCTCCCTCAGGCCTCGTTTCATGCTAGGAGATGGCATTTGGTAGCCATCGCTTTCAAAGTAACCAATCTTCAGGGGCTTGGAAGATGTGTACACCTGAAACAAGATGTGAGTCAGGTGGCTGAGTGTTTAGAGAAGCGGGCTAGTAATCTGAAGGTTGCCAGTTCGATTCCCGGCTGTGCAAAATGACATTGTGTCCTTGGGCAAGGCACTTCACCCTACTTGCCTCAGGGGAGAATGTCCCTGTACTTACTGTAAGTCACTCTGGATAAGAGCGTCTGCTAAATGACTAAATGTAAATAAGCATTTCATTACATGCGTTATGTTATCATGCTTCTTTCTTTAAATTTTCTTTTCTTTCTGACTTTCAAAAGAAAATATGATGCTAGGTTTTTTCTATTGTCTTGTAGTATCTTCTCTCTCTGCACTTAGGGTCTCGATTATAAACTATGACTGGAGTGAAACCATATCTGACAGACATATCTAGTCAGATAGGCAGCAGTAAGGTGTTTGCTTTGAGGAGTGTAAAACTGCATCTGTTGGACAACTTAGAAGACCTGAAGTCAACCCAGGTCTTGCCAATCTAGCAATCGCCCGATCACGTAAAAGGGATGGTGTTTGCACCATATGACCAATCATAAACATGGTCATGCCCTTTTAATGGCGTTTCGCTAGAAGAGTTTGTTGGAAGCTGAAAATCATTATCATTGCAAGTCCAATTAAAATACTTGCAAGGATGCATGTTTATGTTCTAGAGGATGTGTCAGATTTCCTTACTCAAATCAGTCAGCCCTTCAATTACTAGAATTTTGGAAAGCCATTACAATCAGGGTAATACAGAGGTTTTAAAACAACAAAAAAGACACTACATTATTTCCCTGGAGAAAGGTGTATAGTTGAACTCACATTTTGATTGAATTTTGGAATGGTATTCAAATTTCACTTTTTGACTAACCTTTTTGAACGTCCCTGAAGTTGGAGTGTTCCTGAATGTGTTTTTCAGCCCATCTAACCCATATAACATTATTTGTGGTATATTGCATTGAATGACGGTAAGCAACCCATATAAAAACCATTAGGAGCACACCTTCTGGTTAAATGGGATGGGTGGCACAGTGGGGTCCAGTTTGAACAAGTGATCACACAGCAGAGCCTGCATACATAGAGCCAGGCTGTCAACATCTCGCGCCATAGGCCCGGTGGAAGACAACACTACGGACAGGTACAACACAATACACTGTTAGTTCATCACAATGCCCTGAAGCACTAAACAGCTAAATGACTGGTCAATGGGGTTTGAGTCTCATATCACCTTACCTGCCTTCTGGCCTTTGCTGCAGGAGGTAACACCTTGACCACTGCAAAGACATTAGATAATATCTAAGCCAAAGATGAACCAAGGAGCGGCCTATACTACGAATCAAGTTCAGCATACCCAGGATATCTTTTCATTAGCTGGCTAAATCAACCTGGGTTTTCCCAATCTAACTATGAGCGTCAATTGAAAGAGGTGGTGTTTGCACCATATGACCAATCTCAAACATGGACAAGTCGACCAGAGCTGCATATTTTACACAAAATGAGCAAACTATAATATTAAACAAATAAGAATAATTTATCAATATAACCCAGGCTCAAACCAACACAGTTGCTGCTGGCAAAGGCAGGAAGGAAAGCTGGCAAAGATTTCTGACTGTGTGACTGCTTAAGTTTAGCTCATCGATATCACTGTCCCATCATTAAGGCACGAGTAGGTCTGACAATAATTACAATAGTGTATTCCATTACATTTATGAGTTGCTTAGATACGTTATTATGGTGTGTAAGACAATACAATTTTAGCCTTATTCTTTCATCTGCATGGTAGTGTTAAAAAGTCTTGGGAGAAAATAAAGATACGGGTAAGTATAGTCTACTGGCAAATCTTTTAAGGACAAGTACAAGGCTTTAGTGCTTTAATCAGTTTCTGTTTTAGGATGATATCGGTATACAAAGATACTCATCAGAGAAAGCCAATGGGTTTAGTCTGTTTCTATAAACTCTTGCCTTCCTACAAGACACTCTTACTATTCGCACAAAAAAGGTTTACTGTATCTTCTAGGAATGGTGATGACCTCACAAAATCAAACCCTGCTTGGTAGTACAAACACATGTACAATCAATCACATGTCCAACACAACTCCAGTTGTGAGTCTAAAGGTCATACAAGGCAGGAGATTATGTAATCATGTCTTGTGAATGTAACCCTTTGGAACCTGACTCCGTCATAACAGACATACTCACCTCAGCCTATTTGTTGTGGGCTTGAAACCACAGATGCCACAGAAGGATGATGGGATACGGATGCTGCCCCCAATGTCAGTGCCCAAGCCCAGTAGAGAGCCTCCACCTCCAATCAGAGCCCCCTCACCCCCGGAGGAACCACCCGAAGTCTTCAGAGAATTGTGCGGGTTCACAGTCTGCCCAAAAATGGGATTGCTGCAGTCATAACTGGATACGAAGGAGAGGAGAAAGGACTGGGGTCATATAAGTTCTAAGTAAGGCCGAGATGTTCTTATGATGGTTAAAATACAAGATGCCGTGTTCTACAAGTACATGGTAATCATTTATAATTAGTCTGTTATTCCTTTGCTGAGCGTTTAAGATTATTTGGCAGGAAAAAAGATTTGAGTATTACTTTAGAAGGCCTTGGGGAATATTGGTTTTGGCAAAGGGAATGGCTCCCTGTGTCTTCAGAACCTTCACTAACACACCGTCCTCTGGAACAGGTTGGTCCAATTTACAGAGCACACCACATGAGGAGTCATGACCCTGTATACACAGAAAAATATAAACTTATTAGGTTGACCTTCTTCCCTAGGTTATGAGGATATCTTCTTGAAACCACCACAGCTTCCATAGGGAAGGAAACACCATGTCAACTTGGTCTAAATGTAGGTACCTTGAATCCCAAATTGTCTTTGATGCTGATGGGGACACCATAAAGAAGACCTTCCTTGCAGCACCCAATATTTTTGAGCTGGTCAAAACTTTCCAGTAGAATCTCAGTGCAACAGTTGAGCCTCTTATTCACCTCCAAGGTCTGTTTGGAAAGTGTAAAGTGAATTATCAGCTGGCTCTCCTCACCCACTCTCCTCACCCAATGTGGTAGGAGGGGGATGGGGGTAACTTTTGAATTGTGTCAGCACATGTTAGTCAGTTTAGGCTAATTAAAAGAGTACAGTTTGCACAGGCCACATTTATCTATAAGTCAGTAAGTCACCCTGAACTGTGTTTCTACTCTGGTAACACTATGTTACGCACAATTCTGATAAGTAATTAATTTTAGAAAAGAAGTTTGATCATTTCAAAAACATGTTGGTTAGTCAATTATTGAGTTCTCATTAAATCGCTCTGGATAAGAGCGTCTGCTAAATGACTAAATGTAAATTGCTGATATGGGTATAGCCTACCTTTTCCATGTAGGAGTGGAACACAGTTTCAGGACTGAGAGAGCCATCTTTTAGTTTCTTGATTAACTCAGCCAGGGGTAAGGAAAGGATATGAGAAGTATCTGTGACAGAGTGCTGCAAAAATAAATAGGATATAGGATTTTCTATGACATTGACTGTAAATTAAGTGTTCACACACCCTTTCAAACATTTTACAATTTTCTACTTTATTTAACACACATATTGTACATACAATACCCCATACTGTAGGGCTGTCCCCGACTAAGATTTTGTTTGCTCGACCAAGATTCGACTGAACACTTCTGAAAATCGACAAATCTAAATTTGAAACTTAAAAAAATCTCACAATGTTTTTCATCAAAACATTTTGTGTGATGTTTTACATCACTGTTTTAAGACATAATCTGAAACAAATACATACGCAAGAAGGGTGATTGACAACTAGACAAACATAAAGGTACAAACATTTTCCCGATTTCTATGCCATTTTGCCTAAAGGATTAATAACACAAACTGCAGACAAAGTATGGTAAAGTTTGTAGTTAGGCTAACAGCTACAATTGTGCTCGTGCCAAAAAAAATAAAAAAACGCAGATTAACGAAAGGGAAAACAATAAAACCTTTTTTTAAATTATAATATATTTAGAGTTGCTTTATTAGTGTTAAATAATATAATCTACAATTTCTGTAAAACATTTCTTTAATTCAGCAATGGTGACACAAGCGGGATTCAGATCTCACACTGCCATACGGCTGCTCAACTAAAAAAAATCTAGCCGACCAAGAGCATATCGACCAAACAATCGACCAATCGACTGCCCTACCATACTGACAAAGTAAAAATTTAATTGTTGCATTTTTGTCACCCCAATAGATATAGTACAGTGCACATGATGCAGCTGGTGATGACAGACAGCTCTTCTAAGTGGCTTTGGTACCTATATTTCTCAGATCACAATTGAAATTCTCTGTAATCTCTGAAGTACTTGTTCAACCTCCACATAATCTATCCTAGTCATTTATGCACACCATAAAAGCAATTTCTCATTATTTTAAACACTTTGCCAATGTACATTCATGCAAATGATTATGTAGCCTTCATTTGTATACTGTTTCCTACGTTATAAATTGTTATGTTGATCAAAATGTATAAGGATATTTTGGTTCTCTGTTAAATCTGTTTTACCACCACAAACATCAAAGACATTTAGTTCATAACAGAAGTCATTACATGCACAATGGTTGAGCCAGTTGTCATAATTCCCATAGTTCCCTTTGGAACTTATTTTGGTTGTTCACAATATGTGCTTCATGTTTTGGCTACCCGCAATGTTTTTGGGGCTATCTTGTTGTTATTATCAGTGACCTATGCACTTTGTAAAGCTCTCTCTTGGAAGTCGCTTTGGATAAAAGCGTCTGCTAAATGAATAAATGTAAATGGAATTGTAGGCCTAATTGGCTATGTTTGCATTAGCGTTTGTATTTTTTCCTTTGTGCTATGCAATGCTGTAAAATATTATTGTATTTTCTGTATAGCATTCGCATAAATAAGACACAACAACTGACCGAGGAGAACATTGCTCCTGTCGTATGCCCGTTTGTGGATCGCTATATCCATGCCTCAAGAAAGAGGAGCCTAAAGTGGTAGGAATACTGTCCATATTAGAACCAGAATCAGCTTTATTGACCAAGTAAGTTTACACAAACAAGGAATTTACTGTGGCAGGAAGGTGCACACGATAAACATATAAGAATCTGAAAATGTACAACAAACTATATATTTCTAAACAATACTATAAAGTGTAAAATATAAAATAAGATATAAAATAAGATCAGTGAACAACATTCACTGATCTACTGAAAGTATCCATTTATATTGTTGTTTTGTTAGCTAGACAGCGTTTCATCCACAAAGAAACCCCTTTGAAATTAGCTGATTCAATGTTATGCCAGCAGTCAGCTCAGCACGGCTACATTTTTCTTAGTTATCTAGCCAGTATTTCATCAGTAAAATTGCCTTGGATTTTCTGTGTCACACTGACAAATGATATTGTTCTTGTCTTATGCCTGTTTTCGACTCTCTATATCCACATTGTTTCGTCTCGGGAAAAGAAGATCCATTACGGAACTGGCAACGAAGATTTTTTTGAGAAATGTCTAAATGCTTATCCAAACAACGTCAAATGCGGAACTGCACTCCCCTGGATTATAAAATGGACACTTGCGAAATATTAACTTTGCAGAGTGCCCGGTTCTTGAGATAATTGTGGGAAACTCGTTGCCCTAAAATCCCTTTCAAAAAAATACACAGACAGACACACAGAGATGTTTTTAGCCAAAAGGGGAGAGAAGGGTTAAGAGGGTTGTGACTGTTCCCTGCTGGGTTGGTTTTTGGGTGAGTTGAGCCAATGTCAAAACAATATGTATTATTCATTTATTGTTAAATAACTGTATTAATAAATAATAAATAGATGTAAATTGTTATCCAGTGAAATGTGTGATTTAGCAGGGGTTTTGACCAGTGGCACCCCCAGAATTTCATAGGGGTGGCCAGATGGGGCCACAAAAAATCTTGGGGTGGCACACCAACATCAAAAGCCATAACTGAATTTCAGGAATTGTATCATGCTGTTGTTGACAGGTTATTGTTAACATTCGGGGCTTAGCCCAAACCTAACATAGGACCTTGAGTAGGCTTTATTTGACCTCAGCTAGGGACATCAAAGAAAGCGAGTGTTAATTAATCTCTGTTAGTGTTACAACAGCTTCCAATGTTCCATAAACTTGTTTGACACCCTCATTTGCCAAGCGCACCAAACGTGGTTAGAGTGAGCCTTGTATACCTTTAAAATGTCACTAACTTCATGTTCATTAACATCAAATATATGAACTTGTTACAATTAACATAACATAAATGAAGCCAATCCCTTCAATTCACAGACTGCATAAGACGGATATTACAAACCAAAGGAAAACTCAAGTAGCCTAGCACTCAAAACAATTACATCTTTCACACAGTGTACTCCCCCAGTATCTTGTTATTGCTTGTATGTTATGTATGTTGTCACATTTTTACACTTTTCTCAATAAACATTTGAGTTATTTACCTGTAGAAACAGGAAAACATAAAGAGACTGAGAAGACGTGTCTGTTCTCTCACAGCTTCACCATTAGTGATGGGTTGTTCGCAAAATATATATATTTTTTGAATGAATCGTTTAAGTGAAGAAAATAAACGCAATCCTTCCCCAAAAAGATTTGTTTGTTTGAGTCTCTGCCTAAGTTATGCTTTTGGCGAATTGAAGGAACTAAAAGAAAGTAGGTAGCAGTTTAGAACTGTTTCCGCAAGTTCTTCAGGTTCATTAAGTTCCTTTCAATTATTCGTTTGCAAACAAGAGAATGACCGGATGTTATTTGCGAACAAGAATCACTGGGTACACTCAAAAGGTTTGGGGCTGCAGTCCCGGCCAAAATGGCTGGCGACACTGCTGATGGAGATACAGTGGATACATGTTTTTACAGACACACCTGGCCCAACAACCAAGGCTCTGTATCCGTGTCACATTCTCATTAGGGGCCAGAGATGGGAAGTAACCAAGTACTTTTTTCTGGTATCGGTACTTTACTTCACTATTTATTTTTCAGGCTTTTTACTTTCACCCCTTACATTTTTCACCCAAATATCTGTACTTTCTACTTCTTACATTTTCAAATCAGGCTTGTTACTTTTTTACTAGTTTTAATCTGTATTTGGTGGCATGATAAATATAATTTATTGTCATTGCATGCGTGCCTTTTTTCATTCACGCACAACAAACGTAAGCTATACGAAGCTACCATGGAGCAAGGCATAAGAAAACAAGAATGCTTAACGTTATGGATGAAACAGAGGGAGTTGGCAATGTCGACATGACTAAGAATAGAGACACTGCTGATAACACATGGCCATATGTGAGGGGGATGTTGGAAACTGTTGGCGTCAAAAAGGATTCCTGGCGAATGCGCTGCGTAGTGTCTTCTTGTATTAATGTATTATGTGAGGTTAGGGTTGCCAACTGTCCTGTATTAGCCGGATGTCCCTTATATTGGCCCTAATTAATTTGTCCCCATACGTGACTTCCCTTGTCCCGTTTATTGACTGCTATGATATAACCACTGACTGACAGGCCACAACAGCAGCAGCAGCGGTGCTGATCAAGACACTTGAAAATGACCAGACACCTGTCATCATCCAATCACAGCCTCCCCTCACGTGCATCAGTAGGCTATAGGAGGCTGGGCAGAAAACAGAGCAAGTATTCACTATTTGGGACATGCAGAGTGTGGCAACACGTGTGTTGTTGTTTGCAGAAATAGGACATTGGGGGAATAAGATTACCTCACTTCCATGTGGCCTGTGGCAGGGAGAACACAGGCTGTTGCACAGACATCTGATAAAGGCAAGAAACTTCTAAAGAAGTTTCCCCAGTTGGCCTAGCAGCAGCCTTCATGTTCTCACAGAAACAAAATTGGTCAGGTGTTCGGTTTATGTGTTCGGACATGGCTGCTGGTAGGTAGAGAGAGCACGTTTTAGCTTCCTACTCCTCGGCTTCCCTCTCCCCTGGTAGTATTTCCGACCTCTCTTATCGTGGTCCTGGTCAAGTGGCCACACCTGGGGAGCTCGTTGTCGGCTAACAGGGGAACGAGGCAGCAGACTGGGTGCTGAAACCCTGGCCGGCCACATCCCCTATGGTACCTTTTGAGAGCTAACGTTTCAATATATGTATTGACAGTTGTTTGACACGGACGATAATCAGCGAATCACAAGAGAGGAGTTCTCCTCTCTGCTGGACTCAGCTTTTGGTGTCTGTGACCTCAACGTCTCCAAGCTCTTTAAGGAGATCGACGCAGACTGCTATGGCTACATCACCTATGGTTAGTATAGGCAGGGTTTACTGCTTTTTGGAATGCAATGAGTTACTGGGTCATTTGAGTATCCCTACGCAGATCTATATGCACCTCATTTGGAACAAAAACAAATTGTCAGTGTATCATTTAATCCCTGGGAACAACCAGGAAGACAGCACGTCTGACAAGGACGATTGACATTGAGACTTGAATGCATCTTGCTGCGATGACCCAATGCACTGTACATGGAAGTAGGGCTGCACGATTATGGCCAAAATGATCATCAGGATTATTTTGATCAATATTGAGATCACAATTAATTATCACAATATTTTGTTGATTTTAACCAAAACAAATGTTATTGTCACATAGGCTAATTATAACTGCTTTCACATTCATATTGTGCTACATTCCTGCTCATTTACAAATATGTGCATAAAAATAAAATAGGTCCTCTTATTCAACAAAATTCAGTGCATCTCCTTAAAGAATAAATAAAAAGAAATAAAGAAAACAATAAAGAAAATATAGCAAAACTTCAACAGGACACTATTTTCCTTTTTACATAAATGGAAAATAGCGTAAATATATTTTAGGAAGCAAAAAAAAACAACAACAAAAAATACTTTGATACTATGAACGGAATGACGCATTTTAAATATCGCTCGATCACGCGAATTTGATCGTGGGAAGCCAAAAATCGTGATCGTGATTACAATTCGATTAAAGGCCATATGGCAGGTTTATTTTTCCAACAAATTTGCGCTATTTGCTTGTTGGTAATAAACATTTAATTATGCAGCCCTACATGGAAGCACAATAGGATGCACAGACTCATTACTTAGAGAAGTGAAACCTGTATCAACACTACATAGGGAATACCTCTTATGAAATAGAATGTAGTTGGCTTGCCTTCTGAAATTCAGTGAAAAACACTTTGGGATATAGGCTACTATTATCATCTTTTAGTGACTTATAAAGATTCATACCAGCCATTGGCCACGTTACTGCACTGAAAGAGTTAAATCATGGACATAAAAGTGCACTTTTTTATGTTAGACATTATTTTAAAAGGAAAGAGAGATTTGCAAGCACTCGCTTCTGTGGAATGATTTTAGGAAGTTAAGTGTGGTGAACTGAGCAGGGGAAAAAATTCTCACCCCCTGCATGTTGAGTTAAGGCATCCAATCATTGTAACTATTGTGTTTTTTTTTTATTGCCAAACCTTGTGAGGTCTTTATAACTGTTTGGCAGTCTGTGTAATCAAATATTTAACAGAGATCATCCTTCTTGGAAACTGTAAAAGAAGCAACACTAAATCTACAGTAGCTACTGTACATCTGAAAAAGAGCATGCATGCTGCGCTAGGCCTATAGCCTACTACTAGCAGTAGGCTATAGTAAATCAGTAGTAGGTGCGACAATTCTCCAAATCAGGGGCGAATTTAGGTTCCCACTTTTGGGGGGGCTAAGCCCACGATAAAACATATTATGTTTCCTGTGACCCAGCAAAACTAGGGGGGTCTGGGGGCATGTTCCCCCAGAATACATTTTTGAAAATATACTTTTAAATAGTGTCCTCTAGTGGGTTTTAGGAAGAGAAATTAACACATTTAGATTTAAAATGTAAATCTTTTTTTTTATTATTAAAACAATTTGGGGGGGCTAATGAAACTTTTGGGGGGGCTCCAGCCCCCAAATAGGGGTAGATACGCCCATGCTCCAAATAGCTATCATTATGACAAATGGCTTAAAACAATACACAAAACCATATCGCACTGCTGCGGCAAGCGACCTTTTGTTCCGTATTTCATACTAGTGACAAAGTTGGCAACCTTATATAAAGTCAATTTACCAGCGTGACATTAAAACAGGCAGTAATGGCTACTTTTTACTTATGTCAGAGCCCATAGGCTACTTCTTTACTTTGACTTGAGTGAAAAGGTGTAGGCTAGTCAGTACTTCAATTTTTGCTAGAGTATTTTAAACATATCGGTATTTTTACTTAAGTGAAAAGGATGTGTGTACTTTCCCATCTCTGTTACGGGCTGAAGGTCAGCTCCGGTAGTAACTGGGATCAGCGTGGTTGTGAATGACATTCAATTGACCACCACATTAAATCTACGATGAACAAATGCAGCACAGTCGCTATTTTGTTCTACGTCAAACGTCATCATGCAAACATAATGATACAGCAGCACAAAACATGTTATGGCAATACTTGCTGCGTCAAGGTTGTGATCGTCATTTGAATATGCTTTAAATTTCAGCTAAGCTTTTCACAAACCATAATTGACCACATAAAACAGCAGTATATATGGTATCGAATTGGTTTCAACATATGGCAGAACACAGTATGGGACTACTCTATGGCTGCTAGCTAGCTGCTATATAATTTGCATTACCGAATCTTTGAACTGACGGACTGCATACGCTGCCCGTTGTATCGTCGCATCTCTTCTGGTTCTTGCTTTCTGAATTTTCTTCTTTATTTGCTGATGCCGGTACCATTTAAACAAAATGACCATGGCACTTGCTCCACATGTTGTAGCAGTCAGAATCGCTGTCCAGCTCGTCTCCACACTTTCCATATTGCCATAGAGCTAGAGATAGCTCTAGCGTAGCCTATACTTTTCTAACGACGTGGCGAGTCCTCAGCTGCAGACAGTAGGCCTAGTGTAGCAGACCACTAGTTTTATGTTAACGCTAGGGGTGTACACAGTATAGTTACATAGTAACTATATAGTCTAGCCATAACTTGATTCGACAAGAGTGAATGCTCCAAACTCAACTAGACGTATACAAGGAAAGAAACACGAGCCGCTAAAGTAGGCCGTATTCTAGGGTTTGACTGCAGCTTTTTTTTTACATTTTCACTGAACTGCACCATAAATGTGTAGCCTATGGTGTGACAAAAAATGAAATAAGAAAAAGTAGTAAATAATATACAAATAGCATGAGAGATTTATCTTCAGTGTTACACACTTGTTGTCATATAGGCCTACTGGTATTTATTTAATGCAAAATTATGAATAGCCTAACATAATCCCACCATAGCTTTTTTACGATAAATTCAAGTCAAACTTTGCTGTCATCCTTACAAAACCGTTTAAACTTATACCAAGTTAAGATGAGTAATGATTTTATCTCATATAATGCAACACTCAAGTTTTCTTTTATATTCTAAGATAAAACGCCTTTTTTGTGTGTCACACAATAAGACATACATTCTTATTGCATTAAAGAGTTAGAGTTAATACGTAAAGAATATTTAATTTTAATCAACAATACAGTCATGTATACCATGTTTTTACAAAACATTTCACAGTGGAAAACACTTTTCACCAACAAAATGAACTTTGATCATCAAAAATGTTTCCTTAATGTTACTAATGTGTCTATTTGGGATTTAAAATAATATTAAGTATTTAATCAAACCTTATTTATTTAAAATGCTTCTTAGAGACATTGTCCTCTTGTGTGACGTCTTGTCCTGCGGTGTGACTGTCTCGCCAGGGGGACGTTTCAGTCTTTTGTGTCAGTTAATGATCATGCTATTCCTAACTAACCTGTCATGAGCAGCTAGCAAGAGACATTTGCACACATTTCCATAATTGTGTTTTAATACAGGTTTTTACAAAAAAATATATACTTTAGGGGGTCACACCCAAGGACAACAAAACTTAACACTTTCAATGGTCTCAAAAAAGTTTCACATTTGATCAATTCTGAGATCAAAACTTTTAACATGAAGATGTCAGGGGCTTCACAAGGTTTTTCAGTAAGATGACCTTGAATAGGATCCTTCAACTAAATAAAGTGGTCGGAGGAATTGCCCATTTTAAAACTAGGATATGGCATCACACCGTAGGTCATGCTTTTCAGTGGCAAATTGTATCAAGTTCCAAAACTTACACTTAGTCATTTAGCAGACGCTCTTAACCAGAGCGACTTACAGTAAGTACAGGGACATTTCCTCGAGGCACGTAGGGTGAAGTGCCTTGCCCAAGGACACAACTTCATTTTGCATGGCCGGGAATAGAACTGGCAACCTTCAGATTACTAGCCAGATTCCCTAACCACTCAGCCACCTGACTCCCTACCTGAATATGTGGATGAAGAAAATTATTGCCATTTACTAAAATAGACACTTGTGAAATTATGCCTGGAGTATTTATTGACATTTGTATACTTTTCTTTTAAAATTATTTAAAATATATATTGCATCATGCTTGAGACAGTCATGGCATGACTCCAATGTCATTGGAGATTTGGCAACAACAACAAAATCTAAAACTAATAGCAATGCAGTTTTTACTGATTATACTCATTTGTATCTGGTGTGAAAGTGAAAATGCCATGTCACTTCAACAATTCCTATCAAGAAGGAGGCCTTATTTAACACACAAGAAAAATATAACTAGCCATATTTGACAATCCTAACTGTTGACGTTGACATTTGATAAAATAAAGTTGACCAATCAAATTAAAATTTGACATTGAATATACAATTTATTCACATGAACAGATACAGTGTACTTAAGATACAGCACAGATCCTTACAGGGACCTGTTAAAACCATGTTCTTGACACAGAAGTAATATAACTATACATCTGAAGGGGATCCTCCAACAGGCTGGGACCTGAAGGACGGTTCCGGACATCACTTCACAGAATGGAAAACTTTGTGTGCCACCTAGAGGACAAAATTGAAGATGAGATATAATTAAAACAGGTATAATTGTACATTAAGAGGCACATTTCTCCATAACAAAGACAAAAGTAGCCTGAATGTCTATCCTTGAATTGCTCCCCTGAGCTCACTAACATTCTCTGGATGATTTATGGACTAAACATCAGCACACCTACATACAATTCAGGGTGGTTTACAAAGGAACAGCATCCATCACTCAACATTGATTGAACATCCATTAACACCATCCCTCAGCTGAAATGTACAGCAAAGGCCTGTGTCTCATCTCAGATCAACTACTATGTGTTCTGGGAATCTGATGTTGATGCTTTGACAGGTGTTTATGATGTCACCAACTTGTCTTCTGGATAGCTAGTAAGAAGCCACCATATTGTTTTGACCTGTCTAATCTACTTGAATCTCCACAAATGCTTTCAGATTACAGCCCAGAGAAGGCAGGGCTCTAGAGTGGCAGGGCTCACAATGCGACCAAAATGTGTACGGGTGCGACTAAATTTTTTCCTAGGTCGCACCGGTGCATCTAACCTCCTCGCATCCGCTGTCTCTCCACAAACGAAGCGTTTGTTATCCTAAAACGGAACTGACACTCATGGTTGGATCATATCGTGGTCTAAACCAATCAGAGACAGAGATGGGGCGGGTCTTTGCCTCTGATTGGCTGTGGTCCAGATATTCCTGTAGCTCCGTGCTGTGTGATTGAAATTACGACCTAAGCACCAGAGTCAGTTTAGCAGACCTGGGCATTGCATAACCGGCCACAGGCTGTCTCAATCCGGCCAGCGTGAGGTAAATCAAAAATTTAAATATATTAAATAATAAATGTGTTGAGCGGTAGTAAATATGTAGTCCTGAAAGACTACAGTGATCAAGCGATTTACATATGTGCGCTTGCCCAACCTCACCGACAGGAGAGTTAGCTGTTGGTTAGCCCTCGAAAATGAAAAACTTTGCCACTGATTAACTTTTAACAAGACATGGACTTCTAAGTATCTGTTTACTGAGGTTAAAGTGAAAGCTGTGAAGAAAAAAAACTAACGCGGACATAATAAGAACTTGACTGATTCAGTGGGCGCGGGCTGATGGTTTGCTAGTTGAACTGCAGACCCTGATCATTACCGGTCAGCTGTCCTTCGCATATCCACCTCAGACATTCAGACAGATTTCGATGCACTTGTTCAAGCCCACTGGATTTCTCTCACAGAACAAAATGAACTGAAAAAACGTATTGCTTTTTGTATAAAGTTGATCAATTCCACATCTTTAACATACTGCAAAACAACTTTTCAGTGTTTGTGAAGATTAACTGGTAACAAATCAAATGAAACACTGTTGTTGTTGTTTATACTGTTTATTACTTCTATAATCTTTCCTATTTGACCTACACCAACATCTAAAATATGTATATAAATATTTACAGAATATCCTTATTCTTCTGATAACCAGTAGCAGCTAATCAAAATATATACTTTACTGCTTTTTACAATGGGAGAAAATGAATAGTGAGCAAATTGATGAGGCCCTCCAACACATTTCAGGTTTCTCATGTGGCCCCTTGTAAAAATGAATTGCGGACCCCTGAGTTACGAAGCTGGGCCATGGAGCTAACCCATGGAGCTAGGATTTTGATGCTAGGGAGAGTGTGGCAAGATGATTTAGCCAAGGCCATAGGGCAAGAAGGCCAAATACAGGTGTTGGCCATCTGAAGGGTATGCGACAGCAAGGTGGGACCCGCTATAAGACTTTGAGCCATGAAATGTTAGGTCTCAGTTCAGGGAAGCACTTTTAAACAGTAGCACTTTCTATTTTGAAATGTTTTATTTTGCTTAAAATGTTTTAGTTTGGTAGCTCAGTGAAGCACTTAAAATATTTTTTTTTATATATACAGTATGATTGTGCTTCAAATAAAAAATATATTTACCTACACCTTATTCTTGTTTAAGATCATTTACATAATATATATGAATGTATATGGAGCGTGATAAAAAGGTGACCTTGAAATTGTGGCGACGCAAGGAAAAATTTGGGTGCACCTAAATTTTGTGCTGGTGCACCTAAATAAAAAAGTTAGGCGCACCAGTGCAACCAAGGCAACAAGTTAGTCTGGAGCCCTGGAAGGGGTTTATTTGGGTCAGGACTTTAATTTCACACTATCTCCTGTGGAAATCCAACTACAGCCTCATTCCATAATTATTACAAATATCAAAGCAATTGAAAGCAGATAATGTACTGGATTTGTTAGTCAATGCAAGAGTCAGTTTAAAGCTTCTAATATATCACTAGATATATTTTAGTAGGCTAAACTTATTATTATTATTATTTTATCTATTCAGCATTCCACTGACCACTACCACTCCACTCTTCAGCCCTACCAATCATATTGTACAGTAAGTGTACTATTGCAATGTTTTAATGGTACATTTATCTACCAAAAATGACATGACACAAATGCATATCCATAACCACAATTACATGAATAAAGACTGCTGGTTGAAATGCTGACATGTCATGCAATATGTTCAGGGAAACAATGGCATCAATGGATTAATGTGGGGAGGTTTCACATCGATTGGACACACAGTGCTGTGCCAGTTTGACAGCTCAACAAGCAGACTTGTTTTCCTTTATAGGAGTCTTTCCCTGCCACCTCCAGTCCGATTGCCATCTCTCAGAGTATATGTCAGAAGTAAAAAAGTAATAATTACGCACACAGTGGTCGCGGGCATGAAGGAAGTCAAAGAGCTCCTCGGTGCAGTCCTCATCGGTCTCAGACCTTGAGCCAACCCTATTCTCACATGCTTCCAGTCTCTCCCGATTGTGGACGCAGTGCTCCGACTGTTCACACTTCTGCCTTACAGTTTCCAGTGGATCCTTGAATGAAAGTCAAAAGTGACAGAGCTAGTGACAAGCCTACTAACAATAAACAAACAAGCTACTGGTACAACGTAGTATTTACAGTCCCAAAATTGGTCAGCTTGAAGCCTTCTCAGAATCAGAATAAGCTTTATTTGACAAGTTAGTTAGCACAAACAAGGAATTTACTATGGCAGGAAGGTGCATATGGTAAATGTAAATGTACAACATTATCTAAAACATTCTTACCACCATGTCCTCTTCGTCCTCTTCCTCCTCCTCCTCTTCTTCCTATAAAACAGCACAGACATACCATATGTCTTATTCTTTTTAACAACAGTACTGTAATTAGCTCTAGCTATCCAGCTACTTAGCCTACTAGTTTCAGTACTTGTCAGTGTTATCACTTATCAGTGCATCTGTACATCAAACCGAAGGTTGCAAATTCAGTACTGTACAATACTACCTATTACAATACTTTTAATACTGCATAACCTTTTCATGACATCCCAAGTTCTTCACATCCATGTCGTAAGCAAGCTAGCAAATGTTTGCTGTAGAAGACATTTAGCTACATCGCGTCCATGTCATTTGTCAACCAAATGCTCTCTAGCAATCTATGCTAACAACAGCAGCAGTAGAGCACACTCGCTAGCGCGCATTAGCTTCTCTATGCTGAGCATGAATGAAAATGAATATTTTACCTCATCGGGTTCCCCGTTTAAGATCATTTTCTCCTCGAAAACCATGATCCTGATAATCGTGTCCTAGTGTGACCCGCTGTCAAATCTGAAGAATTCGAAGTTGGAGGACGCACCAGGTCACGCACCGGAATGTGATCCTACTTCTGTCCTCTGCTCTAATGTTTACTAGATAACTGCAAACGCTACTGCCACCCCAAGGACCGGAGATGTAAAGTAATTGAAACTGAGCCTCAAGGGTAGACTCAGAGAATGTCTAATATGGGTTATCTGTCAGACCCCTTGGGTTGGGTTCTGGTGATGGACAAAAATAATTACTCTGCATTATTATCAGACTTAGGAGGCTAGATTATTTTTTTATCTATCCTGTGTTATCCTTTCAATAAAACCATAAATGTATTGATTTCCTAGTGTGAGAGACTGATTAAAATAAATTATTATAATTAAAATATTAATTTAATGTATTCATTTGTTTATGTAGGCATATTCATCTACCAGGACACACAATACTTTTTGAAAAACTTTACTGACTAAAATACAATTTCAAAAACATTATACAGTAAGGACATACTTAGGTTGCAACCAACAGGACTATATAATTTATATTAAAGTAAAAACCGAGAAGAACACATGCTTTTGCCATTTTTGTGAAGGCCTACCTACGATGAAATAACTGACGGAACTGCAGCGCTCTAGCCGCCTTTCTAACATTGTAGAGGAGACGTAGATTAGTTTCCGGTACGCATATAGAAACTGATCCCCGAATGATCCATACGATGAGACATGAAAAAGAATAGCCTATAAGAATGGAAAGAAAATAGGCTACAGCCTATGCGTTTTCTTAACATTTGTCTACACGTCGGCCTATACACAGCTACAATTTGACCATATCTTTAAACCCTTTACTCAAAACATTCTTAAATGTAAAACGATATTCAAGTAGTTTATCTATAATTGACGTTCACGATGTAGGCCTCACTGTCTAGTCGAACAGCAAATAATAAGCACCGCTGTTGGTAGGAGGCGGAGCGCAATTTGAGTAAAACCACCCACGAGCGTCCAAATGCTTTTAGTGCAAGCATGGCAGGCGACATTGAGACAAGGCTGGACAGCCACGCCGAAAACGAGAATGTCAACTGGCATCCTTTTCTGATCGGGGTTGCCGGAGGGACTGCCAGCGGCAAGGTTGGCATTTAACACGTTTGGGCGATTTCATATTCTTTTGTCTTTCCCCCCTCCTTTTCAAATTCTCTGTCACAGTGATTGATTGGATGTATGTGGAAAATAACTTGATATTCTGTTAACAGATCATGATTAGTTTAATGAGAATTACTTTACTAAATATTCATAGTTTACGACCACCCAAATCTCATAATGGGCCTATTTGGCTTTTATCCCCCTGCACATCTTTTACTTCAATTAATGTTAAGGTAAACGGGGACCACACAGAAACGGGCTTAGCCAAATCCGACTCTGCCTTCTTCAATCCAGATCCAGAAAATGTAATAAATAGATAGAGATCCATAAACAGTAATTATCCTTCTCGTCGTCCACCACGCGTGTCTGGAGCAGCTGATTGATTCACAGTGATGAAAAACAGCTGACCGCCATAATACATAAGAACGGGGTCAGTGGCACACTTACCTCATAACGGAGCGACGTGCATGCTCCCACATATCGTTGCGGTAGCAAAACACAAGGATGCTGCGCCTGGCTGCTGCTGCTGCATCTTGGCATTCGTTTCAGAGCCTCATAACGAGTCGTTTATGTAAACTATCGCGTATGACCCCATACTCTATTTTAAGTGTAAAATAACGTAACAATTGGAATACTTAAATAATGTATATTTTTACATGAGAAGAGTTTTCACGTTGACAACATATTTGTCATGTTAGGAATATGTGGGTAACCCCACAAATCTACAATCAGCCTGCAAGTTAAATTTCCTGTTACTGTCCTTTCCCAGAAGAGAGTAACTGAAATATGCACCTGTTCAGTCAATTATGGGGAAAAAACATCTACTCTGCATGTGTCTCTTGTGGGCATCTCTACAAGTCTGCCTGTGTGGTTTTGTGCATGCTTATTTTTCTAATGGCTGTATGTCATCAGGAAGGCACTTCTTGCTCAAGATTATAGGCTACAAGTATTGTAAGGGATGCCATACACTTCAGCTAGTGCGCAGCATGGAAAGCTTGTGTTTGGATAGTAACATACGCAGCTGTTCCTAGTGTGGAAGAAATCAAATAATTTACCATTATGTATCCATGTATTTGTTCATCCAAGTTTTCACAGTGTTCTTGTAATCCACTTAATGGTAACTGGCGCCACATGAGTTCCTGTATACTGTGGTGGAAGTTATTCAGAGAATCAATCATTAAACTGGTTAAATGCCCTTCAAACTCATATTTATTAAACAGAACAACCATTACACCAACATGACCATCTTTTGATACACAAACACATAAGACCATAACATCTGGCCATGAATCAGGTGGGATCAGAAGTCACACGCTCAAACAGCTTACAAGTTCTGATGCCAAACTGAAGAAGTCTCTTGTTTTACCCCATTGCTGTGAAAGTACCAAGTCAATGAAGTCAGTTGCCAAGTACAAGTTCGAGACTAAATCTAAGTATTTATTACAGATCTGTAAGGTGCAGGTGTCTGATACACTCAAGCATCTCAGATGACTGGACAATGAATACAGGAATGAAGGGCAGTTAAATAGGATCACAATATGGGAGGTTTTACTCTCACAAGAAATGTCAGGGGGGTGACAATCAACATAGACTTTGTAAGCACAGACAGAAAACGCTGCATTCATGGCTCTAGATAGCTTTTGTTTAGTCTTTAGATAGTTCATAGAAATGGCCATGACGTTCCTTCTATTTTCCTCGTTGCATGGCATTATAAACTTTGGTGACATTGTGACCTCGGACCTACACTAGTGTCCCAGACATTTCCTAGTCTCATCTTACAAATAACTAATTTATGGCTATGCAGGCATAAGCAAGCTTTAGCAAACAGCATAATGACAGTTTATCCATGATACACGCAACACTATTCATATATAGGCATATTTCTCTCATGACCAAGGGTGATGTTCT
This sequence comes from Osmerus eperlanus, assembly GCF_963692335.1. Classification (NCBI taxonomy): domain Eukaryota; kingdom Metazoa; phylum Chordata; class Actinopteri; order Osmeriformes; family Osmeridae; genus Osmerus; species Osmerus eperlanus. The sequence goes on from NC_085043.1 coordinate 4,979,517, forward strand.
CGTGAGCTAATATAGCAGGGTATACTGTCGATCAAACATTGTTTATTATAATCAGAATATTCAAAATTGTATAAAAGTAATATAGTAATCATTATTTGTAATCGTTATTATTGTTAACTGATTAGTGGTTAATGACAGACCTCTTCACAACCTATCTTTAGCTTCAACATTTAAAGGTGTGCCTTGGAATTTGTCAAGCATCCTCCCCACTGGACACACTCTTTAAAGCAATGGCCACAGACAACTAATAACTTCAGGTGACCTAATGGCATATATGAAATAATTCAATCACAATACTCAGTATCTACATCTGTGTTGCTATTCATCTTCCCTCTCTCTCTCTCTCTCTCTCTCTCTCTCTCTCTCTCTCTCTCTCTCTCTCTCTCTCTCTCTCTCTCTCTCCACATGAGCTCTATAACTTCTATGCCTCAGAGATAAAAATACATTACTTCTTTCTAGTTCTGGTCATTATTGTTAGTTGTTTTCTCTCCTCTCTGCTGACTGATAATTAGTGTATACATTCCAGAACTACAAGTGATGCTATTTAACTATGTCTTAACATCTCAGGATAAAACTATATAGCTCTTCATTACAACTACTTTTCACTGTGTGTCATCTTTGCCAAATTTAAGTTCTTCTATCGGAAAGACTGCAAAGAGCACCTGCTGTTGTTGTTTTTCAACACTGGGGTTACAGACTGTTGTTTAAACTACAGTATTATAGGATCATGGCAGTTGTCATCTGTCTTCTAAATCCCACGGGTCAACAAAAATATATTTGGGGATTTGCTGTTTTTTATGATTATGTTTAACAAAAGCTCATTTGATTTAATCAGTTTCATCTTTAGGAACACAATTACAGGTATTTTCTTGTTTTTCTTCATTCCCTGATTAGTCTTCAGTCTGCAGTAAGATCATGGAGCTGCTTGGTCAGAACAAGATTGACCATCACCAACGCCAGGTGGCCATTCTCAGTCAAGACAGTTTCTACAAGGTATTGATGCCAGAGCAGAAATCCAAGGCTCTCAAGGGCCAGTTCAACTTTGACCACCCAGGTAAGTACTCAGTCACTCACTCATTCACTCAGTCACTCAGCCAGCCCCCCTACACACAGACATGCACACAAACACGGACACACATGGACACAGACACACACACGGACACACACACACACGGACACAAAGACACACACACACACAGGGACACACACACAAAGACACACTCTCACCCCCACACACATTCTCACTCTTTCTTTTCTTCCTCTCCAACACTCTGTCTTTCAGTAGCTTGGTGTCTTTGTCACTTCAGCAGCCGGCTGTCTCTGTTTCTCACATTGCGTGTGGGGGCTGGCTGCACAATCTGGCAGCACAGCAGAGCATGTCAAACAAGTAGAGCACACAGCCTGTCCACCTGTGGTTAACATACTAGATTATATCTTTATCCTATGGACTGGCAAAGACTGACAGTAATCAAATGGCTATGGTTTTGACCATGATTTCCTTTTATCCTCACTAGATGCGTTTGATAACGAGCTTATTGTCAGGACCCTATGGGGCATCATAGAGGGCAAAACGGTGCAGATCCCTGTGTATGACTTTGTCACCCATTCCAGGTGAGTGCAAAGCTAGCATGGTTATTAGGAATGAGCAATAAAAATGGCCGACCGTTTTGGAAAGGGAGAATAACTGGATTGGAGACTAGCCTGTTTCTATGGTAGCAGCATTGAATGCTTTGTCCTACCGATTTGTCACAGGAAAGAGGAGACGGTGACGGTGTACCCTGCAGACGTGGTGCTGTTCGAGGGAATCCTAATGTTCTACTCCCAGGAGATCCGGGATCTCTTCCATATGAAGCTGTTTGTGGATACGGATGCAGACACGCGGCTCTCACGCAGAGGTAAACCACTCAGTGTATTTGTGTGTGCACAGACATTGTATGAAGGCAGACGTTATTGTTATAGTGACAGCCCCTCCCCCTATATTCACCAGTGCTCCGTGACATCAGTGAACGAGGAAGGGACCTGGAGCAAGTCCTGGCGCAATACATAACTTTTGTCAAGCCTGCCTTTGAGGAGTTCTGCTTGCCAGTCAGTAGTACCTAGAAATACGAATTACACTTCAATTTATTTGTTTGCCTTTCTTTCGTCAATTTTGATTTATTTGAAATGTGTATTTTTCCACATTTTTTGTTTAGACAAAGAAGTATGCTGATGTTATCATTCCGAGAGGAGCTGATAATCTGGGTGAGTCATGGTACTTTGCTTATGTTCAAATGGTTGCGAGACTGACGACAACAACGATTTGTAAAAGGGCTCATGACACTAAATGAATGTCTTTGTTTTCCAGCTTTTCTTTATTCTTCCTCTTATCTTTTTGAGGCCTGACTGAGCATTGTTGGCTTGTTCTACAGTTTTGACCTACACATGGCAGAGAACTAGATATACATATTCTCAAGACAAAATACTGTCTTTGTTTTGGAATCACAAGGTCAATGTCAGATACCTCCTAAAAAAACAAGGTCCAAGGCTAATTTTCACAATTTAATGGACTACTCAGAAGTAATCACTGCTCATGTTAGGGGCTTTCATATGACATCCAAAACCAATCGTCCAAAAATGCAGAATCAAAAATTGTGAATCTGTTGTCTTTTGTTCATACTGTAACTGTACTGTTTTTTGATGTCCACTATGCTCTCCCATGTGTTTGATTGCAGTTGCCATAAATCTTATAGTTCAGCACATCCAAGACATTCTAAATGGAGGTTTGACCAAGCGGCAGAATGGTTGCCTCAATGGGCACAGTACACCTAGAAAACGGCAGGCGTCTGAGTCCAGCAGTCGGCCACACTGACTTCATTGCCTCTCTCGTAGTGCCAGGGACAACTGGATGGATGGATGAATGGAGGGAAGTGCTTTTCTGTACATACTAACTTTCCACACCTTGTCCAGAAACAACTGAATATTTCTCCTTATTCCATAAGGCCTATTCCTTGATACTTTGCATATTTTTACTGAAGAAAGAAATGCAGGGTGTTAGGAGTAGGATTTATTCCTTGTTTTGAAACTTTGAAACTATGTCAAAGTTGTGAATCTGAGTAGTTAGCTATTTTCTTTGGATGTCTGCTCACTATTTTGTTTGTTGTCAGAATAGAGGAACAGGGTGAATTGTGAGTGTTGTTTTTTCTAAGAGTTCAACTTTAAGCAACTATCAGTTTTAGTCAAAGGTGTGTGCTGTTTGTGGGAAAGTAACAAATGTGATCCTTTTAGTATTTCCCATCAACAGCAGCTGAGAATATATACACTCGGAGTGATTGCCGATAAATAATGGCTTGTTAATTTTGCAGAACCTCTTGTATTCTGTATTATAAGCCTTGAATGCAGGGTAGTGCTGTTGTGGCATGTTCTTATTTATGCATTTTCTCAGGCCTTATTCAGGTTAACTGCCTTGCTGACAAATCCTAGAAACAATGCAACTTTGCGTTTTACACGGATATAAACTAAACTACTTGACTTTATGAATCAAAGCAGTTTGGTTTTGATCCTAATGTATTAATGGTGCCGATGTTGCTCTTGAAGAGTTTGTACAATCTCTCTATGTGCTGCCACTACACAGTTTGTTCTAAATGTTATAATTTGTCCAGCTACACCAACACTGAAAAACGTTCATCCATTTTGTTGAACAATCCTTGTGCCGAGTGGTGTTTTTTCTAGGGACAACCCCACCAAAGAATAAATAAGTCCTATCACATTGAAGTTCTCTCCTTGAAACCTCAGGTTTTTATAAGTGATGTGAACTGAACATTTATGCATTTAAATTCTGCTACTTATCTATTGATTCACAAAATTGGATTAATTGATCATCTGAAATGTTTGTAATATGTCCTACCTGTAGATTACCACTCCTTTGCAAAGGATAACTTCATGTTCACAATTCTACCTTTGTTCACATTTTTCTGTGTGAGCAAAAGACCCCTGAATTGTGTATAAACACACTTTAATGTTACTGATATCAGTTTATCTGTGCATAAATCCACCGACATGCCTTTTAAATATTTAAAAACATGGCTTGCTTACATGGGAATAAAAAGCTAGCTGCAAACTTGTTAGTCAATATAATGAACCATGTAATGCTGCATGGACTGTTATAGCTTCTATACCTTCAAATCTCCCACAGGATTTAACACTGTGAAAAAGTGAATTTATAGGTTAAAGATGAAGCAGTAAAATAATAAAATGAGCACAAAAACACAGCCAATGCAACGTGTATCATTGTCAACATCTATCATTTATTGGATTATTTTGAGTCTATAATTGTATCAAACACATTTTGTCTGATCTTTTTTTGCTCTCCATATGTGCAGATACTATTCTGATAATGCATGAGTTATTTATTTTAGTTTCAAATAATTACAAATGAATTTTTAGGTTAATTACATGGTTCCAATTAATTAAAGGTTGTGACAAGAAGTTTCTGTGTGTTCTTGACATTGGCAGACCAGTCTGCAGTCAAAACAACTGACAAAACTGCAGGCGTTTTATTACTTGGCTGTTAATGATGTAGGTTATGATAGCTACTAGTATAGTGAAAAATGTAATATATATGTGATCTGATCTTCTTATTGGGTAATTTGTAGCAATTCTTTTAGCTAAATGTACCAGCAAAAATTTAGAAATGCATTATTTTTAATTATAATATTTTCACAGATTTCGAAATACTACGGTAAGTCCGCTGTTTGGAACTACGTCATTTTCTTGCGACAACAAACATGAGATCACAAAGAAGCGCCCGGGCGCAGGCGCAGTGTTCATGTGAGGCGGTAGACCAGCGAGGTTAGCTTTTGATCACAGCACAAGGGCTGCAGAGTTACGGTGTACTTCCTTTGGTTTGATCCGGCAAACACTTTAGGCGATTTGATTATGTCAACGAGTGACTTTTATTTGAGATACTATGTTGGGCATAAGGGCAAATTTGGCCACGAGTTTCTGGAATTTGAGTTCAGACCCGACGGTAAGTTTGTCTAGGCGGCAATTTCATTGAGCAAGCTAACTAGCTACTAGCAATGTAGCTGCTACCACCACGACTCTGTGCTAGCTAGCTATTTTTTGGGGGGGATGGCTGGCTAGCAAGCTAACTGTTACGTGTTATATGCGTTAGCTTCCTAATTGCTAACTAACTTTTGCAGAAATTCAAGCTAGCTAGCTACACAGCCGATAGTTATTTATCCGCGTGCTAGTTATCTAGTATGTGTTAACTATTTAGTAACTTTATTTTGTCGAGGAACGCGCTTTTTTGTCTTGTCTAGCTTAACCAAGGAAGCTTGCTAATACCAGTAGAGTTCCATTATACGCTTGCTGGTTAGCTGTTATTCACAGTAGTACTTGACCCACTAAGTAGCTAGTAAATAAGCTAACTAGCTAATAACCATATAGGCGAATGGACTTGAGCTAAATACCGCTGTTACTGTAGCTGTTTTTACTATAGAGCTCATGACTTAATTTATTGCAGGCAAGTTGAGGTACGCCAACAACAGTAACTACAAAAACGACGTGATGATCAGAAAAGAGGTTTGTGTCTGAATGGAGGAAGCGGGGGCGGCTTCAATAACAATCACATCGATCATTAATCATTACACGAACATTTGCATTAAGAACTCCTTACAATTAATTATTTAATTTCTGCAAGTGTAGTACTAAATTGTTCAAATGTATACATCAAACCTACAATCAAATATCGAATTTTACAGTACCTACTCACAGCATGCCTTATGTACTACTTTCCTCTCAGGCCTATGTACATAAAAGTGTTATGGAAGAGCTAAAGAGGATCATTGACGACAGCGAGATCACTAAGGAAGACGATGCACTGTGGCCGCCTCCTGATAGAGTTGGCAGACAGGTTTGTCAGATTTTCTTTAAACTAAGGAGCCCATGTATTGCTGTTTTACCCAGGTATTTGGCCAAGTTCAATGCATGGAGGATACCAGGTGAGCTTAATGCCATTTGATTGAAAACTGAAATAAAGAACCTTTGATCTTCACCCAACCAGGAGCTTGAGATTGTCATTGGGGATGAGCACATTTCTTTCACAACTTCAAAGATTGGCTCCTTGATCGATGTCAACCAGTCCAAGTAAGTAAAATGCATTGATGGTTGTAAGATATGGGCACAGCTAGAATAATGAGGTCCCTGTCAAGTTGTTCTCGCTTCTAAAAATAACACTTGTTTTGCAGGGATCCAGAAGGCCTCAGGGTGTTTTACTACCTGGTGCAAGATCTGAAATGTCTCGTCTTCAGTCTGATCGGCCTACACTTCAAAATCAAGCCCATTTAAGATGATAATAATCTCGTTGGAATTGTTTTAGTTACGAGTTCGAGCCTGTATGACGTTTTGTATATTACTTTTGATTGTTTTTTATTTTAAATAAATGATTGAGAAAACATTTCAGGCACTGAATTTTATCAGGTGGACAGTTGAAGAAATGGATCATACCCTAGTATTGACACTGATATATCCCACCATGGACACATGGAGCTTTATTTAAAAAGTCAGTTGAAGTTTTGTCAAGAGTTTTCATACAAACATTCATATTGTTTGCCTGTGTGCAACTGCTTTAGATTCATGATTCATAAAAATGCCCATCATTAGCAAAGATCTGAGGTTATATTATGAAAAAAGGCAGTGATCCTTAATGTAACAAATTGTGGCAAGCCATTAAGCAGAATTGACTTCAAGTAAACATTTATTCATTTGACTCAATAAGGCATGTACATACACAGCTTCATTAAAGGTTATGAATGGCATTATAAATGCCAATTCTATTAGCAAAAAAATGCAATGAATCACTCATATGGTTTCTCCAACTTGACATTCATAGTGAATATTGTTTAGAACACTGCCCTGCTTAATTCACATGCACTGCAAAAGTGGCGTACTGAATATTAAACTGCTACATTAACCTTTGATGACCCAATTATATAGTTTGCTGTGATGTCATTTAACAACACTTCTCTCAACCCACACTATTGTATTAGCCCTTAACCTGGACAAAGTGCACTTAGTGTTTTTTAACCTATTCCTTTCAGACAGATAAGGTCACCTAGTCTGCAGGTATGGTTGTACCACCTGAGCAGTGATGGTCTGAAGATCAGTAGTCGAGAAACACAGCCTTAAAATTCACCTAATTGTATTACAGAACTCCATAATTTCCCTGCATTAGTGATCTCTGTATGAAACCCTTTCCTTAGCTGAGAGGCTTTCCTTCCAGAACAGTAAAGATGTCCTCAAGTGACTTGTGGACACACTGCAGGAACTCATGTACGTTACGGTCTGGATAGCTGGACACGTTGCAGCCGATCCAGTCGTCATGGACACCGTAGCCTACCCCAAAACCGTCAGGCACCACAGGGGCAAAGCCTCCCAAGCTAACTGCAGGGCTGGTAAGGGTGCTGGTGGACAGGATGTTGTGATTAATAGCTGCATATGCCGGGTCCTGGTACAGGGCATGTAGTGGCTGGCCCTTTGAGTTGGCCAGATACTTCATTGCGAACAGGTGCCGGTCAAACCCTTGGCCTGGTGGAGAAAAAAACAGGTGCAGGAAGAATAATTAAAATGAGGATGTTCTAACATGTATGGGATTTAACCCTGCCCTCGCCATATCAAATATGAAACCCGTTTCACTTTGCCCATTTTGTGAAACTGCTGTGCACTAACCCATGGCCGCCTCTTTGGTGAGCTGCCCGTGATATTTCGAGCATTCGGAGAGCAGTCCCTGCAGTTCGTCCACACTGTGCTTCCCTGGCTGACGTACAAAGGCGTGAGCACAGCGCAGTGTGTGGACCGTGGCGGGCCGGATGGTCTCTGTGCGGCCATGACGGAACGCCGCGGTGCTGCAAGACTCGTAGGAAGCTACGGTTTGCCCGTACTGCCTCAGAAAGCCCATCTGGAACGCCAGCTGAGCGATGGCGTCCGGACTCAGTTTCTTCTTCTTCAGCTGCTCCTTCCCGCCCTTCTTGAACTCCATGGCGTCGATGGTGAGCTTTGACACGGCCGAATCGAAGTTCTCCTTGGCCTTCGCGATCCCAGTCTCCAGCTCGCCGTCGAGGTTGAACTGGAGGCGGCGCACGGCAGAAGCGGAGTCCACCACCGCTGCTGAGGAGCCGGGATGGACCAGAGGCCTCTCCGTGGAGTCCTTGAAGATCTCGTTCTGGAAGCGGAGCACGGCCACGCCGTCGCCCCAGGAGTGCTCGAAGTTGATGGCCGCCTGTCCATCTTTGGCGAGGATTATGCTGAACGACTTGTCGAACCAGCGGTTAGAGCCGTCCCCGTGCAGCATGTTGTGGGAGATGTGAATGTGGTCTCGCATGTTCTCGTCCTCCAAGCACAGACAGAATAAGGCACTGTCGACACTACCGATCGCCTCTCCATTTCCGGCAGCCAGGAGCTTCTCTCTCAGTCCGGCCCATATGTCCCGGTTCTCGCTGGTCAGGAAGCCCAGAGGATAGGCGGGGGCTGGAGTTTGGTCAGACAGGATGTATTTCAAGTGGGACTGGATCTGCGCAGGCTCCACCGGGTTCCCGTTAGGATCTACCACATCGAACACATACATGTGGCCTTTCCTAATCACCAGTAGGTGGCGCCCTTTAGGCTCTGTGAAGAGCTCGTCCCGTCCCTTCTTGGGGATACGGGTGGAGTTGAATAGGCGGAAATACTGGGACATATCCAGGGGGTAGGCGTTCACCATGTAGGCCCCGTACCATGACAGGGAGGAGGGGACCCAGCGAATGAACTTTTTAAAGCTGACCGTGTCACTCTTGGCTGGGTTCAGATGGAATACCTCTGGCTCCAGGTAGCCAGCACGGAGGGTCTTCATAAACCGTACAGCCGAGCAGACCATGTTCGTGCCTCGCACTAGCTGGTCATTGTACTCCGTCTTGGGGTCGAGGTTGAAGGACATGAAGGGATTAAAGTTCAGGACTACAGAGTCCCTTGCGGACAGGTACATGTCAAACCATGGGGCTGAAATGAAATGAACGAATGAATTTATTTTCAATTTGGTTGTCAAATCATCCTAAAATTCCCATATTTTCTATTCGTTTTCATTTTCGTAGAGCTACACTTTTTACACACACTGTTTACAATCCTTTGCAAAATCTGAAAAGACCACATACGCAGACATTTTGGAACAAAACACTACGATACACAAAATAATTTGATTTCACTGCGTTTTGGATCCATAGCTAACCTGAGATGTAGCTTGTGTGCTTGTTCTGCTTGTCCTGAGCCACCAGCTCCTCGTGAAGTTGGTTCCCAACACCACTTTGGAAGTCCCTTACCAACTTCTCCGTTTTACTGAAGACATAAAAAGCATTTTGAGTGGTGAATGTGTCCTCATGATTGATGAATGTTTTGTTTGTAGATTTTTTTTTTGTTGCATGCTCACCTGAACTGGTCATCATCAAGGAGAGGTCTCTGAGCTGCCAAATATCTCTTGACTGTATCTTCCAGTTTTGGAATTGGTAGCCTATAGAAACAATGGATTAATAGCATACTGTATGTGAAACACCGTCCTCTGTTGGCCATGTGTCAACGTTCAATATCCCTTTGCCCTTTCACCTACATTCCTTTTCCAGTGACAAGGACCCTTTCTACTAAATAAATCAAATATTTGGATAGCTAAATGCTTGATAGGTAATCAGCATGGGAAATAAATACGAAATAATAAATACATTGTATCTTTAGCCTATATTGTTGTATTGCTGGATACTAGAAACGGATACTTGCTGTACGCTTACCTGGGTAAACTCTTCTGATAATGCATAGACGGCACAATACTTTTGTGCAGGTACTCAGAAGTAGATCCATCTTTGCTGCTGTAACGTCTTTTATCAATGGGTAACGTTGTAGCAGTCCTCAGAGGCTTTAGACTCCCATATTTTCTGAGAGAGGCACTGAACTGCAGCGAGAGCAAATTCGCCATGGTTGTACAGGTCAAATCCTAGCTGGAAGTCAAGGTGTTCTGCCAACGAGAAGGCTTTAAAAAGTATTATCACAGTTTACAAGATCACGCTAGTTTGCTAACAGCAAGCAATGTATAGTTTAATTTGAGAGCTAGCCAGTGAACAAATTAGCTGATTATCTTGCCATTTGCACACAAAACTGGCGTCCCTTGTAATAAAATGTTGACTGAGACTGACCACAAAAGCAAGTAAGATATTTCATAGAAGCCTGTTATTACAGACTAAAACAAGCCCTGAATGAGAAGCTGCTCTTTTAGCTAATGTTCCAGGAAGAATATCTCCAAGACAGAAAGTCACGTGACATGCTGGTCCGTCGGTGTTTTCAACATTTTTATAAAGCAGACATTTACCAGGTTCCTGGTGACATTGCCATATACACTTAAAATTCCGTTGTTTTAATCCTCGTCATTAAAAAAAACATAATCGACCTGTCTTACAACCCGTTGACATATATTTGAGTTTTTAAATGTAAGACTTGCCAACAGAGAGCAGCATCGGCTTAAACAGTTTATGTTTGGACTGAAAAGCAGAGGACTCGGCCCCTTACGACCAGACTGACACACTCACAGCAGCACAACATTGGCTGACTTCCCGGCTATTCAGTCCGCCTATCGGCTCTGTTGGGTGAGAGAGTAATCAAGCTAGCTCGAGTTTGATGCTTGGCCTTAAATCCTCCCCATCCACTAACCCTTGTCATCACCAGCTACAGCATCCTCCCCCTTCACCAGCACTGCTCTATAAATGCTGCACGGGCTGGGAGTTAAGAAGGTGACAGTTCACTGCCTCCATTATGACATTTTCAGCTGTTTGTCTTCATTCAGACGACCTATATGGGTTGTTCACAGAGTAATATGCCTGCATCCCTATTGCCCTCAGGCACTATACCCCAATTCCTTCATCCAGTTTGTTGGTTTTATGAAACCCAAAAACTTTCATTAAAACCATGTAAGCTGCATCAAATATAATCAAAATGTATTTGTATAGCCCATTCATAATGTCACAGAGGGCTTCCCATGCACCCATATAGAACTGCCCCTCAGTAAACCTAAACCCTCAAGGAAGACACTAGGAAAACTCATTGAGAATAAATGGAAGAAACCAAGGGGCAATTCGGCGAGGGATCCCAGCTCCTCCAGAAACAGTTGACAAATGACAGAGGTGCAGACCATAGGCTAAAAAAAGTCAGCATCAATGGGTGTTTGAAATTCAAACTCAGATATTCCGAGTTCCAACTGCTCTGAGTTGGCGCGTCTCAGTTTAAACATAAAACTTTTAGTTTATTTCTACTTTAAAGTCGTTTATGAATTAACTAAGGTCAAAGATGGCTATGCTTTTAAATATGACCAGACTTGAAACACAATCCCGACGAGCACACAGCACCAGTTCACCTATGATTAGGCTAAATTGTCTATAACACTTTTGCTGCAGAGGCCTATAGACTTCTTTCTCGTGAATTCAAAAAATATAATAGCCTCCAATTAAAATAGGAAGACTCGAAATCGCATTTTGGTCTATTGAAGGTGATTTCTAAGACCACAGCTCATCCTAGTTAACAATGACATTTTTATTTGGATCCATACAAGAAATAACAGACGTTAAATTAATGATTGCTTTTAATAATTGGGCAGAGCCATAGAAAAAGCTACCGTTCGGAAACGTCATGCTGAGGCTGAACGGATTCGATTCGTTCATCGACACGTATGGTCTGTCAAACGTCACGAACTAGGAAGTACTTTTCGTAATCATTTCACAGCAGAAAATCATAACATATGTGCACGCTCCACCTTCGTCTGTAGAGTATTGTTACCTCAAATTTAAACAAAATGCGAGATCCACAGGCTGTAAGGTGAGGTTAACAAATGTGTAGATTTTATGATGTATTCTCTAGTTTGACTTGCATTGTTCATATCATTCAATGGTCCAAAAAGGAAGAAACCGGTGTCCATTGCAACAGCGACGATATAAAGCCTTTTAAATAATCAAATTATCAGACCTGTTCGAAACGGTATACATCAAACTAGCAAGTAGCTACCAAATTAATGAACTAAAGTGAATGTCATGCAATGATGTTACCAAATTGGTGGTGTAGGTTACTCATACCACGCATTCAGCTAGTTACAAAGTACAGAGATCTACAAATTGTGGATCAAAATAACTTTCTAAAATTAGTTTATGATATAACACAAGTTGATGTGGTTGTTGCCATTGTTTGTATCTTTCCCCAGCCACAAGATAATCCAGGCTGTTTACACTAGCTCGAGCAGTGGCCTGGAAGGCTTCAAGGCTAATGCCGTGTTCCAGGAGATAAACAAAAAGCTTCAGGAGGTGATGTCATTATAATGAAAATAATACAGGCATTCAATTTACTAAAGGATTCTTTACCGAGGTCCTTTAATATCAGTATATTATGTTTATTCATGATTTTTCAGTCACTTTAGGAAGTTATTTAGATCAGTTAACATCTAAAACACATATTTGAACTTTCAGATTCAATCTGATAAAATGTGCTCCTACACATTCAGTCCATACAAGTAGCTGTCCCATCAGATTACAGATGTAGATATAGATGCATATCTTGACTCTCGTGGTCCAGTGGAGTGCATTTACAGACAGTCATCCAAAGAAATATCCCTAATATACTAATTAAGATTCCTTTTGTCTATGGTTTTACAAGCAGGATGGGGAGCAGTTTGTGAAAAAGATCGGAGGAGTTTTCGCTTTCAAGGTGAAGGGTGGACCAAATGGGGAGGAGGCTGTGTGGTTTGTTGATGTGAAAAATGGCAAAGGCTGTGTCCACAATGACACAGGTGAGAACTACAAATGTAGTTACCAGTATGTGCTTACAACTCAACAATGGATATTGGAAAGGCCACATTTACATAAAAATTGAAACAGTTAACCATCTTGTGACAAAAATACACAATTTGCTTCTTGTCGTCTGTTATGTATCATTTTCTATGTCCTTGTAAAATGAAAATACTAAATTATGGACCTTAACTGATTAAAACAGAATTATGAGCTGCCGTTTTCGTTGTTTCCTCCCTCACTCAGCAAAAAAAGCAGACTGCACAATTGCAATGTCAGATGCTGATCTGTTGGCTCTGATGACGGGGAAGATGAACCCACAAACAGTGAGTATTTAGCCTTGGTGTGTCTCTTTATTTCGTCCTTGTAGAATCTTTGTCTGACAGTTCTATGTGTTTGCTGTGTTACATTCTTGATCAAGTATTTTCACTGACTGTTCACTACAGTTTTTATGTTGCCCCTGTATTTATGTGTAAGCAAGATCAGTGTTTCCCCTAGGTTTACAGCTAGGGGAAACACATTTCTGACATGCCGTCGTGTTATTAAGATAAATAACATTAGGCCATTTAGTTTGTTTAATAAAAGAGCAAGCTATAGACCTGTTTTATAGGAAAGGTAACCTTACATTTACATTTAGTCATTTAGCAGACGCTCTTATCCAGAGCGACTTACAGTAAGTACAGGGACATTCCCCCGAGGCAAGTAGGGTGAAGTGCCTTGCCCAAGGACACAACGTCGGTTTGCACGGCCGGGAATCGAACTGGCAACCTTCGGATTACTAGCCCGATTCCCTCACCGCTCAGCCACCTGACTACCTTAAATGACTTATTTTGTGATCTGGCACTATAAAAAAAAAAAACATTAATTATTATTATTTTATTTACTTGACCTTCCAGGGAGGGCGGGGGGTTCCATTGGGGGGGCGGGGCGCCCCCTTAATATAATGGTAGGGGAAACACTGAAGATACTACTCTCCTAAGTAGAGAAGGGGGAATTACTCCCCAGAATTAGTTATCAAAGTGAAATATATTTACACTTAAGGGCCACTCCAATATTGTAATATTTAGCTGTTGCTTTTCACTCACTGGAAGTGTAGTAGAAGGAACCAGATCTTTCGAGACTATTCCAGTGCCTTTGCAGAATTTATGCTGGCTTCAGCTGCATCACAATATACATTTGAATCTTATCAGACTAACATCCAAATTAGTTAATTTGAGCATTCCTACTATTAGCCTCATGATAGCCGGTTGGCGTAAACAGGCTAACTGTAATGTTTGGGCCGACAGTCCTTTTTGTTAGTTAAGAGGTGTATTCCGTCCTCCGTGGCCCCCCTCAGTATTTCTTATTAGTAGTCTGAGGTAAAAATATTTGTGCCAAATTGTGGAGATGAATAGAAGAGGTGCTCACTGTTGAAAACAACAAGTGGGAGAATTGGATGCATTTTTGCCATTCATTCTAGCTTCACGGCCTAATGTAGCACTTCACCTCCTTTTGACATCCATTGTTAAAAAAGTATTACATCAATCTAACTCGAGGAGCAGTGAACTTTCTGAATGAGGCTTCATTTCAGAAAATTCTACTGAACACATTTCTTTCCCAGAATGCAGTAGAGCAGTGTATCATCGGTGGAGTGTTTTGGCCATAGAAGATACTTTTTTTTTTTTCTTCATTTGGTTGAACTATTTCCAATGTTTTTCCACATACGCTTATTTGTTCCAACACGGTGTTCCTTGCTCTGTGTCCTGCCTTCCCATAAGCCCTTGTTGCTGTCGCAGCTGCCCCACTTTCCCTGAGTCTAGTTAATCTCTTTTGTTTTTAACTCTACACCAGCCACACATAGGCCTACTTCAGTCTGGATCAGATATTGTGTCCATGCATATGTTGAACGCGTGGATCATTTTGGATTACACAGACGTTTAGAAAAGAAGATTGTGTATGTTTAAACACCCAACAAAATTGTTTTTCTCTTTGCAGGCTTTTTTCCAGGGGAAGTTGAAGATCACAGGGAACATGGGTATGGCCATGAAGCTCCAGAGCCTGCAACTGCAGCCAGGCAAAGCCAAGCTGTGAAGGAGCAGTAGTGGAAAATGGGCAAAGCTTGACTCCAGGCATTGATTTAGGATTAACGTTATACATCTCAGATCTAGCCTAAGTAGTTCAATAACAACCGTTGTCCAGACCAGTGCCTAAGGGTAACATCCACCTACTGAATGCAGTAGGTGGTTGTTTGTTCAACCATCCTTGTTTGTTCTACCTTGTTGATAGGAGAAAACAAGCCCTGTCTGTCGGGGAAAGGAGTATGGATGGACAGAAACACAGTTTTTCCTCCCAACGACTATTTTCTGACAGTGTTAGTTGAGACCTTGTAGAGGTGGGCACTCTGATTTTCATGTTTATGAACCAATCATCTTTCTAACACAATTATGTCGTCCAATACCTCCCTCTTTCGTTGAGCTACTCTGCAAACATTCTTTGCTAATGGAAATATCCCTCCCCAAAAGCTGTATAAATCTGGTCAAAGTTGTGTGGAGTAGTTTTTCACTTTCTGTCTGTGAGTCAAGTGCCTCTCATCTTTTGTGTGTTGTTGCATAAGGACTGTATCACCTTTAGACACGTTTGTATTGCATACTCTTGATAATGGGACTTAATGGATAACTGGATGTGGGTCACTGTGACTCCAATATCTGCCATGTCAGTCTTTTGTAAACAAAACGTGACTTGTTACTGAATAAACAGTATTTTCTCCTGCTGTATCTCAATGAGCGATGACTCTAAAAGAGAGTGACCACTCTCTATGTTCTCTTGTCTCTTAACAGGTACAGAAGGCTATCCCCTTGCTGTCACCTTTCTTGTTGATACTCTAGTATCCACTAGGTCACAAATATAATAATATAATAATTCCAACATGAAAATCCAAACAGAGAGCATAACACGAGTAGTCAAAGATGTGCTGGCACCTGTTGTCCCCTCAACAATGCTCTCATTCATCCTGCTCCCTCGTCCCCTGGCTAAGGTTATCTATTAAAAACTGGACTACAACAACACCGATATGTTGCGCTGACCTCATTTTCCGGGCTAAATATCTTGACATTTATGATGCTGTTATGATAGTTGATTTATGTCTAATGTTGAGGACGAGGGAACATTGACCACATTGTCCACACCTGACCTGCAGATTTGTTTGTGGGAATGTTGGTGGCGTGTTCACAGGAAATGGAGGTCTGTCAGGATGAGCGTGCGTTTCCTTCCAGAGTCCAGGGTGCTTGGTTGCAGCTCTGGTGAAGGCACGACAGACTCTCCTTGATTCAGTATACTGTAACAAAGAATTCCATAATAAATGAAAACAGCATATTTTAATGTTTCCAATATGTTGGAGCCTGTGTTAATAGTAGTTGTAGGAACACAAAATGTTCCCATTGTGGGCATATCTTTATTACATTATTTGCATCTTTCCAGTAAGCTTTCACACTGCCACGCTGTAGTTTTTCCTTTGTAAATGGCAAGCTAGTAAGTGTATGGCTAAAACACAAATCTGTTAACGAGCTTTGACCCAGATTCCACTGCAAGGCTGGCTGGCCTCCTATTCTCCTCTGGCTCCAACTCTGGAGACTAAAGCTTTTCAAGACTCACAACTTGTACTGCCTAGAAGTTGTGTTCATAGCATGTGTTCAATTTGGGTGGAAAATGCTGTTTTATTTGTCATGACAAGGCTTTTTGAAAATATCTCCATTTGTAACTCTGCACAACCCTAGATGTGTACCTTATTGTACTATTTTGATTATAATTCCAAAAAGCCATGCAGTCCAAACATTAAGTACTCAAACTATTTATATCCAGATGGAAAGGCATACATGACTAATTTATTCACAGTTACTGCAATTTACAGAAATAATCATTTGATGTAGTAATTGCTTGTAATATTATTTGTGCCCACACACATGCATTAATGTTATGCAAATGTACAAAATCTTTTGAATTTGAATGGCAAGTTGTATAAGTTGGAGTGGTTTTAATGATCAGTGGATTGTGTACAGAAGAAAAACTATTGTGGGAGTGGAGTAACAGTGGGGGTGGGGGAGTGTTGTCCATTTACTTGATTAGTCAGTAAACATTGTTACATTTTTATCTTATTTTTCTGGTATTCAGTATTGTTATTTCACATGTGCAACCCAAACATAACAACTGTGGCTGTTCATGAATTTGGCTTGTTACACACAAACGAGGGGCCTCCCTTCGTCCCAGAATGGGTGTAAATGTCTTTTGTAATTTACTCAAACCCCAGGTGATTTAATTTCTTGCCAAAAACCTTCCAAGTCAGAAGAATTTGCACGCTCTAAACTATATGACTTTGTAGTACACATGCACAACTGTATTTTGAGGAGATTTGTGAGAATTGTGACTACTAAATATGTGTGCTTAAAGCTATATTTACATTTCAATACTTTTATTTGTTTTTTCATCCCAAAGATTAGTCCATTAGTCATCCCAGGGTAACTCAAGAGAGCAGTGCACCATAGACGGACATGCAATTTTGGTCACGCAGACAACTACAAAGAGCAGTAGATATTTTTGTCTGTGTCTTGAATTCTAAAATAGAAGTATTCATAACTCATCAGCTCAGACACTGCAGCCCAGCAGACAGATGTGTTTCGATTCCCCTTCATGATCCTCCAATCCCCCTCTGTCGTACACAGGAGACTGCACTTCATCCACAAATCTTACATGAGTTTCTCTTCATTTTCTACCCATAGTGGTTGTTTGTGGAAATACTTCTATCTGTATTTTTGATATGATGTCTAATCAGGAAATACAAATAACAGCGCCAGTATGTAGACATGAAATACTGGCAATGGCACAGGAATTTGATTTAATCAAGCAGAGCACAGGGAGTACTTACCAGTTCACTGGAGTAATTTGCTTGAGTGTTATTGCTAGTCTTCAGCGGGCCAGTGAGGTGGTGATGAATAAACAATTTGCAATTCAAAGGA
This sequence comes from Osmerus eperlanus, assembly GCF_963692335.1. NCBI lineage: Eukaryota > Metazoa > Chordata > Actinopteri > Osmeriformes > Osmeridae > Osmerus > Osmerus eperlanus. The sequence goes on from NC_085043.1 coordinate 4,997,323, forward strand.
AGGATGTTTTGTGCTCGAGAAAATGTTTAGACTGTCATACTGTTTGAAATGATTACTTATAACTACGACTGTGGTCCAATTTAAAGGGAATTGATCCTACTCAAGTTCATTACTTGACAAAACAACAGTGAGTGCGATGTGGTCTCCAATGTGGTCTCCAGGCAAACAGACTCTGACAGCTGAGAACATCTAATATGCTGAAAGGGGAATTAATTTAATCTGCAAGACCAAGACATTTGCTCAAAGCAGTTGTGCAAACAAAACATCTGATGGGATGTATATAGAGAATGACCTTCAGAAATATGTTAGCCATTGGATCATATCCTGTCACCCCTTTTTGGCAAGCTTGGATATCCTGTCTCTTCAATATTCCTGAAATCTCATCATGTCTTTTCAAGATCAACAGAGATATCATCCCTAATAACCTAATCTACATTTTAGCTGAAGCTTAGATGCTTAGCTTTTGTGAAGCAAGCATGGAGCTGCATTAAAAACTTCTGCATGGAATGAACTTTCTGGTACTGAGTTACCAGTGATAAATTAAATATTATCCACAGTTGATGCAAAATGGAGTTATGAAGAACATATTTGGGTTTTTGATTCAAACATGTCAAACAAGCAGTTGTATTTCCAATCTTGGCTGGTGGTTACTGACATTCCTTGTAGATGGTTAAAAGCAGATTCCATGTAATGTAATTTGTTTTATTTCTCGAAAGCATACTTAATTTAAGATTTTTGTTACAAATCAGTATATCTCCACTTTAGGACTGAAAAACCTGTCGCAAATAAAGAGAAGGGGGAAAAAAACTGAAGAATTTGGGCTTTTGGCTCTCTTTCAGAATACGGTTTCCCTCACTCCCTTTCCTCTCTCTCTCACTTCTGTCTTCCCTGCTATTTCTCTCTCTCCCTTCTCTACTCTGTCACTTTCTTTTTTGGAACTTTCCCTCCCTCACTCCCACTTTCCCTCACATCTGGAGGGTATCTGGAGTGGTGGTGACTTGTCTCTCCTTCTCCCTTCCGATGGGATTATGTATGGTTGGACTGGACTTAACACTGCTCTGCCTCTCAGAAAAAATTGATCACAAAGGGTAAAGAATATTATATCGATATTTGTGAAAACAATTCAAACTTTCTATTTTTCATGTGATTGGTGCTTTTATGATGTTCTTAGATAATACTGAAATGGAATAGTACTTTCAATGTCAGAATCAGTGCTCCAATACTCTCAAATGTTCTGTGCTGTTGGTGAGCTTGCCACTTTACTTGAATAGTATCTTAGAAGTAAGTTGTGGGAGCTGTGAAGGAGCACAGCTGGACTGCTATTGCTGTGGATGAGCATACATGATGGTGCATACATAATGGATATCTTTACTCAAGTAAATCATGATTGGAATTGGTCAAACATTTCTTGATGATTACATTGCTGTGGAGTGATGGTGAATTGAAGATTTGAGCATGAGAGTATGGCTTTTTGACTGTGCTGTACTGCTTTTTGTGTGTTTATCAATTTGAGGGTGTTGTACTTCGCTGCACAGATGTGTGTGTTTGTTTGGGTTCCTTCTTGGGAAACACACATTTGTCCTATTCATTTTGTGTGTGTGTGGGGGTCTAGATTGCCTTTTGGTCAATGTTGAGAGGAGAGCTGAGAAGAGCATTAAATTGCTTTGAGAGAAAGGTGGATTTTAATGGTCAGCCAGCCGAGTGCCTGTTTGGATTATGTCCATCAGCACTGGAGAAGATGACTAAAGAGCTTTTCCCTGTCCTTACCAAAACATTGTTATAAAGTAACCTTTTGACTGATTCACCGGCTGGTATGCAACGTAATCATGTCCATTAGACCTCATGGTCCAAGCTTGATTTGGGAACTTGTAGATCGAGGACCAGAACATAGTCAGTTCAGGTCACATTCATTTCTATAGCACATTTTAAAACAACCAGATGTAACCAAAGGGCTGCACAATAATTAAAAGGTAAAGCATTCAAATGTTAAAAATAACACAGCACAACACTATTCTTATGTGGAGTGGAAGAACATTCCAGAGCTGTGGGTCCCTAACTGAGAAAACAACTGATACTGGTGATGATGCCATGACACCATACCGTAATGAGAATGATCTCTTACTGATTTACATTTCTATTGGGCACTTCGGTCTTCGCAGGTGGTGAGGGCACTGGGAGGAAAGCAGGGCAGTGGAGATCCTGGCACAGCAGGGAACTCTCAACTTGTCTTTGTCCATCTGCATAGGATCAGAGACCAAGCGTCCAGAAGATGTGAGTTCTTACTGGTCCTGTTGTGTTTACTTCCTATCTCAACAGCCATTAGTTATACACCATATTTATTCCGTTTTGTGAAAGGTTTTTTTAGAAAGAAAGGTTTTTACTGAATGGTTTTTAATGAATCCATTACTTGCGCTCTTTTTCCATGCTTCTTTCAGTATTGAGCATTTGTGGCTCAGCTGGAGTTCCAGCCAAGTGCCATGTCGTTCCCCAGACTTTCTCTCCTGCGGGCCCTGGGTGTGCTGCTCCTAACCTGGGCGCTGGTGCAATGCCAGGCCCCTCTGGAGCCAGAAGAACAGGAAGAGGAAGAGGAGGAGGAGGAAGAGCTCACTGAGGAGACGGCTACTGTTAGGGCCAAGATGGAGTCTCTGGTCTGTCCTCCAGAGTGCAGCTGCACAGAAGAGGGGGCAGTGGATTGTGCTGGGGTCGACCTCACTGAGTTCCCCAGCGAGCTGTCAGAAAACACTCGCCATCTTTCCCTCCAGGTAGACCTATGCAAACCTCCCATTTCTAACCGATCCCACTTTTAGTCAATACAAAAGGGATACACTGTCAATTGAGTTCAATAAATTCGATTCATTTAGTTGATGCTTTTATCCAAAGGGACATACAAAAAGTGTGTAACAGTCGAGCCAGGTTGGAAGTGCCTAGCTCTAACAGGCACTATCAGATATCCCTTTTGTCAGTACATTGGAAAAACAACTGCTCTGACAGTGGCTTTGACTGTTTGAGTAAACTCAATTTTCCAGATCCTCGAGTAAAATGGAAAAGCCTTAATTGATGATGACGATTGTGAACAAGTGTGCTGTTTTAAAGGTGTTTATTTTCTGCTTCCAGAACAATCGTATCGAGGAGATAACCATTGAGCATCTCTCCTCTCTGCACCACCTGGAGACGCTCAACTTACAGAACAACCGCCTCACCACGCACGGTGAGAAAGAAAAATATATCCATATCTCCCTGTTGCTTTGGCAACATTTGTTTTCTCATGCTCGCTCAATTGGATAAAATGTAGTTGATAAAGAGAGAGAAACAAAGAAAGAAAAGAAGGCCCTAACACCGCAATATACTGCAGACACAGAGTATCTGAAAGTTTTCTCTTTGAAGTGAACACTGTTTCTGGGCCCCTGCAGTGTTAGACAACTCCTGATTTGGAGCCATCTAGCTGCACAGTGGTGGGCTATTTAATAATCTGAGACTAGACGTCTCTTGATCCACTCGGTTTCTTTTTTAATTACAAAGATTAATTTCCCATGCTCCTCATCTAGTCACTGATACTTGCAGGACAGTTTACTTAATTAAAACGAAATCAGTCCCTTTTTTTCGTCTTGTGATTATAAAACATATGCTTCTTTTAGTTTTATATTTGAAAGCTGACTTCTACGAGTAAAATTTTTCCACTTTTTTATTAAAATATGTTAAGGTTACGCATACAATCTTTTCAGGCCTTGAAGATGAAGGGTTTGAAGTTCTAAGTCAGCTGACTTACTTATACTTGGCAAATAACAAGGTGAGTCACACACAAAACTTTCCAGATGAGAATGATCATTGTCCTTGCTTCTGTAAAACCTTTTTCTTCTTTTGTTTTCTATCTACAGTGACAATGTATAAACCTTTAGCAGTCCTTGCAACATAACATTTCCGTTTTAGTTCCGTCTTAATTAATAAATGTTTGGATGCCTTGCACATTTCTCTTTGTGTAGTGACAAGAAGTCTATTCAATTCAATTGTATTCTGTCCTGATGTGCCCACTGTGTGCCAGTCTTTTATGTCTGTGGCATTGGGGAGACGTGAATTCAGCGATCTCTATTCTCTTCCTTACACAGTGTGTGCCAGCTTATGCTTGTAATCACTTCCAGTGTGTTAGTGCCAGCTGGTCAGATTTAACATGTTTCTGGCGCACAGGCCTTTTTGGAGAGTTACTGAGTAACTGTCTGTACTTGTGTGTGCATGTGTATTTGTGTACGTGTGTGCATGTGAGTGTGTGTGTGCGTCGTGTACATGTTTGTTTGTGTTTCTCTGTGTGTGTGTGTGTGTGTGCGTGTTAGAGAGTGAACAGAAGAGGGAAGGACAGAGAGGGAGGTAGGACGGACAGATTTATCAGTGACTTAACAGGGATGAATAGGCAAGGGAGCTACAGAAAGAATGGGGATTTTTAAGTGCTCACTAAGCCTCAAAGACACCCATGTTGCTTTAATCCATAAACCATGTTTGAAAAAGAGAGCTCACTAAACCCGGACGAACACTGAAGTTTAATCTCACCACGAGCTCTTCCTCCTATTTCTATATTCAGTTTGCACAATACATGGTGTGTTCAAAAGGAGTGACTTAGATGGGCTTGGACAACCCGGTTTTGGGATGAAAGAGCAACGTAACCTGCCATATGTCAAGAGTGTAACTCCCTCTCAGAGAATGCGGTGGAAACATTTCTGAAATGAAATGAACGTTTCCCATTCGATTTGGTGATTTTTCGTCTGTGTTCTAAATCTCAATTAAAAACGGCAATATACTTCATCAGAGTTTGGCATAGATACCGGCCAATTACCTTTGTAGCAGTGGCAGGTAAAAAAAAAATAATGGTAAACTTAACGTTTTCCCTGTTTTGTTTTTACTTGTAGCTCAGCTCAGCACCAAAACATCTTCCTACTTCCTTGATCAGCGCAGATTTTGCTGCTAATCAACTGACAAAGATATATCCATATACATTTGGCCAGAAACCAAGACTGAAGTAGGTTGTTTTTCTGTATGTGCATTTTTGTGCATGTCTGTGTGTGTGTGAACGTTGGGGCTGCCCATGCAGGTGCATGAATTCTGGAAATCTCATCTTAAATGGCTTCATGTGCAAAGATAAAACAAAAGAACGCTAATCACACATTTCTTATTTCTGTTCCTCAACCCCTGATCCCTGTCCAAACCTCTCTACAGGTCTGTCTATCTCCATAACAACAAGCTGACGGATGCAGGTCTGCCAGAACACATGTTCAATAGTTCCGACGGCCTGGAGATCCTCATTATGTCCAGCAACTTCCTGCGTTACGTACCCCGGAACCTGCCATCTGCCCTCCATCGCTTTCATCTGAAGGTGCAGAGCAGTCTGATATCAAAAGTTCAGATCAATCTATGACTCATCTTTTTTTTTTTATGTTTAAATGTTTTACCTCATGGTCTTTTGTGTACAGAGTAACAAACTGGAGAAAATTCCACCCGGGGCTTTTGACAACCTGTCCCACCTCAGAGAGCTATATTTACAGGACAACCTTTTGAGCAACGACGGTATGGACAATGAGACTTTCAGGTAGGGAAGGACATCAGGCCATGTCAGCCCTCCTCACAGGATGATGCTGATCTGGGCAAGGTTGCCTTTATGTAACTTTATAAAAACACTTCTAGGTTTGCAACCGAAATTACAGTTTATTTTCGATTCTGATGATAGAACACATTTAGCATATAAAACCACCACAGAACATCCACAATTAGTCATTGGGAGAGAGTCTGAATTTTCTCTATAAGAGTATTCTTCTATCCTTCCTGGGTAAACAACTGGGTGGAGGTGGAAATGACGATATCAGGGGGAAAGAGGAGAAAAGATAATTTATTGATGAAAGGAAGACTTCTTCTTTCCTTCCTCTTCTAGTCAGCTGAGCAGCCTGGAGTGCCTGGACCTGTCAAACAACAACCTGAGTGTCGTCCCCAAGGGCCTACCCCGCAGTTTGGTGTTGCTCCACCTGGAGAAGAACTCCATCCACAGCATCCCCAGGGACACGCTCAGCCCCATCCGGAACCTAGAGTACCTCCTGCTCCACAACAACAAACTCCGGTCACGCTCCATAGACCCGGCCGCCTTCCACGTACAGTAACTTGCCTCTCTCCTTCACTCACCGTGTTAAACAGCCTTGTGCCATCGCTGAGTCTTAGTTTATCGAATCTATGTGCATTGCAGGGCCTGAAGAAACTCCACACCCTCCACATGTACAATAACCTGCTGGAGCGCGTTCCCCGAGGCCTGCCCCGACGGGCCAAGACCCTCATGTTGCTCCACAACAGCATCTCGGAGATCGGCCGCAACGACCTGATTGCGCTGTACACCCTGACGGAGCTCAACCTCAGCTACAACCGTCTGACCAGCTCAAAGGTGCACCGCGAGGCCTTCAGGAAGCTACGCCTGCTGGAGACCCTGGACCTGTCCGGGAACGGGCTCCAGGCGCTGCCCGTGGGCATGCCGCGCAGCCTCCACGTCCTCCGGGTCAAGGACAACCAGCTGACCTCCATACCGGAAGGGGCGCTGACCAGCATGCCCAAGCTGAGGGAGATCAACCTCAGCAACAACGAGCTGAAGCTCAACTCCATCTACCAGGGAGCCTGGCTGGAGCTGAGTGCACTGAAGGTGAGAGTGGAAATGGGGGAGGGTGAGAGAGAGGGTAGGAGACAGGAAGGGAGGGAGAAAGGGTGAGAGAGAGAGAGCGAGAGAGAGAGAGAGAGAGGGAGAGGATGACCTGTGACCTTCCGGTAATATTTTAGCGGAGAGAAAGCTGAGGGGATTATTTTTCAACACTAGCAGCATACAAAGCAACTCTCTGATCCTCACAGCAGCTTCTTCTTCTCAGAACACTTTGTTTGATGGACTGTGTACAGAACCATTGGGGAGGACATTTTTCCGTTTGATAAAGCTGTCTGTTCTTGCAGATACTGGACCTGTCGAGTAACCAGCTTTCTCACATCCCCTCGGACCTGCCTGAGTCTTTAGAGTACCTTCACCTGCAGAGTAACCGCATAAGCAACATACCCGTCACAGCTTTCGAAGGCACGCCCAACATCAAAGCCATCTTCCTACGGTGAGAAGAAAGAATAAATGAGAGAAACCCCCCAAGCTGAGAGATAGACATCACAGATGTCCAGTATGCAGACACTAAAACGAGTCAGGTGGCTGAGCGGTGAGGGAATCGGGTAATCCGAAGGTTGCCAGTTCGATTCCCGGTCATGCCAACTGACGTTGTGTCCTTGGGCAAGGCACTTCACCTTACTTGCCTCGGGGGAATGTCCCTGTACTTACTGTAAGTCGCTCTGGATAAGAGCGTCTGCTAAATGACTAAATGTAAATGTAAAACACACTCACGAAGCCAACATACATTTGACAGACAAAGTGGCAATAACTACAGCTTGTTATTATAACATTAAATTGGCTTCTACTGAACTCCTGATATTTTTCATTCACTTTGGGCGGTTTGCTAGAATTTTCTCATTTCAAAATGAGATATTGGCTCTGTCTATAGCTCGATTCACTACTCTATTCATCCCCAGAGAATATATGTAAGGAAGTCCTTTTCATTCATGCCAGCTGTATGACATATCGCTTGTCCAGTGGGTCCTTGTTCATACACACAGCTTTTATGTATGTTTGGTTGATAGTTTTCTCAGCCTTATGTAAGTATATATTTTTTCCATTTGGCCCACACACTTGGTTCAGGAGAGTATTATGTAACATGCAAAGGAGAGAAAGGAAAGATGATGCAGCCGTTTTGCCAGCTTTGTGAGGAAAACAGAAAACACAGTTTCAGCCCTGCAAACTGTCCATCTGTTTCTTTTTCCTGAAATATCTCTGAACTCTCCAAAGTGCTGTCTCCACAGGGTCATATGAAGATTGTAGACAAGGTACTTGTTGGGATTTTAACCCTGTGAATGCTGGATAATGTGTATTAGCCGTTTCAGGGCTCCTATCAGAGAGCACGAGTGACCAGGTGGAGTTCAACTTTTTACTCAGTGATAAGATGGTTCACTATAGGCAGTCACAAGCTGTACATTGGATAAATGAATGTACGTTGGATAAATGAATGAAGTTTCTGAAATAAACCCAAAAATGTGCATTGATGTCACAGCAGTTATAACTGTTATTATCGGATAATAACATATTAATAGGTATGATATTAAACAGTAGGTTATTAATCACTTATTAACAAATACGTAAATAAAGTGTACAATTATCACACTGTGCAAGTAAAATAAACATCCTCTCTAGCACAGTAACAATTAGAGCCCCAACAAACTATCACACGCTAGCTAGGAACATGTGTGATGTACAGTGGAAAGTTAGCAAGCTAGAAAATACAGATTAACTCGCAGTTTCGCATTGCTGGATAAAACGCCTAACATTCAGTACTCGTTGCTGGCTGAAACAACTCAGGAATAGCTTGATCTGCTGCAACAATAGCTAAACATAAAGAGTACAAACTTACACCGTCTCTGACTTCTGTACAGGCAACCGCCGTAATGAAAAGAAAACACAAGGCGTTCTCGTGGAACTTACGTCATTACCTTACGTCACTAATTTAAGGCCGATATAGACAAGTTTACGCGCCAAATCCCAGGGGGCCGCCATAACTCTACACAAATGCATTTAATTTCCGCCGGAAGTGGTTTGCAAAGCGTCTGCCGGTGTAAACACAGCGATGTTGATGCTAGCTTGGGATCACGGTTCTACTACTTTGACATACTTGTCGTTTGACATTTACTACTGGATAAGTTGCCAACGTCGTCGCCATACTTTTAAGCACATTTTAGAGTAGATTTAGTTATAAAGCTTTTGCCAGTCCATCATTTTGTAGCTTTTAACATGGAGCAAAGGCAATGTCAGAAGATGACTTTAGTCGGTGATTCATTAGAACATTTGTTGTCTAGCTCTTCAATCTCTCAGCAAAATGTAGGCTAATTATTTGGCTAAAGGATGCCACATGTATCAGACAGAAGTTGTTCTATAAATTCGTAGCCCAACATTAAAAACATTTATAGTCGGTTGACTGATCACGTTGTTGTACCCAGTCAAAGGAATAAACACACGAACATCATGAACATTCAATGGTCTTGCCAGTTATCCTGGCAAAACATGTAGCATAATGTTCTTTATTTATTGCCAGGACACGGTCCAAGTAGCCTAGGTATACATATATAACATTGAAAGCTAATTCGTTTGGAATTTCTAGGCTATTGATGTTACATGTTGATGTTCAGCCTATTCAATTTAACAACTTCAGAAGGACAAGACAGGCAGTACACTGTTATCCTTATTTAAGTGGCTTGTCACTGCCTGAAGTGCCTACTTATCTATCTATTCTTCCTATGAACCCGGTTATGACTGCTTTAAACAAGCACCGGTTGGCTACACACCTCATGCCGGGCTTTTACAGATGTGTGTATTGGCACTTTGAAAGGTTTGAATTATTATATCCACATATCAATGTATAATTATTAAATCCACTGCAACAATAGGACAAAGGAACACCAACAAAATGTGAATAGCCTACAAACAATAAGCATACTACTGTAGTATAACTGTAACAGGCTAGAGGCGATTCTAGGTTTTAAAACTGGTGGTCGTAGCACTCTATCTAACCACTCGTTCAGGTGCTTTCTCGAGTGTTTGCAACCAACTACCGCACACGTCGTTCCCGAACCACTTTTCTTCATGTTGTAAATTGTATATCCTCTTTGTCACTGCGATATCAGTGCTTTGTCGGCACAACGGAGCTAGCTAGCAAAACAAACCCAACCCGCCAGAACGGAAGTGAATTGCATCGAAGGGAGGAGTTTAGGAAGTAGAGCGGAAACGGCTCATAAACTTGTCTATATGCTTCTCCGTTTTCCAAAAAAACGGACACATGGGAACGCCCTCCTCTACGGGGAACGCCCCCTCTCCGAGCTCTCCGAGAGCCCTCGGAGAGCCCCGGAGACCTCGACGTGCACCTCCTGAATTTTCTAACTATCTGTCGTAATTTAGGATAGTTACGGATACCCCCTTGGCTGTGATTGGTCAGTATTAAGAACCGCTTGCGTCAGGGGCGGGGTTGCCGTGATAAACAGGACAAACAGAATCCTTTGACCGCCATTGCTGTAAGTTTTTACAATTCATATTTCAGCTAAACAGTACATGTAAATCAGCATCTGAATTAAAATGTGACGAGAAATGGTCAGTGTAGTTGCTGAAAATGTGCGTATTTTATTGATGAAACGGCTAATTTGTAAATTTCCTCCGACTTCTCGATAACCTAGGTAAATAAACACTCGACGACGACTTACAAAAAACCATTGCGCCACTTACTCTTCTGGCAGTGAATTGTTTTCAGCATCCACAGCCTACGGAGAACCATAAACGCAGTCTATCCGTCCATATCCGTCCGTATCCGTAAGCCCGCCCATCCGTAAACAGAGTCGGAGAAGCATATTGCGGCCTTTAGCCGTAACCACACACACTGCAACCTACACAGTCTCCGTAGTGTGAGGAATTCACAACAGCCGCCCCCACATTTGAGTAGAAAATGTACAATCAAGGGAATTTCTCAAGGTCCTGGGTGTCATCCTTGAGAGCGGGGAGCTGGATCAGACGTGCGACTGGTCTTGTATAGAATTTACCCTTGACTAGTACCTCTGCTGATCTGATACATCCGTCTTGACTTGTCACAGTCTTTATTACCCTACCAATGGGCCACTGAGCTCTGGGGAACTGTGGATCCACTATCAGGATGATGGAGTCCACGCTCATGTTTCCTAGAGATTTCTGCCACTTCTGTCGAGTTTGGAGAGTGGCCAGGTAATTCCTTGTGAAATGGACCCAGAATTGATCCGCAAGGTTCTAGCTGTGGCGCCACGTCCGCCTTCCCATGACAGCTGGGGCGTAAACAGCTTGAGGTAAAGATGTATCCCGCCGCCCCATGAGGAGGATGTTTGGAGTGATGGGGCCGGGATCGGCAACATCTGCTCAGGCGTAGCCTAGCGGTTTAGAGTTCAGAATTCCTTGTTCCTCAACTAAAACCGTGTACAATACGTCTTCGGAGACAACCTGGCTCCCGACTGCCACCTGCAGGGCATTTTTTATCGAACGAACCTCCCTCTCCCACACACCACCGAAGTGGGGTTCTCCCGGCGGGTTAAACTTGAAGAGGATTTAGTATTCTGCAAACTGCGGTTTTGGTTGTGGCTCCAGAGCCTCAAAGGCTACCTGAAGTTCCCAATTTGCCCCACGGAAGTTTGTGCCACAGTCCGATAATATCTCCTTTGGTCAACCTCTTCTGGCAATGAATCTACGTAAGGCGAGCAGGAAGGCATCCGAGTCCATTGAGTTCAATGTGGACGGCGCGAGTGGTGAGACATTTAAAAAGGACACCCCAGCACTTCTCGTTCCTCCTGCCAATCTTGACCAAGTACGGCCCAAAGCCTTTTATTCAACACCTCTTGAGTCTGAGGGGTTCCGGTGGTAAATATGCCATCTGCGGGACTTTAGACTGGGCTCTCCATGGCTGACAGGCTGGACAGGTGAGCTGGTGGTGCTTGATAGCCTGACGTACTCGCAGAATCCAATACTGCCTCCGGAGCTATGCATACACTCGCTCCACTCCTGGGTGTAACAGCCGTTCATCAAACTCCTTAATGAGGAGCTTCGTGGGTTGGGTGACGTGGATCCAGTACAATAGGATGGATCTCTTCCAAGTTGGCCTTCTGTAGTCTCCCTCCGACCCAAACAATCCTGAGTGTAGGATCCCACTCAGGAAGGCAAGATAGCCGAATGTGGGAGGACACAGGTTCCTGCGCCTGGAGAACAACAACCTCTTCAGGGAAAGTTGGGCTTGGCACTCTCTTAGCAGTAAAGACTCTGCATCTTAATGAACAATCGGCTGTCCGGAGTTCATAGTCAGTAATGCCGGTAAAGTAACGAGTAATCTAACGCGTTACTATTTCCAAACCAGTAATCAGATTTAAGTTACTTATCCAAGTCCCTGTGCGTTACTATTTTGTCATTAATAGTAAAATATACATTTGATTTCTTCTTGCGTCTCTGGGAGTTAAGCCTATGCGACAATTAAGTCACGTTTTCAGCATGAGGGTCACGTCACGTGTATATATACATAGACCTACCACTCAGCGACACAAACAACAATGTAGCAGGAGAGAGAGAGATGCGCATTTTCGAGTTGGAAATACAATCACTATTTTGAGTATTTGTCAGCTAAAGATGGAAATATCAAGGTTCGTTGTACACTCTGTGCTGGTGGCGACAAAGTGCTATCAAGCTACAAAAACACGACGTCAAATTTGAAGAAACATTTGGAGTCGCAGCACTGCACAGTCAAACTTATAGAGACGGCTGTCAATAGGTGCGTTCAACTTCATGCAGCACCGGCGGCGCTGCATGAAGTCGAATGCACCTATTTTTATGTTGAGGCGGCGGGGTCGTTGTCGGCAGCTGTTGAATGTAACTAATAAAGTAACTTGTAATCTAACTTAGTTACTTTTAAAATCAAGTAACTTGTAAAGTAACTAAGTTACTTTTAAAATCAAGTAACTGTAACGTAACTAAGTTACTTTTTCAAAGTAACTGTGGCAACACCGGTCATACTCCAGATTTGCACCATAATCAGGAGCAGGTAAGTAGCAGTGCGAAATGGATATTGTACTGAGGTGCCCTAGCTCAGACTCTCAGGCGCTCCCAGGCGCATTTCGGAGATCCAGAGGCAAGTCAGGATCATCCCTCTTCTCTTTGACCATAGCTGCTGAATGAACACCTTAGCCCATGTGGTAAATGGCACCATAAACCCCAGAGGATCATACTGACTGGCTAAAACCTGTCAGACCTTTCTCATTGTCAGTGCTGAAAGCTCCATGGGCCGGTGATGATAACTAAGAGTGTCTTCTGCACAGTTCCACCTGAGGCCTAGAGCAGGTTCCAGTGTGTCGGTTCTGTTCTGAACTAGCCATTGGTCTGTAACGACTGACCTTGCCTCTGTAGGTAGATGAGCTACTACCTCTGTTCGGTTACTGGTCGACTGCCGTAGCTCAAACCCTCCCTCTGCCAGTAGGCTGCGTAGTTGGTCCACTCGATCCTTGGCGGCAGGTATGTTGGGAAGGCTCTCGAGGCAGTTGTCCACGTAGAAGCCACTGACGGTGTCCTGGTAGTGACGAGCGTGCATCTGCAAAGCGAAAATGGCACAGCATGCCATTCATACACATCAGGTGGGTCCTCGCTACGCAGGTCTCTCCAGACGAATCTGAAAAGGGATTTATCCTCAGGCCGCAGACGGACCTGTTGAAACATTCCCCCGGATATCCCCACTGATAGCAACCTTGTGCTGTCGGAATTGCAGGAAGATTCCTAGCAGGGATGGGTCCAAGGTGGGCCCCGGCAGCAGTTGCTCATTTAGCGACATTCCCTGGTATTGGAATGAGCAGTTGAAGACCCGTCTTGGTTTGGTGTTGTGGTGGACCAAGTGAAGAGGATGGTACCAAGACTCTTCTGATTGATTTACCTCCTCAGACTGTAGCTTAGTCACGTATCCTGCTTGGGCAAGCTTGGCAATCTCTGCTGAATAGACAGCTCTGGGTCTTTCTTGAGTCTTTTCTGTGCTCCTCAAGTTAGCTGTGACCGACTGGATGGAACCTTTCAGCTTGGGTGCACCTGACATGCGTGGAAGAGGAGTAACATAACGTTGAACTCCACCGACGTCGACCCGCTGAGTTCTGTCCTCAAGAAGACGTATAGCCTCCTGATCCTCTCTGAAGCGGGTAACCACCTTCTCGCTTCGATAAGGGAGGACATCAAGCTGCCATAATCTCTCGACGTTTCGGACTGGCTACAGAAAGGCAGAGGTACTGAGGCTCCGAGGTTTGGTTTGGGTCAAACCCCTCAGCAACTTGTAGAGCCCACCCGAGGGCGGTGTGGATGGTTATGGGGCCGCCTTTGGCCCCTTGGGGCACCGGCTCAATGGCAGTGATAAGTTGAACGTGATCTGACCCTATTAGCACTAGAGGTTGTGCATTGTGGAAGGGGTGAAGTGGAATCTTCCGCAGATGAGCGTGCCGTCTCTGGAGACTCTGGACTGGGTAGTTCTGCTCCACCAAGTCCAGGCCTGAAGCGGTGAAGGCTCCCTGGACCTTATAGCGCTTCCCTGGATTATCTTTGGGGGAAATCTCAAAGGTAACCCTGGATCCACTGAGGTGAGTAATGTCAGGTCGTACAGTACGGAGGGCAAGGCTCTCCCGCACGCCAGGTAACTGGAGCTGCTGTACAGCAGTTGGTAGGATCATGGTCCGCTGAGCCCCGTCATCCAGAACTGCAAAGGTTTCCATTGATATGGAGTTGTTATGTCGTAGGACTGGCACGACTTTCAGAAGCACTCGGCCTGACGGGATGGAGGGTGTCAGATAGATCCGACTGTCAGAGGTGCCAGATGGAGGGTTGATTGACCCATGTTGGGCCACACCATGGAGGACTTGAAGATGAATGCCACCACCGTCACTGCAGGGTTTCTTGAGGTTGCATGTCTCAGGTGGATGGGAACAAGCACATTTCCAGCAGCGCTTCCCTCCAGTTATCCATCCGATCAGTTCCTTTGTAGGTTGCTCTTTAATGCTGTTGCAGCGAGTAATATAGTGCTCATTGCTGTTACAAAAAAGACAGTGCACCTTGAATGGCTTCTTGGGTTTAGACTGCATAGGGAATCCGGATACCTTGGGCTTTACTGGTTTTGCACCATGGTAGATGGTCGCACTTTGATTCCTGGTCTTGGCTGGAGCATTCTCCCTATAATTTCTTGGGGGCTTCTCTTGTTGGTAGCGTTGTAGTAACCCGCTGGACAGCCGCTGCTGTTGGGCCTTGGAATGGAGCCATCCAGCAAAGTCCTGCAGATTGCAGGGGTTCAGGCTTGCAGAGTTGAGCTTCCCCTGTATCTGTAGGGAGTCAATAAATCCATCCTGGAGATATTTCGGTAGCTTGATGAGTAGACGTCTACGTGTGAGCAGCAGTTAAGCTCGATACCTTGGGGTCCCTCAAGTGAAAGCAGCATGCTGACTAGGAGGTGAACCTGTAGTGAGAAGCTCTGGAAGCTACGGACATCGTTCGCTTTCACCTCAGGTGATGTAAGGATCGCCGCTATTTCACTCTGAGCTAGCTGGTGTGGTTGGCCATACTGCAGCTGTAGAGCCTGCATAGAGGCTGAGTACGGGTATGGATGGTGGCGGCAAGACTGACCTATTATCTGAGCCTCTGGGAGTTTAAGATGTTCCAGCAGTACATGGTACTTGTATTTCTCTGTCAGTCCCAGGTGGGGTTTGAGGAGGTTATCCAACGCCAGTTTCAGATTGGTGAATTTCTCGCTGTCGGATGAGAAATCTGGAAGAGTGGGTTTCGGTGCACCATACAATGAGGGAGGTGGCGTGCCAAAGCCAGTCGGAGCTACAGTCTGGGCTCAGAGCAGCTGAGAAGGGACCACTGGCACTGAGCCATGCACTAGTGGAGCAGAGGTAAGGGTTTGATGCAATGAGGTTAACGGATATGTAGGAGGATAGTGGGCGGGAATGTAGGCCGCTGAAACAGGGCCGGCCTGTTGTCGCGGCTGCGGTTGTAGCACAGTCTGACAGCCTTGAGGCAGGTTAGCCTGCAGACATAAAGGATCTGAAACAGGTAACTGCCGTTGCACTGGAGACGGGGCAGACTGGTCAGGCAGCATAGGGATAGGACGGTTTAGTGGGCTGTGGCGGTACAGGTCCTGGACTGGCGGGGTGCTGCTGCTTGACGGGTAGCGGAGTTATTGTGCCAGAGGAGATTGGTGAAAAGAGGGAGCCCCCCTGGTGCTGGATGAATGGGTCGGAATCCAATATTACAGAATGAAGGGATGGAGGACTGTGTGTTTGACCTTCCGGTTTGACCACCTCCATTCTTCTGCCTCTTCACCTGGAACCTGATGTATCGTCTTTGTCCTAACCACTGGCTCCAGGGATTTCTCATGGGCGGCCTGCCTCTCACTCTGTGTCTCTGTATGGGACAGGTTTGTCTGCCCAGGTGAGGGTGAATAGACTGGATTTATGTTGTGACGAGTCACTGTGGGAGGTGGGGTTGGTGAGTGTTCTGCGCTCTTCATGTTTGGAGGAGTCTCACCTACTTCTTCCTCTCTTAAGTTTGATGTAATACGCTCCATGAAGTCCTGGCGTCAACGCTGTCGTACCTCATACTTCGCTAGTTTGCTGGTAAGTTGAGCGATTTCAGCAGCCTCTTGCCTTTCCTTCCCGGAGAGGGACTCAACTAGGTTCCTTAATGAATCCATACTCAGAAAATCTGCAGCTTGGGATTTGTGTGTGGCTGTGTACCTACTCAGGTTGGAGGTTATTTCTGCCTGGCTACCATTCGCTGCTGCTCCTTTCTGCCCCTCTGGCTCTCTCTCGGGATGGTGGGAGGAAAGGGCGGTCGGTGGTGGCTGTCAAGGACATAATCTTCCAAATACTTGGGGGTGTGATATTGCCTGGATGGTCTCTTCCTGGGATCGGGTTGGGAGAGCAGTGATGATTCTTCCTCTGATGACATCTTCTGAAGTAGCCAATATATCCGTCTCGAAAAACGTTGGGATTTTAACCCTGTGAATGCTGGATAATGTGTATTAGCCACTTCAGGGCTCCTATCAGAGAGCACCAGTCACCAGGTGGAGTTCAAACTTTTTACTCTGTGATAAGATGGTGCACTATAGGCAGTCACAAGCTGTACATTGTTGGATAAATGAATTAAGTTTCTGAAATAAACCCAAAAAGGTAAATTAATGTCACAGCTGTTATAACTATTATTATCGGATATTAAACAGTAGGTTATTAATCCCTTATTATCAAATACGGAAATTGTACAATTATCACACTGTGCAAGTGAAATAAACATCCTCTCTAGCACAGTAACGATTAGCGCCACAACAAACGTATCACACGTTAGCTAGGAACATGTGTGATGTAGCTACAGTGGAAAGTTAGCAAGCTAGCAAATAGATTAACTTGCAGCTTCGCATCGCCGGGTAAAACGGCTAACATTCAGTACTCGTTGCAGGCTGAAACAAGTCAGGAATAGCTTGATCTGCGCACAAACAATAGCTAAACATAAAGTGTACAAACTTACATCGTCTCTGACTTCTGTACAGGCAACCATATACCGTAATCAACAAAAGAAAACACAAGGCGTTCATTAGCATACGTCACTAACTTAGCCATAACCACACACACACTGCAACCTACACAGTCTCCGTAGTGTAAGAAATTCACAACAGTACTGTTTACTTGTGTTTGCTGAGAACCCCACGAGAAGGAATCGCCTGGTGACTTTTTAGGAACACATCTGGGATATCCCTCCTTTTTTATTGTGTGTGGTCTCTTGGTTATTTTACTGGTACAAGATTAAGTCAGTAATTGGGTTTGCAACTTGATTAATTGAATTCTGTTTTGTAACAGCCCCAATGTCACATCCAATTATGCTAATTGTCTTTGCTGGGGAAGGAACGATTTGAACAACAGTCCATAGTGGTTTTGGGCCAGTTTGTGGCAAACCACTGAAGGGACTTAAGGCCTTGTGTGGCAGGGTTGGTCTTTTGGGTTGGTCAGCCTGACCCCATGCTGTCAGTTTATCGGTTGTATTTACAGGCCCTGACCCTGTCCAGGCTGTCAAACTTTTCATGCTGCGCTTAGCAGCTGCTGCCACATCATTTGGAAATGTTGTTTTTCGACCAAATCCCTCCACAGCTGGGAGCATGTAGCTTGAGCCAATTTAGAGCATCTGGAATGCTTGCTTCATTGGGGGGAGGGGGGATTTGTGTGTGTTTGCATGGGGTGTGGGTGTGTGTGCGTGTCTGTGCTGTGTTCGTTTGTGTGTGACTGTTACTGCCCGTTTGTGTGACCAACTGTCATTGATTGATCATGGGAAGTGTGTGAGTGTGAATCAGTTAATCGCAGCAAGCATAATTATTTAGTTTAACCCCCATAATCTAAAGTAAAAGTAATTTGTTACATCTCCATGATGAAATGAAGGACCATAAGGGTCAATAGTTTCACACGAACATGACCAACAGATTGGCCATATTGATCTTTTCACAGAGAAAGAGTGGACTTGTGGATAGACTTAAGACACTATGATTTCATCCATCAAAAACACTGCCCTGTTGATGGCTGTGTTCTCACTGGAAAATAAAAACCCCGATTTCATGTGTGATGGTGTGATTTAAGATGCTGTGGTGGACTGATACATTTAACATATTGATAAGTTAGTTGATGCTTTTATAGAAAATTACAACAAATGTGTTGAGTAAATGAACCAGCTGTGATGTGGTCCCTGACAAACAGTTGACCTTTGGAACCTCTGGTCTTGTCTCTTCTCAGGTCCAATCGTCTGTCAGTGAACTCAGTGAAGGAAAGCTCTTTCTCCCACCTAACCAACCTGCAGGTTCTGGACTTGGGCCCGTCCAGCACTGAACGCTCCTTTGGACATGAGGAAGAGGTGGAGGAAGAGGCGGAAATGGAGGAGGAGATTGAGGAGGAGACTTAAAGCTGAATTCTGTTAGAAAAGGATGGAGAAAACGGAGGTGGTGGTGAATGGCATGTGTATATCTTTCTGGTGCAGGATACCAGATTAATTGTTGTTTCAGACTTTGCTTTTCAGTGCAATGACCTGCTACTGCATATAATATTCCTCCTCTTTCTGTCAGGTTTAAGGAAATTTTCGTTTGATTAAAAACGATGCACTCTGTGTTAATGTCTGTAAGTAAACAGTCAACATGTCAGCGATCACCATGGTTTGCATCTAAATCAGTTCTTTCAAAGTTTGACACAATCAAAATGTGTTTATATTCTGACTCAATTTCATTTGAGTGTGTGATGTGATTATTACCATTGCTATGCCATTATGCTACTGTACTTGAAGCCATTAGGATAGTCATATAGTGTGTACCTGTTTAGTTTAGCCTATTTTGAATTTTTTCCTTATGTCTTGTTTTACAAAATTTAAGATTGCAAATATTTTCTAAAATACTTTTACCCTACATTTTCACAGAAATTATTTTATACTCCTCTCATTTTTATAAATACCATGGATGTCTATGTATTAGTCTGCATAAATTGTCAAGGCTTTCTGCAATAAATTATTTATAAAAGTATTGCGCAATCAAAATCCTTCACACAAACTGAGGTTCATTTGGTGTACTGAAACATTTACATTTAGTCATTTAGCAGACGCTCTTATCCAGAGCGACTTACAGTAAGTACAGGGACATTCCCCCGAGGCAAATAGGGTGAAGTGCCTTGCCCAAGGACACAACGTCAGTTTGCATGACCGGGAATCGAACTGGCAACCTTCGGATTACTAGCCCGATTCCCTCACCGCTCAGCCATCTGACTCCCAGTCAGAAACAGTCACCAAGTAACATTAAACTAGTTTTTTTTATTCATGAATGCAGTGTTAGATTTAATCTTACAAAACATTTAGCAAATTCTGCAGATGGTCAGAAGAGGGGTAGGAAGAATAGAAGTATCAATTTTATTCCCAGTGAGTCATTTTCAAACCACAGATATTCAAGTACTCCATCTGTTGATTAAAAAAATAATCTCGGGGGGGCTCCCTGATGGCACACCAGATAAGAGCGCATACCATGTAGGCTGAGGCCTTAATGTAGCAGCCTGGGTTCAAACCTAGCCTGTGTCCTTTGCTGTATGTTTTCCCTTCCACTCTCTCTTCCCCGTCTTTCCTGTCACACTTGTAATTGTCCAAGGAAGCATGAAAATGCCCAAAATAAACATAGCTGCAATTAGGAGGCCAGGCATGTCAACTGACGCAAAAAAACAAATTCTCAGAACAGAGTTCTGAGTATGTATAGCAATGGTGTGAATCCATCAAAGATTTGCTGAGATACTAACCAATTTCCTGTTTGGCGGCTCTGCTGTCAATTCCGATTGGCTGTACCGGACAAACGCTTTCAAAAAACCCTGTGATAAATTTTGTGAGACTTGGTCTGAGAAGATCGGACAAACTTTGTAGGAGGAATAGTGAAAAAACTGTTTTTTCATGAATTCCAAATGGCAGCCGCATCAATTCGGCTGGTATTGTGTCAGAAATGGGATCTCCCAATATTTATCATGTGAGAAAGGAATCACTTAAATAAGGCAAACAAATCAACAGTTGTTGGCCAAATCGCATTTTTGCTTCTGCGGCCCTTCCAGTGGTCACATGACACCAAAAATGTTTTCACATCCTCAGAAGAGGGTTCCGAGTCAAGGTACCAAGTTTGGTCATATCTCAGCAACCAACACCCAACTTCCTGTTTGGTTGCTTAGCTGCCGATTTTGATTGGCTGTACCGGACAAAAGGTTTTGACGTGAGGCGTGTTACAAAGAATGACTGTGCCAAATTTCACAACTTTTTACCATATGGTTTTTGGGGCTGCCATAGACTCCAATGGGAGGAGAAGAAGATGCGTAATAATAAAAAGAACAGGTAGAAACACAATTGGTAGCTTTGCAGCTTCGCTGCTTGCCCCCCAATAATAATAATAAAAGGTAGAAACACAATAGGTGGCTTCGCAGCTTCGCTGCTTGGCCCCCAAATATCTTGAAAAGAAAAAAACTCAGAAGATTGCCATTACATTACGGACCTATGTTTTCTTGATATTTTATCCACAGGGAACTGATATTTATCTTCAAAAATTGCCAAGGATAACATTTTATGTATGATATTTTCCTTCCTACTCTGGCCCATCAATGCTACTGTTACAATAGACAAATCTAAAGGAAAGTTGTGAGAAATCAGAAGAAGGATGGTAGAATAGGGGTTAACATGTTGAAGAAACTATAACTCACAAATGATGTTCAGTTACTGCTTATTAAAAAGGTGTACATAATTTGCCTTTTCATCATAAGCAGCACCACATGAGGTAATTTGTTACGCTTGAGAGAGGTCTTGTGAAGGACAGCCTAAATCGTTCATGTACTGAAGTGGCAAAAATACATGGGAGAAAAATCCCCATCTTGCTAAGATCAAATGTGTAACTGAAAATGAAATACTTGGAGCTTAACCAATCCAAGACCCTCAGAATGTGTTACAGTCCAGTTTTAATGCTAATGCTTGTCAAAAACAGGTCATTTGTTCCATAAAATTTTCAGTTCCTTGAACAGACACACTAATGAAGCATTTAACATAAACATAAATCTATTCAATGGATCTGCCTTCATGTCAACCAAGATACAAAGCGAGATAAATAGCAGGCAGCCTAGCTATGAACTGCATTCATATTACACAACATGAACGTTATAGTCTATACATTTCTTTTTAAATCTTCAAAATAGAAAAAATAAATACTTATGCAATGTCAGTTTAGACACACACAGGGATACCTTTCCCCCTGTAAAAAAAAGTAAGCTCTTGTATGATACGCAGGCTGCATCTTAACTGGTTTACTGGGATGTGATTTTCGATTGTCTTCGGATCCTCTTCCTTTGAAGACATCAGCCTAACACCACTAGCTTTGTTAAGGCAGAATAAATATCCAGGATGAGGGCAGGTTTCTTACAGATCAAACAATGTCTCAAGTCGGACATCTTGGTTTTTCTCTCTGCCCTGTTCTGGTGTATGACACATGCAGTGGCCTGTTAGCCATACATAAAGCCACAAGCTGAATGTACATGGACAATATGCACTATCAGACATGTTGCACAAGAAAGTATATAAAATGTAAATACCAAAGACAAATCTACCTTAAAACAATATAAATACAAATATGTATAGGTCTGAGGAACGCTGTATGTTTGTGTGTGTGGGAAGGAATGAGCGACTGTGAGTGTGTATATGCGTGTCCTTGCGTGTGTTTGTACCTGGAAGTTCATGCAGTTATGTCCTTTCAAAAACCTCCTACCGGTGTTAATGATAGTTTGTAACGGTGTTGCTTAGAACTTGCTTAGCATTTTGGAGACAAAGTATGTCAACTAAAGTCTTTGTGCCTGTCTTTGGCCCCTGAAAATCTGTTGATATAGCACTTAATGTGTCCTGTCAATGACTCTCAAGTCTTCACCAGCAATCATTGCCAGGCTGAAGGGCAGCCCACAATCCCCACCCCTACACTTTATTTGGCCACTATCCAAACAAGCCTAGAAGGAAGCCTTGCCACCTATTATACCAAACACACACACTTACAAAACAGCATAAAAAAAAGCATTTGACCAATCATTCAAACATCTACGACCATAAATAAGATGATATCCATCCAATCTTCTTCATCCAGGTCCTTTTCTGGTGTGAGGTTGTCATCCCTTGTTCTGGTGAGCCTGAACTGACGCTTGGTCCTGCTGGGGAAGCAGTGATACTGCAGCGACGATGACAGGGCTATACATTGGTCTCCAGGCCATTCATGTCTATGGCACAGTGTTCCTTGTCTTTCTTCAGCTGCCTGGGTGGCACCGGGGGCTTTTTCCTCTCTGGAGGGGGTGGGGGCCGCACACCCTCCTCGAGCTGCATGAGTCGGGCCACGTCTGGGGGTATGTGCTCAAGCTTGGCCCCCGGAGGAGGAGGCTGGTAGCTGCCGTTGTTGTTCTGACAGTTCATCAGCTGCTGGATGTTGATCATGGGCTTGGTCTCACAGATCAGGGGTACCTGGGAGAGAGGAGGGGCAGGGATGTGGAGAGATATAGAGATGTAATGTAATACGGTTTTTCTCAATTGCTTTGGCTCAATTCTCCAATGAGACTTATTTTAAGTTCAAATCTCTGAACAAATAGTTTCTTGTTGTGGCACGTGTGTGCAAAAGAGTAAGTACAATTGTCTACGATATGTAAGTTCCCTTATACCATGGTCACTTGCCAATGTTTTTTTTTTACAAACGTTAATTTATGTTTTCATGCGTTAATCTAACGTTTTTCAACGTTAGATTTCAACTCTGATATCTAACTAGTCCAACTCTGATATCTCTAGTCCGCTCAGCTCATATAACCCATAGGCCCTACCGGCTTTCCTTTGGCGGGGAGCCATTAGCCAGAAAGCTAGAGCTAACGTTAGGCTAGCAAGATTCAAAAGCAATAACATTGTGTACGGTTGACAAACAATAAATATAATTTGACAGTATGTTTGACAAGAAGATTATCTAGCTGGCCAGCTATGTCATTGTCCCCAAATCAATATCAAGATTTTCACAAACAAAGTAGCCTCTCGGCCATATAGACTAGGCTACCACAGCCTGTATAGCGAGTTGAATAGATGTGAGATGATCGCGTCAAAGTTGGCATATTCTCCAAACAGTAAATACAATTTGACACTATGTTTAACATCAAGACTGACCAGCTACCCAGGCATTTCATTGTCCCCAAATCGATATCAAGGATTTCCTGAACAAAATAATTGGCCATGTGTAGCCCAGTGGAGAAAATCTGCTATCAATTTTTACGTTTAGTCATTTAGCAGACGCTCTTATCCAGAGCGACACAGTAAGTACAGGGACATTCCCCCGAGGCAAGTAGGGTGAAGTGCCTTGCACAAGGACACAACGTCAGTTAGCACGGCCGGGAATCGAACCTGCGACCTTCTGATTACTAGCCTGATTCTCTAACCGCTCAGCCACCTGACACCAATTTTGGGGGGGACAATTATATGACATTTTCTCAAGAGCAATTCCTGAGGGGGACACCAAAATTACTGCTGTAACACATAGCCTACATTGTAATATGTTAAATGTATATTATTAATATTATTGACATTTTATGTTTATAGTGATTTATTGGGGGGGACAAATCATATTTTTCCCAGGATGCGGGGGGTCGTGTCCACCCTGTAAATGGAACAGTGTATTAATATTATGAAATTGCGGTTATTTGACTCTATGGGTTAAATCAGAGCGAGAGTGGTCAAAGTAAAGTTCAATGTAATAGATATTTAATAACATTGCAAATTAATTTAATCCATTACAAGGAAAAAAATTATACAAAATGAAGGTTTTTACTCTTACCTACTATACCTTGATTATTGTAAATCGGAGAGAGACAAATAAAAGGTGAGCAAGGAAAAGGAGTAGAAAAAGCCAGAGCTGAGAAAAGCCCTCAGGAGATCAAGAATCTAGAGAGCAATGCTTCACAAGTCCCTTTATACCCAACTATTATCTGTAGAACAACCAATGAGACCACATCTGGACCCTAACTTATCAACGTATGACTACAAATGACACAGTAAGTCACACAATGAGGTGTGAGACCCGTCAAGCAAAAGACTATGTCCAGCAACTCCAGTCTTTAGCATATGACTTTAGCATCCTTACACACATTTAAAAAAGAAAAGGGAATATTATTTTTAGCTCTGAAGGTAGCATTGAGGTTCAGCGTTCGAGTCCTCCTTCCAAAGATATCATATGTCAGGGAGTCAGGTGGCTGAGCGGTTAGAGAATCGGGTTAGTAATCAGAAGGTCGCTGGTTTAATTCCCGGCCGTGCCAAATGACGTTGTGTCCTTGGGAAGGCACTTCACCCTACTTGCCTTGGGGGAATGTCCCTGTACTTACTGTAAGTCGCTCTGGATAAGAGTGTCGACTAAATGTAATGTATATGTAATTACTGTACTAATCAAGGGAATCAGGGTGGAATGCGCTGTGTACTTGGTACTTGCTACTCACCCCATCTCCTTCTTTAATGAAGTCCTTTCTGCAAATGTGTGCCATTATACCAGTGGCCAAAGCATCCCCCATCACATTCACCATGGTCCGGAATCTATCTCTGGGAACAGAATAGAGATAGTTGTAGATCTCCTCAGACTATGGAGGAGTTATAACTGTCACAAAGAACACATGTTCAAGAATTGGGACTTAGGAAACGGGATAAACAAGGGATTTCTTATCTGTTAATGTATTATACTGAGTTATTTATTCAGAAATGTGTCCTTCCTGTAAACTATAATGTGTTCTGTTGAAAGTCAAGGGTCTATGATGTAGAATCATCCTGACATAATAATGAACCCCAGTTGGCTGTATGTTTTTAGTTTTTCCCTTTCTACTGTAAATTCTGTCCTCTGACCTTCATGATACAGAGAGACTTTACTAGTTCCCCTGTGTGTCTGAACTGGTCATTTTTATGTTGAGGTGTTTGTTACTGTAAATTCTCTCTCTGATCAGCTGGCTGTCTGATACTTATAAACCCAGAAACTAAACTGATGGTAACATAGTTCTATGCGTAAAACTCATCCATAATAGTCTGAAAAAGGATGATGGTCGATCCCAGATAAGGAATATTTTCGGTAGTAGAGAAGAGCAACATATTACTTACAACGCCCAGTCCACTGCAATAATGAGAGTGATATCATCAGTTGGCAAGCCGACTGATGTTAGTACTATCACCATGGTGACTAGTCCAGCTTGTGGGATGCCTGCTGCACCAATGCTGGCAGCTGTGGCAGTGATACTGCATTGGGGAAACAAAAGGACCATATATACATTTAGAATAGTTGAAAATCATCCAATCTCTGCATCAGGGCATGACACAGATTCATAATCAATTGTTCTCGATGCTAGCTTGTAGGGTTCCTGAATTTGTGTGTACATTGTACATTTGGCGAATGATGATTTAATGACGGAGAGGGAACACTCCTACAACAGATTTTGATAATTCTTATGATGAATGCCCACAGGGACAGAAACACATCTCGATTTGAAAATAAAGTGCGTATTCTGAAGCTCCACCCAGCTTTTAGCTTTGTCCAAAATAGAAAACTGTTCCATCAACTAAGCCACAGTCCCTGTGCAGGGGATTGGAGGCCAAATAGCACTGAAACACTCCAAGGACAAATTAAAGGCACTACAGGCCTTTTGCAATCAGAGCATTTCAAGCTCTATTTTCCCCCGGTCTGTCTGTCTGTCAATTTTATTT
The DNA here is from genome assembly GCF_963692335.1 of Osmerus eperlanus. Lineage (NCBI taxonomy): Eukaryota > Metazoa > Chordata > Actinopteri > Osmeriformes > Osmeridae > Osmerus > Osmerus eperlanus. The sequence continues at coordinate 5,023,262 of NC_085043.1, forward strand.
TTTAACATACAATTCAATTTAAATGTTTGTTGATAATCACCTCACCCCTTTCAACCCACAAGCCCCTCCCCAATCCCTCCTCTAACGTCAGCCCCCCTCCCCCACAGACCATCTGTTGACGACTATACGTAGAACATCATCCTCTACCGGGGACGAGTGCGTCTCACCGCCATCCCTCCTCCGACCCTCGTTCCCCCTCAGCCATATGTGCCGCAGATCGAGCAGTGCTGGTGTCTCGCAGATGCAAGAGGTCTGGCTGCCAATGCGATCATGGAAGGACTTTGAATGGAGGAATCAAACGTTTCTCCACAGAATCCCACGGGGCCTGTGTAACACCAGAGCCTCGTGCTGGGGGCTCTGTGCAGAGCATTTGAAGGGCAGAAGTTGAAGGGCGAGGGGGGTCTCGCAGATGGAACGTTGCTGTATACTATACCGTCGTAGGAGAAATAACATCGGGGGATGGGGGGGCGGCGGGGCCCGAGCTACATTTGTGGCGTGACAGGGAGATTGCATTTTATCCAGGTCACATGGCTCTCTTAACAGAGAGATTAGTTGGGCAGTTTCAGGCTCACACTGCTTAATGGCATTAAAGAGGAAATGAGGTAAGAAACATGACATGGGCAAACAAGGCGTTTTTTGGTGAAGGGAAACAGACATGTTTTGCGTCTTTATTGAGCTTACGGGGAACCCCAACATGACAGCTTACATCATCTTTCATGTTATCCATGTTTTGTGTTATGTTGTACACAGGCATTGACTACATTGGACCTTTCATGATATCCAATGCTGTGGGGATCTGTAACCTTGAAGTGACCTGGCCTTGAGGCTAGGTTTGACATTAAATAAACAAATGAATGAACAAAAACAATTCCGGCACCTGATGGTGATGATCTGGCCAAAGTCCAATTCGTAGTTGTTGACCTGGGCGATGAAGATGGCCGCCACCGCCTCGTACAGGGCGGTGCCGTCCATGTTGATGGTGGCACCCACAGGGAGCACAAAGCGGATGATGCGCCTGTCAATGTGGTTGTTTTCAAGGAGGCACTTGAAGGTAATAGGCAGAGTGGCAGAGCTGGAAAAGGGGACATACAAAAGCGAAACAAAACATTCAATATATCTGAAACGTTGTGTCTAATGAAAGAGAATGATCGTTGGCACCATGTACAAGCGGCTTTGATTCATAATTTTACTCCGCAAGTAAACAACTACATGCGTGTACTGATATGATGCGACAATGCATGTCGACAAGGGCATGTCAACACACGTGCGCATTGAAACAGAACCCCTCACACAAAACACGCACGTACACACGCAGCTGCATATTTTTCCCGATACTCCCGTTTCCTCCAGCACACACCAGATGTTTTCTGATCTCTTCACCTTCCTCTGTGTCTGACAAGATTTTTCCAATGAAGTGAAACACAATGTGTGGAATCTGATCTTTTCGTTTGAAACCAAAACGAAGTATGATTACATAACCTTTAAAAAACGAAAGGTTACTTCGGATCAACCCCACAATAATAAACGTAGGCTGTTGATAGGTAATGTGCCCAACCCTTACAAGGACACGTGTGATACAAATACCTTGCCTAACTAAACCCTTTCAGGACTATGGCCTTACATGACATGCTGCATAACCATACCATCCCTTCATTGGAAATGAACAAGAGTTTGAAAGTCATTTAAAGGATGCTGTCTTAATCACGCTTGTTCACCTGGAGGAGGTCGCCAGGGCAATGAGTAGCGCCTGAAGGATTCCTCTTATGTACACAATGGGACTCTTCTTGGTGATGAAGAAGTACATGGCTGGTAAGATGAATAGGCCGTGGAGAATCAGGCCAAACACCACGGTGACAGCGTAAAAGCCCAGCTTCTTCCCCATGGCTGAGGGATCACTCATCTCTAAGATCTTGCCGGCCACAAGGAACACAATACCAAATGGAAAGTACCTGGAAATGAAGAGCACAGACTCACGTGTTCTGTAAAAAGAAACTCTTGCCATAACCCCTGATACACATTACATTTGTGCCGTGGCGCAATCCCAAAATTACCATATAACGATGGCGACAATTTTCAGGACAGCTTCGTTCAAGCTCTGGCAGAAGTTTACCAATGCACTACCATTGGGACCCATCCTTCCCAGCATGATTCCTGTAAAAATACAAGGGACTCTTGAACATCTGATGCGCACACAAAGAACAGATCAAGTGTTTTTCCTTTTAATAGACAAACACATTAATTTATTGTATTTTTACCCATGGTGGCTGAGAAGATGACAATCCCAAGGACGTTCATTCCATCGCTGTTTCCTGGTTTTGTGCGGATCAACACGTCTGGGGGCGGGGTCAGGTCGAGGGCAAAGTTCTGAATGTCTGTTCCATTGTCGTCCTGGATACCGTAGATGAGTGCTCGGCGAGTGGTGGACTCTGATTGGCTCACAGTAGGCTTGGGTTTCAGAATGGATATACTACTCGTCCGATACTGCTCATAGGGAAATAGAACATCATAGCATGAAGACACTGTAAGAAAGAAAAACGCTAAACCAAAATAGCTGAAATAATGCATGAGATTTGTAATTATAAGGTGCTCACCTGTTGAAATGTAGCTTGAACCAAGTTGGATGGAAACATATTTCTGCAGAGTGCAGAAATACATGATGAACATCATATAATAAATTGATAATGCAAACTGTTTATATATAAGATACACTGAAGTACTCTGTCTGTCTATAGATGAACAGTAAGTAAATACATCCACAGTATAATTCAGTATATCCACTCTCCAAGTTTAAAGCTATACATATTAGTAATCAAGAAAAACATTCACGATAACGTTCTGTTGAAGGGAATGCTGTAAAATGTTGCTTACAGTAAAGCATTCTAACAGGACTGCATTCTTCAATATTTCCATTGTGTGTAATACAGTAACATATTCTTAAATACTAACCTTGAATGCCGACAATCTACAAATAATCAATACCAAACCAACTATTTTCTTTATCTTCTCAAAGTGAAATGAATGCACAATGTACAGTATGTTTAGGTTAGGTCACTGCATTGCTTGTGAGCTAGGTATTCAATTTATTTAGTTCAGTATGAGTGAGATTTTCACTTCTGGAACTATCACTGCTTGCTTTGCTCAGACTAAGTGGCCAGTCGCACATAATGTATAGTATAACAGATATAACAAAAACTAAATTGAAATTATTTGTACAACCGCAAGCTGTAAGTATGATTTTGTCACTAACAGTTATTAGCAATGCTAACGTATCCTGTATCTAGCATAGGTAGAATGTGTGATGATTTAGTTTATTGGCAATGGGGCTAACGTTATTTCATTTTCCTGACTGTGTTTCATTCGAATACATAAGCTGTTTTGTCATGTAAATCTACAATTCACGATGCATGTTTGGCTATGTTGCGTCTTTGCTTTGCAGCTTCGCTTGTTGTAAACCAATCAATCAGCGCGCAGCTCATCTAAATATTCATGAGCATACCATAAAAGGGAGAAAACCTCTCGTTTCATTCTAGGGCTATTTCACAGGTTGCATTAGGGTGCATAGAACAGCACCCGGGCCATTTTCAGCCCAATCAATGTACATACCCTATTTCGGAGACCTTAAGGAACAGTGTGAAATACCCTATAAAATCAGTCAATGACCACTTTAAGATTTTTTTTAAATAATTCTAACAATCTATCCTTGATCAATATGGACTGTCAATTACACAATGAAATACCAAAAGCCAGAACTTTTTTTTATCACTATTGAACATCCGGAAGCAATAACACGTTTGTTATTTATTTCACACACAACATGGTTCTATAATAAAAGAACAAGAGTACAACAGTAACTGTTCACTCAGAGCTGGAGGGAATTATATCAGAGGTTCCAGCTGCTATGATGTCAACAAAGACTGCAGTGAGCCATATCTATTAGGCAGGAGTACCACCCAAATGGAAATGAACCATACATCTGGATCTTTACCAATCCGTCCATAGTCCAACATCAAAACATTTACATAGTCTGTTGCTTCCTCTGTTCAGCGTATAATGTTTGGCAGTAAAGGCATTCAATTTATGCAAGCACAAAGAATGACTGAAATGAAATGAGGAGCAAAACCAAATAGACACCAGTATAGACTCCAGAATGAGTCACAAGATGAGCATGTTATGCTTACGTAACAAATTTCAAATGTTTTTACCATTTATACTGTATGGAAACATTTGGTTTTACATTTATAAATGATTGAAATAAGAATGAATAATATTATATTATATACAGAATATTAATAATATAACATTGAATATAGCATAATTGTAATGATCTTTTAAATAAAAATGTAATTTAAATATTCAGGTTTTTGTACATCTGTGCATGGACTTTTCAATTCTATATTTTATAACATGATTCAGATGTAAGCTAAATATATGTTATGCAGAAATGTTTTATTTGGGTTTGACCAAAGCAAAAGCAAAGATGTTGGAAGTCCTATTACAGTAAAACCTCTTGGACAAACATAGCTATTTCTTCTTGTGAATTAATAATCGAGTACCAAGAGCTTTGGATTTTCTTCTGGTCCTTTCAACTATCACAGTTGGCTTTTCTTCTCAAGTTCTCTGAATCACTAAACTCATTACTCAGTGGTCGCTGGATCTCAATGGTTTAGATTTTGATAACATTTGGCCATAATGGAGTTGTACTCTGAGCTGCATGCTTGTTTGACAGCTGGACAAAATGCTACCATAGATCGGCTATATTCTCAGCAAAAACACAATCCATACAGAAAGTAGAAAAGCAATGTAGGTGTGCTTTGCTTTTAACCTGAACGCTCAAATATATTCCAGTTCTATCAAGGAGATGAGCATTCAGGAAATCAGCTTGGAATTCTCCACCTGCTGCAATTTTACAAATATTCTCAAGTCTACATTTCAATCAAAGATGAAATATCTTCAAGACCTAGGAGGTCCTGTCTTATGAATAGCTCATTATATTTTCTGAAAGGATCATTAGGACAAAACATTTCTCCTGGAGATTTCAAGAAGATTCCATTCCTCTCATAGCATCCGAAACACATTCTTCCTATAATAAGCTCAGACAGACAGCAGCTCTGGGAAAGGAATCCCACTTTTTTTCTTATTCCTCGTTCCTCACTCCTTCTCTCTTTACATAATCTTCTCGGGCAATCAACACCGTCATACAACCTTTAACCCCTCAAGTGTGCTATCAAGAATCTGCTTCACTGCGTTGATAATTAATTGGACGATATTGATTCCAAATGTATTATGTATAATGTGTATTTTGAGCCCAGTAATCACTTGAGCTTAACTGCCCATTAAATTATGTAGCCTATATAAATGTGGGCTGGTAACCCCCACTAACAAACGTTTCAATGTTGATATTTTTGATGTGTTGTGTGTTGTAAATAGCCAAGCTCTAGTCAGCACTGCACATATCATGTCACGGCTGAATCATTTAGGTGGCTTGTCACAGAGAGGAGGCATAATAACCTCACTGGGGGTGGATGCATGGTACTCGAGTGCGTCATGCTGTGAAAGGAAAAGTGGGAGAGAGCACGTGTGTCGTCCTCTCACCGGATGAGGTCTAGCAGCGCGTCGGCGGAGCTCATGATGGGTTTGCTGCTGTCCTCCGAGTCTTCTTTCTGGGCTGCTCCCCCAGGGTGTATAATGGACACCATGATGATCCCCACCACCACCGCCACAAAAGTGGTCCACAGGTAGTAGGACACTGTAATCAGACCCAATCGACTGGAACACTTGGCATCTAGGGCGGCCAGCCCCGACATCAAACTGAGGGAGGAAGGGAGAAGCAGTGATTAAGGTTGACTTTCACCGAAACACTGGGTTAATATTTACTCTACAGACAACAACTGGTACAATACTCTCAACGAACCCTAACCAGTTGGTAAATATCAGCAAAACTGTAGTTGACTAAGAATTTCTTAATGGTATGACCATTTACAAATGGTCTATAGGGGACTCAAAATTAAACATAACCAACTATTATTTCATGTTTCACTCCTGCAGTGTTTCCTAACCCAGCAACAAAGGAAACTGTGGTCCACTTCAAAGAAACAAGTACACTATAATGCCTAGGTCTTCTACTCTAGTTAATGGCTGCCCATCTCCACGTCTCCTAAGTATTAGGGGGATTGGCAACATCTGTGTCTTGTTAATTGATTTATTATGTATTTCCCTGTTTCTGTGTGTCCTGTGCAAAGTCTTGTTCTTTTGTAGTTCAGTCTGCTCTTAAGTAAATACTCTAGAGTTTATGCCAAACCGTGTCTCGATCTTAGCCTGTCTTTACAACCCTTTCTTAGGATCGCCCGTCTTTCCCAGTCTGCCTGTAAATACCGACCATTGCCTGTATCTCAGCCAACGCTATTGGATTTTCTGTACTGCCCTATCAGCCTGTGAAACCACCTCTGCCTGTTCCTGCTCACTCTGTTTCTGAATACAACTCTGCTGTTGAATCCAACCCTGTCCTAGTCCGTAATAAACGGAGAACTAGAATAATTTGTAGTTGTAGTCCTAGATTATCAAGTTAAAGTATATTTTTTGAGAAGCAAATGATACAGTCGAAATACACGTTTTGACATTTACCACTCACTTGAAATGTGAAATATGAAACTGAACTTGGCAGGACACACTTGTCCTATACACAGAGGGCCTACACACTGAATTACAGTTAGGTCCATAAATATTTGGACATTGACACAATTTTCATCATTTTGGCTCTGTATACCACCACAATGGATTTGAAATGAAACAATCAAGATGTGCTTTAAGTGCAGACTTTCAGCTTTAATTTCAGGGTATTTACATCCAAATCAGGTGAACGGTGTAGGAATTACAACACATTTTATATGTGGCCCCCCCCTTTTTAAGGGACCAAAAATAATTGGACAAACTAACATAATCATAAATCTAATTGTCACTTTTAATACTTGGTTGCAAATCCTTTGCAGTCAATGACAGCCTGAAGTCTGGAACCCATAGACATCACCAGACGCTGGGTTTCATCCCTGGTGATGCTCTGCCAGGCCTCTACTGCAACTGTCTTCAGTTCCTGCTTGTTCTTGGGGCATTTTCCCTTCAGTTTTGTCTTTAGCAAGTGAAATGCATGCTCAATTGGATTTAGGTCAGGTGATTGACTTGGCCATTGCAGAACATTCCACTTCTTTGCCTTAAAAAACTCTTTGGTTGCTTTCGCAGTATGCTTCGGGTCATTGTCCATCTGCACTGTGAAGCGCCGTCCTATGAGTTCTGAAGCATTTGGCTGAATCTGAGCAGATAATATTGCCAGAAACACTTCAGAATTCATCCTACTGCTTTTGTCAGCAGTCACATTATCGATAAATACAAGGGAACCTGTTCCATTGGCAGCCATACATGCCCACGCCATAACACTACCTCCACCATGCTTCACTGATGAGGTGGTATGCTTTGGATCATGAGCAGTTCCTTCCCTTCGCCATACTCTTCTCTTCCCATCATTCTTGTACAAGTTGATCTTGGTCTCATCTGTCCATAGGATGTTGTTCCAGAACTGTACAGGCTCTTTTAGATGTTTTTTGGCAAACTCTAATCTGGTCTTCCAGTTTTTGAGACTCACCAATGGTTTACATCTTGTGGTGAACCCTCTGTATTTACTCTGGTGAAGTCTTCTCTTAATTTTTGACTTTGACACAGATACGCCTACCTCCTGGAGAGTGTTCTTGATCTGGCCAACTGTTGTGAAGGGGTTTTTCTTCACCAGGGAAAGAATTCTTCTGTCATCCACCACAGTTGTTTTCCGTGGTCTTCCGGGTCTTTTGGTGTTGCTGAGCTCACCAGTGCGTTCTTTCTTTTTAAGAATGTACCAAACAGTTGATTGAGCCACACCTAATGTTTTTGCTATCTCTCTGATAGGTTTGTTTTGATTTTTCAGCCTAACGATGGCTTGCTTCACTGATGGTGACAGCTCTTTGGACTTCATATTGAGAGTTGACAGCAACAGATTCCAAACACAAATACCATACTTGAAATGAACTTTAGACCTTTTATCTGCTCCTTGTCAATGAAATAACGAACTCCCATGAGGGAATAACATACACCTGGCCATGGAACAGCTGAGCAGCCAATTGTCCAATTACTTTTGGTCCCTTAAAAAGGGGGGGGGGCACATATAAAATGTATTGTAATTCCTACACCGTTCACCTGATTTGGATGTAAATACCCTGAAATTAAAGCTGAAAGTCTGCACTTAAAGCACATCTTGATTGTTTCATTTCAAATCCATTGTGGTGGTATACAGAGCCAAAATGATGAAAATTGTGTCAATGTCCAAATATTTATGGACCTAACTGTATGTGGCAAAAGATTTAAACGTTACTTCAGTATTACAACCATGTATCATGTTGGCTTGTGGGACCAGCTCATCAGCTGTGTGTCAGCTGTATGTTCTGAATGTACTTTAAAGCTCTAATCCTGTACCACTCTCATTCAGGACCAGCAGGCAAACAGTGATGCCCAGTGACTGACAGACACACACGTACATGCGCCCTCTGCACACACCCACACCCACACCCCCACACACACACACAAGCACATAACAACAACTACTGAGCAGATGCTCTGTCAGAAGCTTTACTATAGCAGTTGCAGGCCAGTCTGGACATTGGTTATTTTTTATTCAAGCTTTAGTATCTCTGTATGGCATAGCTGTGGATCTTATAAGAGGGGTTCAGCACACAAGCATTGTGTCTGTGTACTTTGCACATGTATGTGTACTCTATGTACAACATGTCTGTGTGTGTGTGTGTGTGTGTGTGTGTGTGTAGCTGTGTGTTTATATTACTGTCAGCAAGGCTGTTCTATTCCCAATCCACAATGCTCAAAATGCTACTTTCCTATATGTGGAAGGCAAAGAGAACGCAAGTGTCATAGCAAGGACTAAACCACCATCCTTCCTCATAGAAAACAAAACATCTAACCAGAAAGAACTGACCGACTAGACAATATTTTGGATCAACAGAGCTGTAAATCAAACAGGCGTTGTTTCAAGCAACTACTGTAAATGTTGAATGTAGTGTCATACGGTCATTTTTCTATCAGGTTATGGACAGTTGAGCATTGAAAACTTAAAAAAGCTGAGTTGTCGAACGAAGTCGTGATTTGTCTACCAGAATTTCCAACAATTGACTGAAAAGCAGTGGACACATGAAAACGTGTTTGCGGTTGAATAGTTTTCATTCAATCACTCTTTGAAGGTATTTTCTGTAGCATTGAAATGAATGGTCCGTGCGTATCAAGGCCACAAATTGAATTTGATCTAGCCTGGGCGTGGAAAGCATCATGGCTAAAATAAAAGACCCAAAACTCATAATACTGTGGTGCCTCTCTCCCACTCTTTCTCTCTCACTCACACATGTCCACGGTTGTTTACACATGTTCTTTACATATTACTGTTAATTTCATGTCAACATTTTTTATCTAATAAAGTCAAATCTAAAGTTGAATCAAATTATTAGTCTAATAAAATTGCATTTACATGTACACACAAAAAGACTACGATTATCATTCATTATTTCACTCAGGACTATCAATTAGTTAGCATGTATGAAGGGAGATGGCATTATGTGACTGCATCATTCACACACATGCATATAAACGCACACATTAGTGTGGGGTGGCTCAAGGGAGTTTTGAGGCTCTTGTTTGTGTAGATTTGACCTCTGCTTGGCTTCTGAACATTTTAATAACAACTGTCCGTTTCAAATTAAGAAACATTAGCAATTTGTTTTTTCTATACATATGCTTTCCAGACCTGAGGGGTATTCCAGAAACCAGGTTTAACAAACTGTCACCCTACCCTGAACTCTGATTTGAGTTACCCTAAAATGGGAGACAATTGCTGGCCGAGTCAATGCACACATTTGAATGCAGTAGCCAGTCCATACAATAAACATTTAACCACACTGTTCGTTAATATTACAGGTGAAAAAGTGGTGGAATGCATGGAATTGAATAAAATATCATGTTCCCGCAGGTGCAAAGCGCACTTGGCAGCAGCTTAACATTTAATATTAAAACATACTACTAACAGTTAAGGCATATTTTGCTTTGGCTTATAATTTTGTGATTGTAGCTCAGTCACCTTGGTTTTTATTATATTTGACATGATACAAAGTAAATATCAATCAGTGCCTATTTCAACTTTAATGGCAGTAACCATTAAAAGAATCATCACAATTCATCACAGGAGGATGATGATTATGGTAATGAAGAGACGTTGACTGCTGCCGCAGAGATGGATGCAGAGAACTTTTACATTTACATGTATTCATTTAGCAGACGCTTTTATCCAAAGCGACTTCCAAGAGATAGCTTTAAAAAAGTGCACAGGTCAATGATCATAAACAACGATATAGCCCCAAAAACATTGTGGGTAGCCAAAACATGAAGCATACATTGTGAAAAGCAAATAAGTGCCAATGGGGAGAAACACAAGAGCATGTAGTTAAACAAGATACAACTAGAGAGGGTACAATTTCTGGGGAAATTGTAGGGTATGCTTGCTTGCGTCGGTTGCACAGGGGTCCGTTTTTGAATGACATTTTTACAACTGATATTTCTGTATATTTTATATAAAAATGCATACTTATTATTTATAAAGATTACATAGATTTAAAAGCATTTTTTTTGCTGCTCATTTACAACTGAAAATACGAGTGAAGTGTAGAATGAAATAGATGTCTTCTCATTTCCCCTGCAAGAGGCTGCCTCATCGTTGAATCAAAACGAATACATTTGTCAGACCGGTGTAAAAATTGACCTAATCTCTATGACTTAAACGTCATTTTAAGTTTTTCCCTTCTCGTGATATTTTCAGGCATAGCCTACTCATTGCATTCATTCATTAATAAAGAACCCCCTTTGAAGATTATTCTACGACGTTACCCGGCAGTAGAAGATGGAATCGCGATTCAAACAGTACCATCTGCTAACTGAAAATATGCCCCCCAAAACGTAAATAAGCTTGACATTTATTTAGTGGAAAATCGCTCATTCATAAAAAGCTCACTGGTAGCGATCATTGTCAGTAACAACGCAAAATGCGATATATCCCTGTGTGGAAAAGCTGCCCCGGTAAATTGTACTACTACGGTACAGTACTAGACTACTGCTGTGTTCGTCTTGGTAGCGATTGTTGGTTGAATTGGATTTAACGTTCCGTTGTACGGTTTAGGCTGAAATTAATTATTTTCATGAACAGATTGACAACGTTTAGGCTGTGGCAATGAAGTTCAGGTTAGTAGTTAGATAGACTTTTGATTTAAGTAAGGGGAGTGCCGAACATGTTCTGTCGCCGTTTGACTTCCTAAACAGCTGTGTAGATGTTTTTGTAGTGTCTCGCGTAGGCTACAGCGTTGCAGTGAGCTACAGTACACTGGTTTGAAACCACAGGTAATGGTAATTTCACCAACAAATCGTTTACTAATGTCAGAATAAATCCTACAACAAATGTATATGTGAGGAATGTTTATTTTAACGATTGAAAACAGATAACGCTACATCATAGACCACTGTAGTATGTGTTGCCCGGGCAACACAGGCTAATGTCATGATGCTAATACTTCAGTGAAATAGTAGACTACTGTTTCCGAAAGTAGATGTACTTCCTTAATAATATCAGCTTATATTGTACATTACACATCACAATTGTGTGTCATATCACAAAGTAAAATGAGTAAATAGTTATCACCCTGGCCTCTTCGCTTGTGGCGTTTCTGCAGCTGCCTTGCAGTAAAGCTATAGTTAGCCTAGCTATCCCCCAAGTTAACAGATGCGAAACGAATGTTCTGCCAAAGGTAGTCACGCGTGTTTTCGTGACGTTAGTGACGTAGTGACGTTAGTAACGTCAGTGACTGTGGCTAGCAAATTATCCACCGTTAGCTTCACTTTCGCCACAAAAACGTAACTTGAGCCTAAACCATGCAACGGAACGTAAATCCCAATAGAAGCAACTCAATCGCTACCAAGACGAAACTTTTGACACCTAGGTTGTCTATGTAGGCCAAATATTGACTGAGTTTTAGGGGGGCAAAGAGAATAATAATAATATATATGTGAGAGAACAAAGGTTGTGCTCTCGCCGAAGGCTTGAGCACACCCAATAATAATATATGTGAGAGAACAAAGGTTGTGCCCTTGCCGAAGGCAAAGCACACCCAATTAAACAACATGAGAAGCCTATGAGCCAGTCGATCTATGTTCCTACCCTCACCTATGGTCACGAACTGTGGGTAGTGACCGAAAGAACGAGATCGCGAATACAAGCGGCCGAAATGAGTTTTCTCCGCAGGGTGTCCGGGCTCTCCCTTAGAGATAGGGTGAGAAGCTCGGTCATCCGGGAGGGGCTCAGAGTAGAACCGCTGCTCCTCCGCGTCGAGAGGGGCCAGTTGAGGTGGCTCGGGCATCTGATAAGGATGCCTCCTGGACGCCTCCCTGGTGAGGTGTTCTGGGCACGTCCCACTGGGAAGAGGCCCCGGGGAAGATCCAGGACACGCTGGAGGGACTATGTCTCTCGGCTGGCCTGGGAACGCCTCGGGGTCCCCCAGGAAGAGCTGGAAGTGGCCGGGGAGAGGGAAGTCTGGGCCTCCCTGCTTAGGTTGCTGCCCCCGCGACCCGACCCCCGGATAAGCGGAGGATGATGGATGGATGGATGGATGGATGGATGGAGAAGCCTATGTATGGTAGCTACTGGTTTTCTCTCCCCATTTAGGCTTACTTTTATTTACAGTCTTGTGTGGAATTGTCAGTTTGAAATGTACACTGAAATTATGAGAATAATTAATAGAAAAATGATTTGATCTGATCCTGTTGAACAGAGCATGGATGGGCATTATCAGGAGGGGAAGGGGGGGGGGGGTCCATCAGCCTGCATAGCTGCACACAGTGAGATGTTCAATTAATGGCAGGTGAATTCTGCATTTAGAACTGTGGAATTTAATGTCATCTAATGTATTCCCAGTTACCAGTAAAGGAGTTGTACAAACTGCATCTCATGAAGCAAGTGCAAAAAACTGACCAAGATATGGTGTATTAGGGCAAAAGCTTAGGAAGGCTGATCTTGAAATTGAATCTTGATCTTTTTTGATCAATTGCAATGATTTGTCTTTATTTCTGTGCCAAAAAGCATTTAGTCAGTTCTCAGTGCACGTCCACGGTGTGTAACATTAGTGATGTAAGGGCTGAGAATGTTGCAAACAGAAATTATGGAGTGTGACGGAAAACGGTAATGTTCACTTAGGTATTCATCAGGGAATTAAAGCATGTCTAATCGTGGACTTATAATCCTCTCCTGACATAAGGCTAAGCGAATGAAATTTTGTTCCAGATCGGTCAGCTGAACCAGGAAAGGACACCCCATGTCTGCCAACTGTATCAGGCTCAGAAAGTGGGAGGGGATAGGTAGAAATGCAGAGTTTGTTATGAAAAACCTACCAGGGAGCAGGTTAGGTTCATAGAGTCAGTTACCATGGACACCGAACCATAGTTTGCTTAACCTCTCTTTCTGGAACGGAAAACCCAGAGTTTGCCTCATCTCAGGGTTACCCAACTCAGGGTTTTCACTGGTCAGACCTTCCTGTTCAGTAGACAAATCTGTAATCTGAGCAGCTACTGGAAACTATTTTGGTCATTCAGTTCTCTTATTTTGTTTAAAGGACAGTATTGGACAGGTCAAAACTAATAATAAAGCATTTGTTTCAGATTATTATTAATCTCAATAATTTAAATTCAGACAGACGGATAACGAAAGGTTTTTCAGCAGACATCTAATGCCACAATCACAAGAATATTACACACGTCTTCACCTCTGACAATATCAAGACAACTGTAAAATACATGACTTTACATATGCTGCCATGCCATAATACGCAGAATAAACATCCACCAAGCAAGAAAAAAATATTTTAAGATCTCAGTTTTCAACCTTGACTGTGGACAGACTTATCATTTAGTGGAACGCATTAAGAGTTGCATTTGAGGGGCATTTGACAAGAAATATTGAATCTACCTGGACACGACAAGAGGAAGAATCAGCATCTTCAACATCCTCATCAGCAGCTCACCGGGAAACTGGAAATATTTCACTTCCTGTAGGTAGGAAAAAAAATTATCGTTTTAGATAACAGTGCTTACAATATCCTGCAATTCAAGATGGCAATTGTGACACCACAGTATCATGGAAATATACGGAGCTCCAAAGTGTGCTTTTAACTTCACACACTTTGAGTCAGTGTGCTGTATAATGAGCAGGAACACCCTTAGATTGTAGGCATGCACCTTGTCACCTGCTGTTTTGTTTTTTTCAGACAGACAACGGACCACACATTTTGGTTTGAAGCCTAGATTATATGAATGAGTTTTTGAATTTCTTTATGATCATGCTATCCACTCCATGTGGGTGCATTTCCATTGTGTTTAAATTACATGGGAGTAGCATTCACAGCGCTCAAAAGGTAAAGCAGGAATGAAAAGAAGACATGCATGTCTTTGTATATTATGAGGGTGATAAGTATGGTACATATGAAACCATGTAAACAGTTGAAATTATGATGAGTGAGCTAAACCGTTGCTTGCCTCATCAACAGTAGTTAGATGTGCTGATTTAAATAATCTCTTTGAAGGAATACCTCTCAGATGAATAAACCCCTGCCACCTCCCTGATTTTCTGCTGTTTACAGGGTAAACTATTTTCTGGGAGATGGAGTGTCTACGTTTTCACAAGTGAAGGTAACAACTAAGGTGATAAGCAGGCTGGATAAGCAGCAAGTCCATTTAGTATTAATAAAATCTATTTTTTTGATGTTGGATGTTTATCTACCAAACTCTTCTATAGGAAGTTGTGCCCTCTCAAATTCAGTCAGCATATTGTGTTACTTCTCAACTACCAAGATAAACTTTATGGCCAAAAGACAGTGGACACCTGAGCATCACACTTTTATGAGCTTGTTGGGCTCCAAACCATTCCAAAACCATGGACACAGTACATTTATTCATTTTAGCAGACGCTTTTATCCAAAGTACTGTTACATGAAGTTGGCGCCCCCTTTGCAGCTACGACAACTGCTTCTCTTCTGGGAAGGCTGTCCACAAGATTTTGGAGGCTGTCTGGGGCAATTTGTTAGCCTGGTCCTAACCAGACTCTCGTACATTTCATTTGTACAGAGAGTCTGGGATCGCTCCATTGACAAACGTTAACTTCCTTGAAGGTGGGTACTCTGTTGAAGTTTAAAACTATTGGATCTGCAATAACCAATCGCTAGCGTTCGCCTTAGCCAACTCCTTTACCACTAGCTAGCTGGAAAATCTAACTTTTCCCGAACCCCATGGGGAGGAGGGCCACAATATCATGACCACCAACAAAACTCAGCAAAGATTATTCTTGCTCCGGCTCTAACTTCTAGATATTCAGCAGCGTTGCCACAACAGACCGAATAGCTATACAAAGCCCAGACCTAGTACAGAAGCAAAATGAAAATTTAACGGAAGTACGTAGGTGGGCAGAGCCAGGCTAGCAATTTGTACCCATTCATTGGGAATTATAGGATGGACACTAATGATGGGTTGTTACTGTAAGTCAGGGATGGATATGTGTAGCCAATCAAGTAAATTATCAAGCCAATTAACTAAATTAGCTGTTTTTCATGGTTTTTGGGCAATAAACTTTAGCTCTACTGGACATGTTATGTAATGTAATGCTAAACAATAAAATGTCATTCTAAAAATGTCAATTCTAACATCTGCAAGCCAGGTCCAATCACCCAACAACAGTGACCAACCTCCAATGCTCTTGGCTGAATGGAAGCAGATCTTCCATCAATGTTCCAATGTTTATTTAAAAACCTTCCCAGAAAAGTCAAGACAGTTACAGACACAAAAGTGGGAACCCAATCCATATTAATGGTGAGAGGTTGAACAACCAGGTGTCCAAATACTGAGTGGTGTCCACATATTGTCTGTGAAAAGTATGTTTAATGGAACTGTGATCCACTTGATATCCATTATAATTTAGAAAGCACAGTCTTTGCAGAGCAGTTATTTTTAGATTGCTTTCATACACATTGGAAATGTGAAGCGCATTTCATTGATGAGCAAATCATATCAAACAAAACATGACCCCATTTGGTCTCAAGTAATACAGTAAATTCACATCCAAAACTTGTCACGGCCACAGCCGTGCCCCCCCCAGTTTCAGTTTTTTGTCCTGCCCTAGTGTTTCCCTGTCATTGTCTTCACCTGTCTCGTAGTGTATTTAGGTTTCTGTTTTGTGTCCAGTCTTTGTCTTGTCCTTACCATACCTGTCCGTGTGAGTACCCTATCTGTTCCCGTTTTTGAGAAAATAAAACCCTTGTTTCTGCCATGCCTGCCGACTCCCCTGCGTTTGGGTCCAACCCCACCTCACGTCGTGACAGAAGGACAAGACCACAAATGGACCCAGCAGAGAGTTCCCTGAACCCTTTCCTAGGGACCCGACTTGCCCTTGGTGGACCCCGAAGCCTGCAGCGGAGGGCCCACCCAAAGTCTGGGTTCCTACCCCGGCTCCAGCCCCAGCCTGAACCCCGACTCCAGCCTCGGTCCTGCCCTGGGCCCCTGCCTCGATCCTGCCCTGCGCCCCTGTCTCGTCCTGAGGTTGTGCTGCCCTGCGCCCGGACGAACAAGGTTGTGCCGCCCAGCACCCAGACCACCGAGGCTGTTCCTGCCGGGGAGTCTTGGCCGCCTGCCGCCGGTACCCAGCCCCGTTCCTGCCCTGTACTCCAGCCTCGGTCCTGCCCTGGGCCCCTGCCTCGATCCTGCCTTGTGCCCCTGCCTCATTCTGAGGTTGTGCCGCCCTGCGCCCGGACGAACAAGGTTGCGCCTCCCAGCACCCAGACCACCGAGGCTGTTCCTCGTTCTTGCCCTGTGCCCCAGCCTCGTTCCTGCCCTGTACCCCAGCCTCGTTCTTGCCCTGTGCCCCGGCCTCGGTCCTGCCCTGTACCCCGGCCTCGTTCTTGCCCTGTGCCCTAGCCTCGTTCCTGCCCTGTGCCCCAGCCTCGTTCCTGCCCTGTGCCCCAGCCTCGTTCTTGCCCTGTGCCCCAGCCTCGTTCTTGCCCTGTGCCCCAGCCTCGTTCTTGCCCTGTGCCCCAGCCTCGGTCCTGCCCTGTGCCCCTGCCTCGGTCCTGCCCTGTGCCCCTGCCTCGGTCCTGCCCTGTGCCCCGGCCGCCTCCTCCTCCGCCCGATGACTCCTGGCCGCCGCCTCCTCCGCCCGAGGACTCCTGGCCGCCGCCGCCTCCTCCGCCCGAGGACTCCTGGCCGCCGCCGCCTCCTCCGCCCGAGGACTCCTGGTCCCCTCCTCCGCCCGAGGACTCCTGGCCGCAGCCTGCCACCGTGCCTGCGCTCCCAGGTGCCCCCTCGTCCGCGCTCCCAGGCGCCCCCTCGTCCGCGCTCCCAGGCGCCCCCTCGTCCGCGCTCCCAGGCGCCCCCTCGTCCGCGCTCCCAGGCGCCCCCTCGTCCGCGCTCCCAGGCGCCTCCTGTCCCCTGTGCCCGTGCCCGTCCTGCCCCCGGGTGGTTCCCTGGACCTGCTCCGGCCTCCGGGCCGCCGGCCTTCTGCCCTGCCTCCGGGTCGACCCCCGAACCTGCCCCGACCCTCTGCCCAGCCTCCGGGCTGGCCCCCGGACCTTCCCCGGCCCTCTGCCCTGCCTCCGGGCCGACCCCCGGACCTGCCCCGGACCTCTGCCCTGCCTCCGGGCCGACCTCCGGACCTGCCCCGACCCTCTGCCCTGCCTCCGGGTCGATCCCCGGACCTGCCTCTGCCCTGCCTCCGGGCCGACCTCCGGACCTGCTCCGGCCTTGTGGGACGTCTGGTGACGTCCCTTGAGAGGGGGGTACTGTCACGACGTGAGGTGGGGTTGGACCCAAACGCAGGGGAGTCGGCAGGCATGGCAGAAACAAGGGTTTTATTCTCAAAACTGGGAACAGATAGGGTACTCACACGGACAGGTATGGTAAGGACAAGACAAAGACTGGACACAAAACAGAAACCTAAATACACAGAACCAAACGACACACAGGTGGACACAATAACGCTAACGAGAACAGATGAAGACAATGACAGGGAAACACTAGGGCAGGGCAAAAAACTGAAACCGGGGGGGGCACGGCTGTGGCCGTGACAAAACTGTAATTCTCTTAAGTCTTACTGTGTGAAAAACATCTTTTTTGTTCAGTTGGCAATCAGAGACCTTGTGTGGAGACGTTGCATTGCAATCGAATTCATCCATTGTGATGCTGATGAAAACATGTGGCCTTGTTCTAAGACAAGAACAAAAGAGTGAATGGAGTGTATACTGCATTCTGTTTGCCTTATTTGATGTACTGTAGCTTGGTGTTTTTTGTTGTTGTATTCTTAGTAAACGAGCGCATGAAATTACCCTATGACAAAGACAAAATGAAAAAAGTATTTTGTCTCTGGATGTTAAAGCTTTTGAGTGGTATTATTTCTGCTTTAGTCCTATTTTGACAAAAGGTTTTATGAAGAAAGACAATACAGCACAGGGTGTAACATATCTAATTTGCTGTTGTTTATAAATGTTACATAAATTGTACGTTTTGATGAAGGTAGTTGATTATGTCATGTTCTTTTGAGCCTCTGCTCTGGTTTGGGCTGTGTGCTGACTGTTTTGAAAAGGTTTTCAAAATGCTCGGAATGTGCTTCCAATGTGCCAGCTAAATATAAATGTTTTTGATTATTCTGTAGCCACGCTGCATGAAATATTTGACCATATCTGACTTCTTTTGGTGCACTAGCAAAGCAGCATTCCACATCAGACTCTGAATGATTCTACGCTGAGACAGACAGAGACCAGGGGAAGAACTCATAACAAGGAACTTAAAATACTTCTTGTGACAGCTAAAGGAAGTGATGGAAGTCAAGCACGAATCCTTTTTAGTAATTACTGTTGCTCTTGCAGCACACCCTGGATGGAACATCTCCATTAAACCCCCCAGGTCTCTACATCCCTAAGTTGGCCTCGATCCAGATCACAACACTCCAGTGTCCAACCAGACCCACCACTAGACCCCGGCCATCACCCACTCCCTCACTCTATCAGAGTAGACTTGGTAGTTTGCCAAAACTTTGAAAAAGCTTCTTTCCCTTAAGCTATCACTTTGGTGGCACAGTGGTTGGAATCTGCCACGGGAGTCGATGGGCAATAATCCCTCTCTGAGCTCAGGGCTCTAGCCGTCGTCTGAGTACTTGTCAACAGAGTTAGATCACGGGAGACCGATGTAGGTACAGAGACAAACATAGGAAAACAGAGCGAGAAATAGAGAGAAAAATTGGAATGAGTGAGAGAGAGAGAGAGAGAGAGAGAGAGAGAGAGAGAGAGAGAGAGAGAGAGAGAGAGAGAGAGAGAGAGAGAGAGAGAGAGAGAGAGAGAGAGAGAGAGAGAGAGAGAGAGAGAGAGAGAGAGAGAGAGAGAGAGAGAGAGAGAGAGAGAGAGAGAGAGAGAGAGAGAGAGAGAGAGAGAGAAATTAAGAGGATGAGAGAGAAAGAGAAAAGGAGACAGCAGTAGCGAAAAAAGTAAGGTGTATGTGGAGATGGGTTGGGAGAGATGCCTGAAGTGTGCCTACTTGTGAGCTGTAGGAGGTTTGAAAGCTTTTAGTCAAATCATTCAATCAATTCCAAAGAATAATTATAAAAATAGAAAGTTATAAAATCTTACTGATCTTTTTTCCTAATCCTGGACTGGTTTGGCAGACATTACTGGGAACATGTTTGGCCTCTGAAAACATGTTGTGGCTGATTATATTTTGAGACTAGTGGCAAATGTTGCACCCATCCAGTTGGATGTTTTGTGCATTTGCACTCATCTTTAAAAAAAAAATTGCCTGACAAATTGTCCTTGACATGAGGACATAATTGGGATCTGGCTGATTGTGTAACTATCTGCTGGTTCTCTCCGTACTACCTTAGATTTATACAGACTTGCTTCACTACAGATGTACAGATGTAAACTATGGAAAATTATTACAGGAGAGGCCTTGACGTTTAAAAGGCCTTTTTAGTTGCCTTGTGTGCATATGACTTGTGTTTAAAATGTCAGGGCATTTTCGAAGAAATAAGCAAAGAAAACAGATGTGTATGAGAGAGACAGGGATGACAGGAGAAGGGAGTACAGCAATTTATCTTTAGTAAATGTTTGATGTATGTTTACAGTAAGTAAAAAAAAAATACTGTATGAAGAACAAGAGAGAAAACCAATAAATGGATGGAATTCTACAAAAAGAATGCACAAAAAAAATTTGAGTGTACTATAATTTAAGATGAATGAAATGTTCTAATTGTCAAATGTTCATGTTACTTATATAATTCTGGTTTAAACATTTAAATTGGATAAAAAGTGTTTCAATAGAAATGTGTACATATGGAACCTTTACATTTGGGCTTAAACCAATTTAATCGGGAAGACGAAATGTAATGAGCAATCCAAAAGATGTAGATCTTAAAACTGAGTGCTTGTGACGCTGACAATGAAGAATAAGATAAGAAAAAAAGAGACGGTGATTTGAACAGATGAGGGCTGGGTAAGACAGGTCCAGTGGATTAAAAAGTGGGGGATGAAGGGAGAACAAAATTTAAGGGAATATCGCTGAAATGGACCCCCAAAATGGAAAATGAGAATAACGATATGGGAGAGATGGTGTTGCTTGTAAAGATTGGAAGTCCACGGAAGAGATAGAGGAATATACTATGGGAAAGCGAGGGGCTGGTACATGATAATGTCAGCTAAAGAGCTTTTCTGTACGGCATTAAGCAGTGAGAGCTTAGTACGCTGTGTAAGAGCAGGATCAGCACTTGCGTACGTCCAGCGTATGTGTGTTTGCATGTTCTGGAGTGTGTATTTGAGTGTGTGTGTGCATGTGTGTGTAAAAGTGTATGGTCTGTGTGTGTGTGTCCATGTATGTGTGTTTGCGTGAGTGTGTGTGTGTGTGTGTGTGTGTGTGTGTGTGTGGCATGAGCAGCAACTACAGTCATTGCCAAAAGACTAGTCGAGAGAGCAGCCATGGTGCAGCTTTTAACAGCCAAGTGTGACACAACACAGCCAGAATCACACTGGACTAAATCTCTGGCCCCTATCACTGTATTCGCACAAGTCCTCAATGAGAGTTGGATGTAACAATAATGGTAGTTTTATTAGGCCTAAAATCTGTTTGATGTTATTGCCTCAATAACTCACTTGGTTCATTAACATGTGTTGTGGGTGGAGGAGTACAGTAATTGTACATTGGTCTGAGCTCTTGAGATCTTTATTAAGTTGCCTACAACCCAACACCATTGTATTGGACAATGCAATGACACAATAACTTGATATTTGCTGCAGCTTTTACACTGCACTGTCAGTAAGTAGGTTATCTGTATGTTCAGGCAGTTGCAGTTGTCTTTGTGTTTGTAAAAGTGTTAGAGTTTGAGTGTTTGTAAAGTTAGAGTTTTGGTGGTCATTTTAAGTCCTTTCTTTGGAGGCATTTCAAAAACCTTAATATACATGCTACGTTTGTACTATAATATCTTGTTTTTTACGTTTTGCCAAAACAACAGCTATTCAAATCAGGAGCCTTCCTTTGGGTGAATAAGTCATGTTTCACACTGGAATGTTAAACAATTCTGTATTTTTCCCAGCTAGCACCTGTCTCAATCTGCAGAATCTTATTTCAAGGTTTTCTTTGTGTGTGTGCAAATGCTTTTTGTCATAGGCTACTTTAAATTGTTTTCTTAAACAGTTACAGTAATCTTTGGTGTTGCAATGGTTTCTCCAAGGATTTGTCCTTGCATTAAATTTGATAAACAATACATGATTATCTATCTTGCTAAATTAGCTAGCAACTGTATTAGTAGGAACTACACCACTGCCTCAAAGCCAACAAGGCCTAAGGGCTAACCGATGGCAAGAAGCTAATAGGGAAAAAAAAGATTTAGCTAAAGACAAATCAGACAAAAGCAGAACATGTAATTCTGTAATAGTTATCTTTTCATGTAAATAATCTAGTGGGAATTGACAGCTAGGAGGTCATTAATAGAGTAGGCTTGCACTGTGCAGCCATGGCTTCAAATCTTTAATCACTGTTCCATGGGTTCTGTCATTAGAATCCAATGGTTAGCCAATTACTTAGTCTATGAAGGGTCAGTTAAAATTATGTGAAAATGTATAAACAGTCAAACACTGAGTAACTTTCAAACTGATGTACTGGTAAACTACATTACCTGGTACCTGAATAAGCCTTCAATAGCACTGCGCAAAAATAGAGATAGCCATATTGCTTG
Organism: Osmerus eperlanus; assembly: GCF_963692335.1. Taxonomy (NCBI): domain Eukaryota; kingdom Metazoa; phylum Chordata; class Actinopteri; order Osmeriformes; family Osmeridae; genus Osmerus; species Osmerus eperlanus. Next base: position 5,045,631 of record NC_085043.1, read on the forward strand.
AGCTACATATTTTGAGGGACATTCTAAATTCTACCCAATCAATGTTTAAAGGTTTAATTTGCATAAACAATGTGCTGCAAATGTGCTGCAAAAGCCAAAGGGCTTTGTGATGGGTTGTGAGAAGGCGGAAACATTAACAATTGCTTTGGGGGATTTTGAATGGGAGTCTATACAGACTATGGATAATAATGACTTTGAATATACAATGCCATAATGAAATCCTGTCACAGATTTTTCTGCCTCATTTGGAGGAACTCTTTGCTGTAATTAATGAATCAATATTTTTAAGTAAAGATAGGACTATTTAAGGAAACTTGCTCTGCATTAGAAGTCTAAATTTGAGCCCACTGTAGGCTTTAGTAATGTACTGCTCAGGTGGCATGGGCACTGTACACCTTTGCAATATTTTTGCCAGTACTTGGATACGGGTATCATTACTGGCACACCTGGGTCAGCAGTGAGTTGTTGTAATACACATGAGAAAATGTATTTTTTCATCTCTGACCAAGAGAGAGTGGGAGAAGCTTCAAGGACAAAAGAGAATGCTGTTGTTGGTCAGAGACTAATGTGGGCTTCTGTTGCAAGTATTTCTGCAACACATCTTTTGTTCATTGATGTCTGTCGTTTTTATTTTAGCTGAACTGAATGACACTACCCTCAATAGTTTAATAATAATTAATCCAATTCAGAAAAGGGTATGTGTTGGTGACTTTTAAATTAGTACAAATAACATTTTCGATTTCTTAGGTGAGGCATTCTTCTCGTCACAATGTGACAATGTTTGGTCACCTAAGTGAGGGTCACTTATAATTTGTCACGCTTTATTGCCTCCCCCTTCCTTTCCACCCCACAGCTCTACTACAAAAATGATTAAAGCTCTTTCTAATTTGACTGAAAACAAGAAGGACTCCAGTTTCTCTTTAATGTGCCGAGAAGCACTCCTGTTCAATGTACAATTACTGAAAGCATTTGTTTGATTGGATGGTAATCCTCCATTGTCAAAGAAAAGGCCCTGTTGGCTATTTTTAGTCCTTTCTGAGAATTTGCTGTAGGTTTAGTCACATAGAAATAATGTTAAAGAAAACTAAATATCACTCGAGTAAAGCCACTTATGTCCTTTCATAGACCAAACTACAGTATTATATATCTCCAAACTGCTGAAAACATTGAATGTTTGAACACTCTTTCTGAGGAGAAGGGGTATGGAATTGTAATAATTCATACATCCAAAATCCATGATAGACCTGTTCACGAAGAACACATTACAGATGACTGATGTTGGAAAAAAGGTGGTGACACTTTGTGTGACCAGCATGAGAGTGTCAGCATGAGATGTCATGGCAGAGTGTGTACAGGTGACAGCTTTGGCTGGACGTGTTTACAGGGACGGCTATGAGAGCAGGCAGGTCGAGGGTCACAGGTGTTCTGGAACGGGGTGGGAGACTGACCTGCTCTGTAAGGCGCTTGGTCCGGAGGAAGAAGCCCAGCAGGCACCCTATGACCACAGCCAGCACTGACAGGATGAGGAGTCCGTTCTGTTTGCACACGTTCTTCACCCTCAACCACACCGCATCCAGAGCCACGGCCATGACGAAATCCCCTGTCCTCTCCCGATCACCAACCCATACGTTTACAGCCCAAATCCAGGCGGGAAGGTTGAGGATGACCAGTATGATAGAAAGAGAGAGAGAGAGAGAGAGAGAGAGAGAGAGAGAGAGAGAGAGAGAGAGAGAGAGAGAGAGAGAGAAGACGCGGAACAACCTGCACGGACGAGAGGCAACAGGAGGATCTCTTTTTGGCGCTCCACGTTTGAAGCACTTTCGGACTGAACCGTCCCTCCTCTTGCTCTCTCCGCGTGGTGATGTGCTCTGAACTAAGAAGATCATGACACTTTCCAGGCATGCCCTCCCTCCGTGCTCCACCCTGCTGAGGCCCAGCCCTCTCCCCTGCGTGGTCCCTGTTCTCCAGCCAGCCACCAGGAGGCTGTGACAGCTGTCAGTATTGTCCTTGGGGTTAACATCCCCAATCCAGTTAGAGTGGCACTATATTAAAGGGGGCTGAGACTGGATTAAATATCCATGAACAATATTACACAAAGGTTACCCACAATTTGAGAAAAGGCATGTTAATACTGGCTGCCTTATTGTCTTGGAAAATACGGAGGATAAGGAAGTTTGACTCTAATGTTGTCAGTTTTGGGTCACAGTTTATAATCTGCTCAAGTGTAGGCAATCCAATTTAAAATCCTCTTGAAATAGAAACATGCAAGTAAATAGTCATATTCAGAAATACATTTATCTTCTGAATTGCGTTTCTGAATCTTGTCAACTTAGTATGATATAGGATATAATCTCATCCAAATACTGTATGCGGTCGAAACAAAGATTCTTCTTTAAGTGGAGAAAAAAGGCATTTTATTTGAATAGCGTTAATAGTATGTATAGTACAGCCACAAAGCTTCTTTCCAACCACACTTCATGATATGCATAAGCAGTGCGTATAGGCTTTGAAGATCATAACTATTCCATGAAGTCAATTGTAGTTTTATATGATTGAGATGATTAAAGCTCAATAGGGATTGGCAGAAATCCAGCTGCTTGGACAGTTGGAGTAATTCACTGTTTCAACTGGAAGTTGTCTCAATTTTCAATTTGTCATGTTAGAGTTGGACTGCAAATGTGAGTTTTTGTATCTGGCTGAAAGGATTCATCACTACCCCAGGACTCATTGTGGACAGCTATGCGTATGTTAACCAACCACCAACTAGGCATTCCCAAAGGCTTCTCAAAGATAGACACATTATTCAAGATAAGCTTCAAAATGATTTTGCATGTATTTTTTTGCGCAGAGGAGCTTTAATCTTTTACTGACCCAAAACTTGCGATTCAGGTCACTTTGTCCTCCAACGGCTGTTGCCATAACTAGACTCCGTCTGTGTCAGTCAGGGAGAGGTGACACCAATTCTCATTGTCTCCTGTTTTTTCTTCTGCCACAGTTCAACCCTCTACTCTATCTTGCACAGGACAAGAACACGCTTTAATTGAAACAATGTTTGGCGTAATTAAAATCATGATTCATGCTTTCAGCAGAATAAGCATCATCCTTTGGGACAGGCCTTATTGAGATGAGGAAATGCAATTAGAGAAAATGGAATGGATCAAATTGGTTTTTAGATAACTCATCCAGAACTGACAGAGCCATGGGGTTTCTTCTTTTTTCTTCTTTTTTTTTTACGTCAGAGGCAAAATCAGCATCGGGAAACATTTAATTTGCGATGGATAGGGACACAGAGAGAGAGAGAGAGAGTATGAGATGGAGAGAGTGATGATAGAGAGGGATGAGAGGAGGGGAGAGATTACAGTCTGGCATTTAATTGTTTCCTGTAAATAGAGATATACAATGTAGAATAGAAGAAGCATGAAAATCACTTCGAGGCATGTGCCCCCAGAATAATCCTATGAGCATGCAAACTGCAATGTAGGCTGACTTTACAATTCCAATCCTACATGAAGTCACACACAACCCAGGACCACAGTGCATCCTCCATGTAATATGCGATATTTCAAACAAAATGATGAATGGAACAAAGTGCCTCAGTCAGATGCCATGCATGCCTGAATATGTTGCATGTGTGTGGTCGTGTGTGTTTGAGCTTGTGCTGAAATCACATGGGATCCCCAGACTCCATGGTCACTAATCCCTCTCTTTTGCCAATATTTCCTCTCTATCTGGTTTCATCAGGCTGGGATTACACTGGATTAGAAAACCTTCCAGAAGATGACATGCATTCATTCATTAACAATATTAATGGCTGCTTCATATGCATCTCTCCCAGAATGCATCCACAATATAAAACCATGCATAAGCATACAGTTAATGATAATTATAGTTATTTTAGATTTTTTCTGATAGGTATGCACTTTACTGGATGTGTCTCTCACTTGTAATTTGATTATGTAATCTGGTGTGGTGGGAGAATAGCTGGTTGTCATCGGGATGTGAAAGGTTCGAAGGTTTTAGCTTAGCGACCTTAGCCTGCCCTTCACCTTTGTGCTGCAGACAATCCATAAACTGTAAAGCCATGGGATGTCTACAACATACATAACTGTCCTCGGGATGTACAACGACTAACTGTTCATCCGGATATGTTTTGAGACAAATAATTTAATTAAGGCTTTAAAGAGTTCTTTAGGTTATGGTTTTTCTGTATCGTATAGTATCCGATGTTTGGATGATTAGATCACAATTTATTTAATTTAAGTTCTAAATTACAGTTCCTATACACTATACGATACAAGTTTGTGAGTGATGCTACCAATGACTTATTTGCCACTTGAGGGAACAGAGGTCGATGAAATACCTGCTTTCAGTTCCCGAGCCAACAAAAAGGAGGGGCAATAAGACAGAGTAATAATAGAAGATAATCCACAATCTTCACTCAGCGATATTGGTGCTGGCGCTTTTATTTTTCACAGCACAGTGAGGAAAGGGGCTATTTCCAATCTGATCTGAACTGCTACTCACATAATTAGCCCCATATGGATCCTCTTTCTTGTATTTGACCTCTGGCTGCTTTTTCACCACCTGCCGGTGAAACTGGTGATGCTTTAGAACAAAACGGTAAAGGTAAAGGTTCTGGGCAATCACTTCTTTGCGAATTAAGTTAACGCCATGACAGTTTGTAATGGAAAACAGGGTTGCTGTGGAACTTTATAAAATGCTAAGTGGAAGCTTTGTAAAGTCTACTGGATGAACAGAAAAACAAGGTTTAGATGACAACATATGTAGAAAAAGGGGTAGATCCTTATGTTGTACTAATCATGTATAAATTGTGGGGATTTTTTTTTTACTAGAGTCCAACGTCTTGGATTTGGTTTTAGGTTTGTCATCTGATCTGCTGAGGATTGAGTTGCACACAGTTTAGCTACATACACAGTCAAGCGCTCTGGTTCAGGCGGGAGACTCCGAGGGGAGATGCGTCAGTTGGCAATGTCACTGCCATATTACGCTCATCCAAGCCAGGGGAGGTTCTAGACCATGCCAACTGGGGGGCCAAACTGGGATCCATTGTACTATCAGAGGCCACAAGTCCCCCCTCCCCAGATCTGCCCCTAATCCAATCATCCTTACCAACGTTAACAGGGCAGTGTATATAACACCAGAAACTCTGATTGACGCTAAATTCTTTGTTCAGCCTCCAACCATCGGTTCTGTCTTTTCTAATCTGTCAGGGGAACCGTGGGTATCAAAAAACTCTGCCAGTAATGTCGTGATGGATTATCAGTTGGGTGTATCCTCGACTATAATGACGCCAGTGGCAGTCTGTAATAAAGGCCTGCTATATTGACACGGAAGGTCAGGATTAGTGTTATTGTCCGGTATTGTGAAATACAGACACCAAAGGCTATCTTCTGTGTCGAAGAGTGACATCAGGTTCTTCCCAAGCAGCAATATAGCACGCCTTTAGACTGAGATTAGGCTCCTTTATTTGACAGATACCTGTTGCAAAGCAGAACCACACAGCCAAGAGAAGTTTCTACACTCAATAAATGAGACCCAGTCCTCTGTCCTACTGCCAGACGAGCTGAGTGCCTTCTATGCTCGCTTTGAGAGGGACAGTGACCCCCCCTGCAGTGGACCTACCTGAAGGCCAAGCCAGTGGTGTGCCTACACTAACTGTAGCTGAGGTGAAGCACTGCTTCAAAAAGATAAACCCTCGCAAGGCACCTGGCCCAGACGGCATATCAGGTAGGGCCCTCAGGGGCTGTGCTGACCAGCTAGCAGGGGTCTTCAGTGACATCTTCAGAATCAGAATTCGGTTTATTCGCCATGTATGTTATACAAACACAGAATTTACTGTGGCAGGGAGGTGCAAAACACTAAACATCTACAGATCTTAAATTAAGTAAAAGTACAAAAGTTTAACTATTTCTAAGAACTAAACAATCTAAGAATACAACAATTTAAATATAAAATAAAATATATATAAAAATAAGAATAATGAGCAGCGTGAATGGTCAACATAGTGCAATCGGAGTGGTCCTGCTTCGAGAGGACCACCATTGTCCCTGTGCCCAAGAACACCAAGGTCACCTGCATGAATGACTATCGCTCATTAGCACTGACCTCTGTCATTATGAAGGGCTTCGAGCGGCTAGTCAAATCATTCATATGCTCCTCGCTGCCTCCCACCCTGGACCCTATGCAGTTTGCATAGCAGTCCAACAGGTCTACAGACGATGCCATCGCCCTGACAATGCACACCGCTATCTCCCACCTGGACAAAGGGAATACATATGTGAGGATACTGTTCATTGACTACAGCTCAGAATTCAACACCATCATCCCCTCCAGACTGATCTCCAAACTTGTGGACCTGGGACTAAGCGCCTCCCTCTGCAAGTGGATCCTCAACTTCCTGACGGGGAGGCCACAGGTGGTGCCAATCAGGGGCGGTTTTAGGCACGGGCGGACCGGGCAGTTGCCCGGGGCGGCATTTTTTCATGTCACGTGGGGGGCGCACGAGCATAAAATAAATAAATAAAAATCTCTGCGCCGCGAAGCGGTTTTCTCTTTTCTATCATTTCACTGTGTGGGTAATTGGCAAATTGGCGCCCCCTTCAGGCAGCTGCAGGCACCCCTCACCTGACAGACAGCTCACCTGACTGGGTCTCCCAAATGGAACGGACAAGGAGGGGGGGGGGTCCACTGTATAGTGCAATACTCTAAATTAGTGGGCTAAAGTCAGTTGCACCTCGACTTTCTTCCAAATAACGCACATTTCATTCATAATATTATAAATATAGGCCTAAAGTTCCTGCACATTTTTGTTTTTTTTAATTGTGTGAAATGGCTAATAAAAATATGTAACACAAAACGATTGTGGTCACCAAGGTGAATTGGTCTTGACTTCTGAAGAAGAGGAGAAACGAGAAAGAGATAAAGGTATGCAAATATGTCTCTGTATGATTATTACGGTATCCATGTCATGAATGAAGGGCTAATGTTAATTGGTGGGTATAGGCTAACTCTTACGTTTGTTAGCCTTTTTGCTATGATGCTTGCTATGCAACAACAATATTTCGGTTTTAACTCAACAAACACGAGATAACATTTCACCATAATAGTGTGCTTTGCAACAAAACTGTTACAAGTTCAGTTATTATTTATTTTCATTATTTAGGTTAGGCCCTGTAATTAGCCAAGGAATTTTCAAATCTGTAGGTAGTTTCAAAGACGAACATTTGCTATTTGCTACAACTATATTTCGTGAGAAAATATAGTTTAACGTCATAACTAAAAGTGTTCCTCCCTAAAAGTTATATTAATATAGCATGTAATAACAGACATTTAGCGTGTAAGGGCATGTTTATGTAACCCTCCTATTATGTTTGGTGTCAATTAGCTGTTTTAGCTGTATAGAACATAATGGTCTTACCATAACAGCCTTTTGATTTCAATGGGGGGGGGGGGGGGGCGGGGGGGCGCGAAGGGCGTCTCGCCCTGGGTGTAATTCAATGTAGAACCGCCACTGGTGCCAATTGGTGACCGCACCTCATCCACACTGATCACCAACACAGGCACCCCCCAGGGCTGTGTGCTCAGCCCTCTCCTGTTCTCCTTGTTCACGCACGACTGTGCGGCAACGCACAGTTCCAACCTCCTTGTTACAGTTTTTCTCGATTGCTAACACACAAAAATGGTATGTGTAAGCCATCCCCACAAAACCATTTTGCCAAATCCAAGCATAAAGACCATGTACCCCAATCTTTAAACACAATTTACAATTTTTGACACATTTCTCAGGTTTATTCACACTTCTTTGCAAAAGTCTAAACACACCTCTTACTTTAAGACACAATTATCACCATTATGTCATTCAGAAAACACTGCCATTTGATAAGTAAACCCAAAACAGCGCAATTCAAACTCCCTTAACAACCAATTATCCATGTGTAAGCACTAACAAGCAAATATACTCAACAAGCAATCAGGGGTTTGGAATGAATACAAAGGTAAGCTCATCTGTACTTTGAAATCATGGACGCAAATATCAGAAGAAAAGGAAGAATTGTCCAAATGAGAGGAGGTGGACAAGGGAGAGGAAGAGGCAGAGGAAGAGGAAGAAGAACAACAATCTCAAATGAGATCCATGCCACACTATGACAGAAATCCCTATGACAGAACAACCTTCTCCAAGCCATGGAAGAAGCTTGTGGGGACATTGCTCTTGAGTCTTGTCAGGGATGGCTCAGGCATTCAGGGGCATTTTCCCTGCTGTTTGGCTAGAGAAAACATTGCCTGTGATGTTGAGGAAAATCTTTGGCCTGACCCTGGTCAGAGATAGGATGCTGACCCACAATGAACAGTACTGTACTCAAGCTCTGTTACCCAGGTAAAAATTATTTGTTTATTTCCTTGTTTTCTTAGCCTTTGTTCCCCAAATTACAATTTACAGCAATACATTTGTGTTGTTGACTAACAGTACTACTATTTGTATACTGTGACCACTACAGTAACGAGCTCAAAATGCAATTGCTGTATAATGTAAATAGAAAATAAACAGGCTGTAAGAAGGACAATTGCAGTAATTGTGAGTTTTATGATTTACATCATGTCAAACTCATGAGGTGGAACATATCTAGAATTCAGGGACACGTTATAGTCAATGGTTCTTGAAAACCTTTTTATAATAGTGTTTTCAATTCCTCCCAGCAGTGTCTAAAGGGTATTCAGAAGGTTGAATTTATTTGAGGGCTTTGTGTGTATTTTGAATGCAAAGTTAGGTTTATACGACAGATAATATGGTTTTGACTACAGTGTTTGATTTTGGGTCAAAAGTCAAGGGTTTGGCCAAAACAGTGTAAGTATGAAGATGTGTGTATAGAGTTTGGAGAAAACACAGTACACATTCAAGAAATGTGTCTTAGCAATTGAGAAAAACTGTAAGTTTGCTGACGACACAACCATTGTGGGCCTCATCTCTGGCAGTGATGAGTCAGCCTACACAGAGGAGGTTGATACCCTGACATCATGGTGTCAGGACAATAACCTTTCTCTCAACGTCAGTAAGACCAAGGAGATGATTGTGGACTATAGGAGGTGGCTGGAGGAGGAGCATGCACCCCTACACATCAACGGATCCGAAGTGGAAAAGGTCAGCTGCTTCAGGCTCCTAGGGGTGAACATCAGCAATGATCTCACCTGGTCTGCTCACACGGACAAGGTGGTCAAAGCGGCCCAGAAACGGAAAAATTCAGGGACACGTTATAGTCAATGGTTCTTGAAAACCTTTTTATAATAGTGCTTTCAATTCCTCCCAGCAGTGTCTAAAGGGTATTCACAACGTTGAATTTATTTGAGGGCTTTGTGTGTATTTTGAATGCAAAGTTAGGTTTATACGACAGATAATATGGTTTTGACTACAGTGTTTGATTTTGGGTCAAAAGTCAAGGGTTTGGCCAAAACAGTGTAAGTATGAAGATGTGTGTTTAGAGTTTGGAGAAAACACAGTACACATTCAAGAAATGTGTCTTAGCAATTGAGAAAAACTGTAAAATGATTGATTTAATTGATGGGTTATAAATGTTGCCTTTACGTAAAAGATGGTTCGCACTACTTTGCTACAAAGTTTGAATAAGCAGAAAGGGAAAGAGTGGGGCGAGAGAGCGAGCGAGCCAGCGAGCGAGCGAGCCAGAGAGAGAGAGAGAAACAGAGAGAGAGAGAGAGAGAGAGAGAGACAGACAGACAGACAGACAGACAGACAGACGACAGACAGACAGACAGACAGACAGACAGAGAGAGAGAGAGAGAGAGAGAGAGAGAGAGAGAGAGAGAGAGAGAGAGAGAGAGAGAGAGAGAGACAATTAAGAGGATGACATTGAGATGAGATTCACATTGAAAGAAACTGCTCAGAAACTAGTCAGCTCCAGTGGTAGGGATGTCTGGCGGGGAAAGTGAAAGCTCACAGACCACTGACAAGAACTTGCGTTATTGTTCGACTGAAAAAGTTTAGATCACTTCGAAATGGAATCTCACGCGTTAAGACTTTATCTAGTATGATCATCTCACCACCCTGAACATTTACTGACAATTTACTCCACGCGTGGGTTTCGAGTAAAGATGAGCGCAGACTGCAAGAGCTACTACAATGCAGAGAAAGTGTTTGTGGATGGATTCACGTGCCCCAAATCGGACAGTGACGCCCGGTCAATTTTTTGTTGCGGTTTTAACGATGTGAAATATTGCTGCGATGACCCCAACAGTTTTTTCCCTTATGAGTATGGATACATGTGGTGGCTGAGGTAAGATTTACAGGAGGTGCGGCGCTAATGATGATCTCGCGAATCATATGGAAGCTTCAAGTTTTCTAAAGAGTAGCCTACAATCCTGTGCTTATAGCCTACCTGTTGCATCTCGGGGATAATATAGCCTGTAGCCAGCTAGCGTTCTCGGAAAACTTGGTTTTTAACGTTGGATGATCCAACATCAAATCAGCAGCATCAGGCTATCCAACCTAAACATGTCCAGTCTATTTTAGACAATTTTGGAGTTATTTTGAAGAATTTCTTTACTCAATTGAGTCATATTCACATAATAAAAGAGGAACCATCAGAATTCAATTGGATAAGCTTAAACTACCTGGATTTCCTGAGATATTCTCCAAGGAGAAGCTATAGCTTCCTTCTCCAACAGAATGAGTCTGTCAGCATAGTGATCTCTTCAAAATGCATAATGTAAATAGCCTAACAAAGAGGAAATGTAGCCTATGTTAAGTTTTAACATCGTTTTCAGAAAGTTCTAAACAGCTAAATGGTTGTGCCATTTTATTGTAATTACATAGTCGTACTGACAGAGAGCATTGGTTTCATTGTTTTTGAGAGTGTGCTGATGAACTGACCTGTCTCATTTCACTGCAGTCTGGGAGCTCTCGTGGGTCTCTCCATAGCAGCTGCGGTTCTGCTAGCCTTCATCATCACCATCTGTGTGCTCTGCTATTTGTTCATTGCCACCAAACCCAGAGGTTTGGACAATGGGCTCCCTCTTCAATCTCTAGGTCAGTACAATGCAATATATTTATGATAGGTATGGACATAATACTGCCCTCTGGCATTATATGATTTATCCAGTTCTAGATTTAACAATATAAGTACGTTTATTTTTCTGTTGTGCACCTTAAAAAGTCAGTAGTTTCAGTCAGTAAATATGACAAAGTAATGTGAATAGGTGACCAAATAAGTCCCTCAAAGTTTGTGGTAGAACTTCATTCTATTAAACAGTTTCAGTGAAACATGCATTTGAAGACGAGGTAGAGAGATAAAATAGATTGAAATATTGTGAGAAATATAGCCTCCTTTCTTTTTTCTTGGGTAACCATGACAGCCAAATTGGCACTTCACACTCCACACTATGGACTAGAACTAAATTGGCCCATTATTGTTGAATAGTAGTGGTTCAGATTTTGTTGATATTGCTGCTGTAGAGTTCTTGCCTTGTTGTCATGCTCCACCGTCTACTATGCCAGTCAACCCTTTGCTCATGTGATTTAAATCTGACTATGTTACAGTCAGGGAGCAAAGATCCAGTTTTTTTTTCTAGAGAAAAATGTTTCTTGTGATCTATATCCTTTCATGTTTTGGGCCAGAAAATCACAAGGAATCCTGTTTGCAAAGAAGAATAGGTTCTCATTTCCATAACAATGTCAATTATCCTTTGTGTCAAACTGGTCAGACAATCCCCTGTGCAATTACAGTAACTTGTGTGACAGTACATGGAAACAATTATTTTCTTTTCACCACATTTCATGGGTTTCATTCAATCGTTGAGAAGAGGCAAATGTCAAAAGAGGGCTTTGTGTTCCAGGTAATGAGCCAAGCCCACAGCAGGGACCGAGCCAATGTGTTGCCCCCACTGGTCCACAAGGGCTTCGGAAGCATTTCCTGAGGGGCAAGTTAGACTGTGACAATCAACCTCCTGACCCAGATCGCCTCTTTCAGAGGTGCTTCATGGCTACTGTCACGACAATCAACGTGGAAGGTCCTTCATAGACTGGCAGAGGCACCTCAAACCAGTATTACAGTTATTTATGCACTGTAGAAACATTCTCTTTCCTTCTATTTAACTCTTTTCCGCTTTGGTTGGAATTGGCTTTTTTTTTCTTCTCTTTCTTCCTTTTACAGTTCGGTCACTATAAATGATCTACTCCTTTCTTTATTGAATTTTAAACCTGCATTAAGCACAGGAAATGGAAAGAGAGGGGGATGGAAGCTGATCATCAACTGAAAGTGTAAACATCTTGAAGAAATAAGCTTATATTATATGTATATATCAATATTTAGTTTTCAAGAAGCAGAATTGGTGATTAATTGGTGTTCAGTCAGCTAAGGAATGACATCACTATCAAACTGTAACAGCATATCCCATTCTGTTTCTTTACAAGCTTTTTGAAACCATTTAGTACATACAACCACAACTTTTAAAATGTTATAATATCACAAATCTTTTGGTAAAAGATTTGCTACTGTCAATTCATCACTATAATTATGACACATAACATTGACATTTGGCGACTTCTCTGTACAAAAAACACCACCATAATTTAAAATTTTCGATAATGTCAAGGCAAGAAAGCTGCAGAAGCAAATGCATTACAGTAACACACACATCTACTACAACAGTGTCAGAGGAGTGTGTTAGGATTATTGGTCTTTTATATAGACCGCTTTGTCAGGCATGAAGCTAATGCATCTGCAGTTTCTAGGTAATACTGCAGCATACATACAATATTGTACCTCATAGTGTACTGTCACATACAGCCGAAGCTTTACCTGGTTACCATCCAGTTGCTGCAGCTCATACCTCTTATCTGTCTCCCTCTTTTTTGACATTAAGCAAATATTATAAAAACATAATAATAATCATTACTTTTTATAAATAAATAAATATATACACGTGTGTGTATATATTATTTATGTGTGTGTGTGTGTATACAAGAGGAGAAATGAAAATGCTCTGTTTTCAGTAGCGTAGTTTAATCATGACAGACCCAGGTGCAAGAAAAGGTAGGGGGTCCACCATCCATTACCTTTTTACCTTAAAAAGGGTATACTGTTGTTGGTAACGCCGAATGTTCATATTACTAAGTATAGCAACCCTTTTATGTTGATACATTTTACAGTAGGTACAGTAGCCAATTGTTGCTTAGAAAAAAAGTAAACTAACTTGACCCAGAATGCCTTTCATTACCTCAACATCGAACAATTGAATACAATTATTTATTTAACAAATTCTTTTGATTTATTGTCTTAAAACAAACTTAAATATCATGCTTATGGAAATAACAAAATGTTGGTGAAACCATCAGTGGGATCATTTGCTATGAACACTTCTATAAATTAAGATTGATCCACAACTACTATTTGAATAAGCAAATTACTTACTTTGGGGATTTGGCATGATTATTACCAAATGTAATGCACTCACTGATGAAGGAATACTTGTACCTGATAAAATATCCAAGCACAGACCCTTGGTATCCATATCGACTGAGCCTCTCAAGTTTTCCTGAAAGGTTTGTGGAATTTGTAAACTATGATAACTTCATTATGCTGATATGACGACGTAAATAAAAAGCTGTTTACATAAACAAATGTATTTTTTTCTTTGGGTACTGTAGGGGGTTAAATAATGGCCAAACAACCAAAACGAATTCCCCTATGGTTTAAAGGAAGATGGGAAACTGAACAGTGTATTAGCATGAACCAAATTATGCCAATATCAATGGAATTACAGTTATTTGACTATGGGTTAAATCAGAGCAAGAATGGTCAAAGTAAGGTTAAATGAAATATACATTTAATAACATTGCAAATGAATGAAATAAATTACAAGGCAAACATGTTACAAAATGAAAGTTAACTCTTATCTACGCTACCATGATTATTGTAAATCAGAGAGACAGCAAGAGGTGAGCAAGGAGAATGAGTACAACGACAAGCCAGAGCTGATGAGAAGGTCTCAGGAGAATCCACAGAACAATGCTTCACAATTCCCTTTATACCCAAGAACAACCAATCAGACCACTTCTAGACCCTTCCTTATCAACATATGACTAGCAATGGTACAGTAAGTTACTGTCACAGTCACAGCCGTGCCGCCCTGTTGTTTTTGGTTTTGCCCTGTCCTAGTGTTTCCCTGTCATTGTCTTCACCTGTGTCTAGTTCTCGTCATTGTGTCCACCTGTGTCGTTTGGTTTGACAATGCCTCGCATCTCTCCTGGGTTTGGGTTCTACCCCACTTCTCACCGTGACAGAATGACAAAACCTAAAAAGGACCCAGCAGAGAGTTCCCCGAACCCTATCATAGGGACCCGCCTTGCCTTCGGTGGACCCCGAAGCCTGCAGCGGAAGGCCTACCCCAAGACCGGGCTTCTACCCCGGCTCCAGCGCCAGCCCGAACCCTGACTCCAGCCTCGGTCCTGCCCTGGGCCGCTGCCTCGGTCCTGCCCTGGGCCCCTGTCTCGGTCATGCCCTGTGCCCCAGCCTCGTTCCTGCCCTGTGCCCCAGCCTCGGTCCTGCCCTGTGCCCCAGCCTCGTTCCTTCCCTGTGCCCCTGCCTCCTCCGCCCGAGGACTCCTGGCCGCCGCCTTTGCCCGCGCTCCTATGCGCCCCTGTGCCCGTGCTCCCATGCGCCCCCATGCCCGCGCTCCCAGGCACCCCTTCGTCCGCGCCCCCTCGTCCGCGCTCCCAGGCGCCCCCTCGTCTGCGCTCCCAGGCGCCCCCTCGTCCGCGCTCCCAGGCGCCCCCTCGTCCGCGCTTCCAGGCGCCTCCTCGTCCACGCTCCCAGGCGCCCCCTCGTCCGCGCTCCCAGGCGCCGCCTCGTCCGCGCTCCCAGGCGCCCGAGCTCCGGCCCCCAGGCCGTCCCCCAGACCTGCCCCGACCCTCTGCCCTGCCTCCGGGCCGCCCCCCGGACCTGCCCCGACCCTCTGCCCTGCCTCCGGGCCGCCCCCCAGACCTGCCCCGACACTCTGCCCTGCCTCCGGGTCCTCCCCCGGACCTGCTCTGACCCCCTGCCCTGCCTTGTGGGATGTCGGGTGACGTCCCTTGACAGAGGGGTACTGTCACGGTCACAGCCGTGCCCCCCTGTTGTCTTTGGTTTTGCCCTGTCCTGGTGTTTCCCTGTCATTGTCTTCACCTGTGTCTAGTTCCCGTTAGCGTCATTGTGTCGTTTGGTTCTGTGTATTTAGGTTTGTTTTGTGTCCAGTCTTTGTCTTGTCATTACTACCTGTGCCGTGTGAGTACCCTGTCTGTTCCCTGTTTTGAGATTAAAACCCTTTGTTTCTACAATGCCTCGCATCTCTCCTGCGTTTGGGTCCTACCCCACCTCTCACCATGACAGTTACACAATGAGGTGTGAGAGCCATCAAGTAGAGACCCTGTCCAGCAACTCCAAATTTTAGCATATGAGAGGTGGGGGCAGGATGACACCCGGCCTTACAGTACAGGGAGAGTCATCATTCTGTTCATGAGCAAAACACGATTATTTTACAATAGAGGTATTTTCAGCAAAAAACATTGGTGTACTTTGCACAATCATGAAATACATTTTAAGTCACATTATTCACATACTATGAATTATGAATGAGCTTAATTACTTTTTGTAGGAAATGACACAAAAGCAGATAGATCCTTGTGGGAAGGAGATCAGGACAGGTTGAGAAGTGTTGAGGTAAAGCATTTCTTTCATTTAACCTTTATTTAACCAGGCAGAATCATTAAGAACAAAATTCTTATTTACAAAGGTGGCCTGGCAAAAAGCAGAAGCTTTTTGAGGGAGAGGGGAAGGGGGTTAAGGACGAAAAATCAGGTTAAAAAGCACAACGGCACACAATCATAAAGACAAACCATGGGGATGAATAGGACAACAAATACTGAGGGGAAGGGTTACAAGGTGAGAGAGCATTTGCAGAAATCCTTGAGGATGAGTGAAATGGTTCCTTTGAAGGCAGGGATAGGGATGAATGTGTCCAGTTTGAGATGTTTTTGCAGAGCATTCCAGTCAGAGGCGGCAGCGGGCTGAAATGATGCCAGACCAGACCACACAGATTACATCAAGTGATCTTTAAAAAACACTTTACATCCAGGTACTTGTAATAAGCATTAGTTATTAGGCAATAATGTCTTAGTAAGTTAGTAATTAACACACACCTTATTAGCAACTAATAATTGTATAATTTAATGACAACCCTTACCCTTACTGAATTTATTAACATTATATGTTATTTTATTATTTGTTATTAACACTTAGCAATCTTAATAACACATATTAACAGCATCTTAAAAGGGTTCCATGACCTATTAAATGCATTGTTGGTAAATTTAACTACACTAGCAATTTTGGCTTGAGTTTGAAGTATCCAACCCACATACCACCCCATCCCTTCAAAGCCACTCCCCTAAAAAACATTAGCATGCTGCCTGACTGTGGTGCGCAGGTAGAGAGTTAGACAGGCAATTAGCCCGTCCAATCATTGCATTCGGAATCCACATTGCCCTATTTGTATGACATGCATACAAATATATAAATGTTCTTTCTCTCTAATTTCTGTTAGCATTATTTTCCAGAACCTTGACTGCAAAAAAGACAAGCTAAGATGTAAAACTTTCACAACCACTTCTGCTTGGACAATTGGAAATATTAAAGAAAAAAATCCTCTACTTTGAGGAGTTTGTTGTACACAGACCATTTTCAGTGTATGAAGGACATTTCCACACAAGCATAACATTCCCCTCAAATACGAATTGCAGAGGACTAATTTGTAATCTAAAATGCCAGTCGGACAAAGATTCCCCATTACATGTCAACAGAACTTTTTTATGGAGAAAGATTGATCGTTACTAATGCACAATTATGCTGAAACTATTAAATAAACATTTTTACCATGACAAAGTAAATTCAAGATAGTGGTGACACTCATATTTTAATAAGAATAACAAACAAACACCTTCACCAACAAAAAGAACAACAAAACACATAAATGATAGTTGTGTTTGTGGCGCCTGATGGCATTCAAACTATCACTAAACATGTGATGGTTACATACAGTAAACCACAAACCCTATTTTGGCATTTTAAGTCTTGTGTTAAAGTTCTTCTTTCTTATTTAAGATGATCCGGCGTATCATTTCCGTGATTTTGGGTCTGATTTCTTTGACAGGAACACTTGGCCCCCATGCATCAACTACCTTTCCATTTACATCAATGAGATACTTCCAGAAATTCCAGTCAGGTTCCTTCCCAGTTGCCTCTGAAAGCATAAAATAAATAAATAAAACATCTAATAAGTCCTAAAGTATGGCTGTACACATACTGTTTGAAAAACAAGTGACATTTCACAATGTTTATGCAATCTTTCAGTTTAACAAGGGCTTTCTCCACTACATAACCTGTTGGTCCTCACTCCAATTATCTAAACCACCCACATCATGTGCATTCCAGAGAGAAACCACAAACACTGGTGTTAATTAAGTCCTTAAGCACTGGTGCTATCATTCATTAAAAGACCTCTAGTGCACTGTTGGTAGCTACTTTTTTTCACCACCTGTTGCCAGTATACACACCTGCAAGGTACTTATAGATGTTGTTAGCCCCGGTTCCAACCACAGCAATTTTGCTAAAAAGTGGAAAGGAGACATCATAGACACGACGCACAAAGCTGTCAATCTCCTTGTCACTACCAGGCTCCTGCTGACCAAACTGGTTGCAGGGGAAGGCCATCACGTTGAAGTGGTACGGCCCTAAGTCCCGCTGCAGCTGCTGTAGGTCTCTGTAATGCTCCTCTGTGAAACCACACTCACTGGCTACATTCACCACTAGGGACACCTGTATGGAAAACACAAGGAAAATACTGTAGAATCGCCATAATGATAATGGTTATATGGCTATTGACCAGGCATGTTTTGGTTGTAATAGTTATATGGTTTTCACAACCAAAACATGCCTGGTATGTTGGTCCTATGCGAGGACAAAAAATGCAGGTCCGGATTCAATTAAAGTCTGGCTTGGCAAAAAAGCCAAAGGAAATTGTTGTGTTAAAACAATTTATTGCAGATTGATTGCTGCCTGGGGGAAATGAAGGGTTTGACTGACAGGTTTCCAACTGACTGTACCCTACATCAAAAAGGCTCTAATGGTATCTCAGGTGCACTTACAACTCCAAGTTTTTACATGTTCACCAATAAACATTTGAAGATGAATACCCTTCATTTAATGTGTTATTTGAATGGAATATTCATGTGAATTTCAAGAGAAGCATTCATCTTTAAATGGGGCTTAGAGTGATATGTGCGAGTACTAAGGACAAGGCACTTTCAGCTCCAAGGTTATCAATAGGGTTTCTATAAATAATATGCCAACAAGCACCCAAAATTAGGCTACAATCGGAGAAATGTTGAAAGAGTTTGAGGAAAAACGTGCTGATCTCAAAACATTTATGTAACGTATTAATTTTGCTAGCGCTGAAATACCTACGTTTGTTGCTCTTGTAGTCTAATGTTGTCATCTAGTGTCAACATAAAGTCATCACAATTGGTGATCCACGGCATTCACAGAAAACAGTGAAATAGCTGAATCTAAAAAGCACCACTTCAATTGGAAACTAGAATTCTAATCGCATAATGACCCCGACGTTTTTCTTCACTGAATCGTCAACAATCAAACAGGCTAGTCTTAGAAACGCACAGGCTACATTTAAAATTTGTGTTAGCTACTATTCGTAAATTGGGGCTAAAGTACAATCATTGAACTGATAATGTTCTATGTGCTTCGTGATTTTCCTGATTTAAAGCTGACTGTACTTGCGCTCGGGGGTTGCCACGTAGACTGATGATGGCTACAATGAATGGGTTAGACTAACTTCAGAAAAATGCAAGATAATTTACCATGACAAAAGATGGTTATGAAATCCATAAAAATAATGCATGCACATTGAAAATTGTGCAGTAACGCAGCAGGGTTTAGATCCAGGTAAATTTTCTGTGTGAGCTTGACTTACCGAACCCCTGTATTTGTCCAGAGACACTAATCTTCCTCTGCTATTAACTACCTTGAAAGTGTAAAAATCTCTTTGTTTACCATCGATAAGATTGCAGAAACACATACATAATGTTAGCGCTCCGAAAAGCATTTTTACAAGACTATGCTTACTACTATGTCTATGTTTAATGTATCAGATTAAAGAGTGAACAAACTGTGGACTAAACTGCAACAGTAGAATGGGATTTGTCTGGTCACGGAATCCAATGACTGGACCAAGAAAAGTTTCGTTGGGAGGGCGGAGTTACATAACTCCATCCTAACTACACTCAAGATCAGTGTGTGCAGCAAAACGAATGAAAAATGCTAACAACAACTTTGAACGCAAATTAACCAACACATGCAACACAAAATAGCTAATCTTCTTCATTATATTATATCTTTATAAGAGCCGTCAGGTTCTGTAAGACAACATTGAATAGGCTATATGAATATAAATACATATAGGCTATTCATTTTCTGTGATGTGCAATTAATAAGTTAGTTGTGACACTTATTCGCAGAACTCTTGTGGTAGAAGAACATTTCAGACTTGGGTTCCCTTGGGTTCCACAGTCTGCACAACGCACATCATCAAGCTTCCCACAATGCAGCGAGTGTAACATGGCGTCCGTGGCTGCTGTTTTGGTCAGGCCTGTGTGGATGTGAAAAACAAAGCGCTGAGAAGGAAGATGGAGAACAACTAGTGACATAGTTAGCACTAAGTCTGCACACAAAAGTAAGACAACACATGCTTCTTTGTATTCAGTTTGCTTGTGAGGCAATTATCTTCGCGTTTGAGCATGTATGATATCTTGCTCTGTCAAATCAACAATGATTTCCAAGTCAACTAGCTGGCTGCGCTAGCTTGCTAGCTAGCTTACGTTAGCACCAATGCTATCCAACTGGCCTAGCCAGTTTACTATCTGGCGATACTTTGATACATGTTATATTTGTTTAACAAGCTAGTGTGGTGGTGCTATCGCCTTTTGCACGGGTACTGTTTCGAGTACACACCGATCATGGTGTCAACAAGCGTGTGAAGGTCGTGCTATGAGATGCAGTGTTTTGTTATCTCACACTGTTTGGTTCTTGTTTGTTTTGAGTGAACTTCTAGCTCGCCATCAAGTACTCGTACTGAAGTCGTATATAACTAAGTATGTAACTTCGATCTAAGTGGCTAGTTTGTTAATAGTTTTGTATCTGCAATATGTTGTAGTTGTAATTGCGAGCCTCGTTCCATACATCAACAACTTCAGCTGAAAGTCAGTCAATAGTTCGTGCTCGGGAAATTCTATCCAGCCGGTTTTGTGGGATGGGCATGCCTTCCTTTTCGAACCGTAGGCTATTAGTTTCATTTCCATCAGTTTCGGAATTGGTGTGGTTTAAAGTATGTATGAAAAGGTTTGTATGAACTGTTGTTGGCATTACATTTGCAAATTAGTATTTCCCATCAGCTTGTGGGATCCTGATCCGGCAAGGTAAACTTTTTTTATTCATGTAGCCAGTCATGATAATGACCAACAATGTCAAATTTCCCCTTTGCAGGTTTTCATTTATCTTGATCTCTACCAACCGGGTCACACTATCATCTGAGGCATTTCTTCATTCTGGGGCATAAAGAGAGGGAGGCAGGGAGGCATGGAAGAGTCCAAAAGCCCACTGAAATCAGTTAAGACCTCGCGCAACGAGGCAAGAGGAGTCAAAGCTCCATCCACCAAGTCCCTGAAAGAGGTTCCAGCTCAGAAAGAGGGCACCAGGACAGCCAGCCAAAGCAAAGCAAACGTCATCGCAAAGGATGGTCATAAAGAAGCGGGCAGTCATGGGCTCGGGAAGGCCCCCATAGACGGCCCCCAGGACCAGGGACGAGGGAAGCCCCGCAGACTGACTGGGAGAACCAGCTCTGGAGAGAGGGGGAAAGGGAAAGCGGGAGGGCAGCAACTGGCAGGGCAGGTTCCTCACTCCAGGGCTTTGCCGGCCCCAGACAGTGGACCTACTGTGGTGCCTAAAGCTATAGAGGAAGGCCCCGCCGAGGAGACCAAGCCATCAAAGGCAGCCCAAGTGAAAGAGAAGCCAATCGGTGTGTCTTTAGACTTATAATGTGACAGTCGATTTGAGCTTTTGTGCTGCCCACTTGTCATTTTACAACGATTCACTCTGAGGCTGTATCTTATTGGAATGTCGGCCTGTATATATATTCGGTTGTTTGCAGGCGAGAATGCTGGAGTGCTTGTGGGCTTGCCTGTCCAGGAGGGCAGGGCGGCTGGATCAGGGATGGAGGGCAGCGCTGGGATTACTGACCAACAGCTTGGCCTCAAACAGGCAGAGGAGCGCCTGTACAGGGACTACATTCACAGACTGGTGAAGGTAAGGATTGGGCGTTCCCATGTCAAGCTACACGTAACTGCGTAGTTCTAGTCGCTTGTGCTTCCAAGCACAAGCGAGGGAGGAGATCGTTTGGGAGGGCCGTAATGGAGCTTATGTTGTCTTCTCATTTGCCTATCCAAAGTTTAGGGTTGGACGTTATCAACAGCTCCTCGGTCCTGATTGGCTTATTTTTCTCATTTTGTTCTTCACAGCAGTCTCCTGAGTACCCTAACTTCCAATACGTATGCAAACTGTGTTCAGTGCACATTGAGAACATACAAGGGGCCCACAAACACATAAAGGAGAAGAGACACAAGAGGAACATTATGGTATTACGGAACGTTTCGTTGCATTTCTTCGACTTATTTTCGTCTCACTCAGGTGTACAATTCCATAACCGGTAAGATTCTCAAACCCTTGTTTAAGAGGGAATGTGCTGTCGTATCGCTCTGCTGTTTTAGGAGAAGCAGGAGGAGAATGAGTTGCGTGCACTGCCTCCACCTTCCTCTGCCCAGCTGAGAGCGGTGGATGCTGCCATCTTGGAAACCGCCAGCCAGCATGGCATCTCCGAAGAGGACTTCGAGGTCCGTCAAGCTGTGGTCACCAGGATGGAAGAGACCATCAAGCTACACCTAGCAGGTAACTGTTAGTGTAAAGGCGGTCTGTCATGGACCTCTAGACCACCGTCAGTCATTGCACAAAAATGTAAATATTTCAAAAGTTATGACTTAAATGTGTAGATATACACCTAGTTCAAAACGTTCAGCGTTTATAAATCCTTTGTTTTTTGTGGTATGCAGGGTAATGTTGTTTTTCTCATTTTGACAATTAGCGAAAAAGGGGTCTGTTGTCGGCCATTCACTGTCCAACGAGAGTAGCCTACGAAACATCAGGTTGACGCTGCATAATACATATGCATATAGTCTTTGGTGTGACGGCGTGTTTAGATATGTAAATATAGAACGTTGTAGAATTTGAATGGTTTCGTGTGTGTAGACCTAGAATCTTCACATTATCCCATACCTCGTCAGCCTAGTTTAGCGGTAACGAGAAGTACGACGTGTGTGGCGCTGTGACGTTAATGCGCTTATGTCTTCCTTCCCAGCCTGCTCCCTCCGTCTCTATGGCTCCTGCCTTACCCGATTTGCCTTCAAAACGAGTGACATCAACATTGACGTCACCTACCCCCCCACCGTAAGTGTCTCCCACTTTCTCTGGGCCTTGTAACAGCCGTGTAACAACGCGAGGAAGACGGCGGAGGATAAGCTTGTCCTTATCACCTATTGTTCTACACAGCGATGACCTTGAATAGGTCGCAACTGGTTTTGGGAGTGAAATTATAAAAATGATAGCGAGAAGCACTGGTCAGGATAGGTTGAAATTGGACATTAAAAGAAGTAACAACAATATCAGCAGTTATGTCTTTTAAATGCCCTCTGCTCTCTCTGTTTCCTTAGATGACACAGCCAGATGTATTGATACAAGTACTGGAAATCCTGAAGAACAGTGGTTAGTTGGACCTTGAGTGGCATCCTTTGTTGAGGCTGTAACATTAGCATGAGGACTATAGTGAGACTCAATGAGCTCTTTAAGCCCCACTCTGTAGAGCTACATTCATTGTTTAAACCAGAGTGTTAATGTTAACCTGTTTGACACTTTATCCACTTGTAAAACATAATTTCACAAATATACAGCGCAGACCATAAACACTTATGAGGAGTGTATACCATAAACGACACTAACGAGAATATTTTCTTGTTTGGTTTTATGTTTTTACAGCTCAACTTTCTGAGGTTGAGTCTGACTTTCACGCCAAAGTTCCTGTGATATTCTGCAGAGATATCAATAGGTAAGTTATCCTGACAGCACGTGTCCAACTTTTTTTTCGACAACATAATTCCGGGATGCCAAGCACACACCATCTGTCTTTCTAAAACCCAGAGACCCAGCTGAGCTTCCAGTACGACCCAGCTCTCATTAAGCTTGATTTTTCGTTTTGATACAAAGTATCCCACTGTTCAGGGTCATCTTCTAAGTGGTCTTGTCCTCTGTCTTATCCAGCGGGCTTATGTGCAAGGTGAGTGCCGGGAACGACGTTGCCTGCCTCACCACCAACCACCTAGCTGCACTGGCGAAACTGGAACCGAGACTCATTCCCCTGGTCCTGGCCTTCCGCTACTGGGCAAGGGTGAGGCTGGAGGAGAAATGAGTGGAGATCCCTTGTTGCATCTTGGTCTAGACCAGGAGTCCCCCTGACAGCATGTCATAAAAATCCGTTCTTCTTCTGTAGTTGTGCCACATTGACTGCCAAGCGGAAGGAGGGATACCGTCCTACTCCTTCTCCCTCATGGTCATCTTCTTCCTCCAGCAGAGGAGAACACCTATCCTCCCAGTTTACCTGGGTTACTGGGTAAGCTACACCGGTACTAACCAGTGCCAAAGTGGGCCGCCTTTTTGCGGTAGTTGATTGAACCGAACAAAAGGAGGAGCCACCTAACTTTTTGTTGTGGTCGTTAAGATTGAAGGCTTCGACTTGAAGACCGTGGATGAGTATCATCTGACTGGAGTGGAGATGGACATATTCGTGGGATGGGCGCACAGACAGCCCAGCGCCAACGAGGGACGAGGTGACGGCAGGGGCGAGGCGAAGGCGAAGCCAGAGCCCAAACCTCATGCTGGGCACACAGAGGGAATGGTAACCCTCAATGCTAAATCGAATCCATTTATAGCTGTCGCTCTCAACCCTGGTCCTTAGGGGTCCGTCCGTCCTGCATGTTTTAGATGTTTCCTTCTTTCAACACACCTGATACAAATGAATAAGTTGTTAGAAGCCTGATAATGACCCATTCATTTGAATCAGGTGTGTTGGACCTGGGACACATCTAAAACATGCAGGGCAGGGGGTCCCTGACGACCACCGATTTACAGGAACACCAACTCAGCAAACAGCTTGGGTCAAATAACCCTCCTTCAAAAAAAAACCACATTTTAATGGAGCTCTCTCTGGTCTTGACACGGTCTGCTCTTATGCTGTCTCCCCCCCCCCCCCCCCCCAGACTCGTCTGACCCTCGACCTCGGGAAGGGCGTGTCTCTGGGCCAGTTGTGGCTCGAGATGCTTCGCTTCTACACGCTGGAGTTCGCCCTGGAGGAGCACATCATCAGCATCCGCCTCCGAGAGCTCCTCTCCAGGGAGGGGAAGAACTGGCCCCGCCGCCGGCTCGCCATCGAAGGTGAGGGGGGGGGGGGGGGGGGGGGGACCACGTCGCAAACTGTCTGATCCTTTTAAACCTTCTCCGGGAGGGGGATACACGTCCAGCTTCGCCTTGACATTCCGGCTGAGTTCTATCGATGTCACCGATCCATTTTTTTTCTCTTCTTCTTTTCTCTCTCCAGATCCATTTGCCCTGAAAAGGAACGTCGCCCGAAGTCTGAACAGTCAGATGGTCTTCGAGTACATCCAAGAGCGCTTCCGCACCGCATACAAATACTTCGCCTGTCCGCAGGGCAGGGCCACCGGGGGGTGCCGCAGTGCCAGGAAGACTTCCAGACTCCACCCGAACAAGTGCGAAGGCGAGGGGAAGGAAGTGCCGTCGACGGAAGCCAGAGAGAGCGACGGAAAACACGCCGCCAACGCCGAGAGCCCGGACGCGAACGAGGAGGGCGAAAGCGAGGAAGACGGCGGTTCGGATCCGTGTCCGGGGACGGAAGCAAGGGAGTTGGCCCGCAGTGTCCGGGACCTGGCCATCAGCGAGGGCGGCAGCTCCGCGGGAGGGGCCCCTGCCGACCGCGATGCCCAGGAGGCCCATGCCGTCCTTAGGGTTTCCTCTCCCGGTGCCTGCCCACCCTCCGCTCCCAACGGCCTGTCTGACAGCGATGAGGAGGAGGAGATGCGACGGGACATGCTGACCCCTGTTGCTCCGGAGGATCTGCACTATATCTTTGACCAAATGATTTTCACAGGGGGAAAGGTAAAGCATACTCCCACATGATTTACACTCCTCTCTCCCCCCCCCCCCTCCCCCCAACAAATAGAAGAAAATATAGTCGTATGAAAGTAAAAGTAGAAACAAAGAACGAAGCTACTGCACAGTTGCGGTTGTCTTTCAAGGTGGTTGAATCACGAGCACGCCTCCGTTTCCCCTCAGCCTCCCACTGTCGTGTGCAGCATTTGCAAACGAGACGGCCACCTGAAGGACGAGTGTCCTGAGGACTTCAAGAAGATCGAACTGAAGCCCCTGCCCCCCATGAGCGATCGCTTCCGCGACATCCTCGATGGCCTCTGCCGACTCTGCTACCGTTAGTCCCCCCCTAAAGCGCAACACCACGATCACATTTGTAACATGATTATACGTTTTCGTAAAGGCAGGATAGGCAACATTTGTGGACTTTGCAATTTTAGCTAGAGTTCAAAAGGATTCAAACCTAAATATCCCACCCCCTCCCTTAAAAGCCACACACATGCCTGACTACTGTCCGGAGGTAGGTAGGTAGACAGACGAGTAGCTCGTCCAATCGTTGCATTCAAACTGAATGCTGTCCAATCATTAGTGCCGGTCTGACCTTAATAATTGGTTGTGTTTATTACAGTTCTGCAACGCCCATAGATATTGGTTTTATTTAATTTGACTGTCAAGCCTTTCGATTTAATGGTTGCTATCAGGATATTACGTTTTTTTGTGCAAATATGACTAAATTGCTTTTCAACATTTTGTTGGTTAAATGGCTTTAAAAATTGACATCCGTAGATGGAAAAAAGCAAGTGAGACTTGACCTAACGCCATGTTTGTCTTTGATCCGTTGTGCTTGTAGATGAGCTGTCCCCTTCTCTCGGAGAGCAGCAGAAGAGAGAGCAGATCCTGGTCAGTCTGGAGAGGTTCATACGTAAGGAGTACAACGGTAGGTGGCCCTTCGTGGCGTTTAGGTTCCGCGCTGGTTCCGCGTCGAGTTGACAGAAAATGCTCTCGTCCCTCCCAGACAAAGCCCAGCTGTGTTTGTTCGGCTCGTCCAAGAACGGCTTTGGCTTCCGCGACAGCGACCTCGACATCTGCATGACCCTGGAGGGCCACGACACAGCAGAGGTATGAAGTGTGTGTTCAACATCACATGAATCATCATGGATCTTGGGGGGGGGGGGGGGGTCTTTCTGCTACCTCCCGCTTTTTCCAGAATCTCATGTCCGTTCCCTGTACCCAACAGTTGCTAAACTGCAAAGAGATCATCGAAGGACTCGCCAAGGTGCTAAAAAAACACACGGGTAAGCGACAACTCTGGATCAGTCACGTCTGCGATGCTACCTTCATATCTCCGCCAAAAAGCACGGTTTAATCCAAACTTTTTTCGTGCCACTCACTCCTGCTCATGCTTTTTTCGCCTGTCCCAGGACTTCGGAACATCCTGCCTATCACAACAGCTAAAGTGCCTATTGTGAAGTTTGAACACAGGCAAAGTGGCCTGGAGGGAGACATCAGCCTTTACAACACCCTGGTAAGGAACCTCTGTAGACTGTCTCTGAGTAGAGTTTAACTTTATTGATGCCCAGAAGGAGAAATGCACTGTTAACTGTCACAAAATCAATTATATAAAGAAACAGGATAATTATTCAAGTTGATAAACAGCTGTCCTAGTTGGCATGCCGAGTAGTTGTAATACATGATGATGGTGCAAATTGGTGTAAAGTGTTCATAAATAAGGCTGACATGTAAAGTATCCATAAGCAAGCCTTACATGTAAAGCGTCTGTAAGTAAGCCAGGCATGTAAGTAAGCCTAACATGTAAAGGGTCCGTACGTAAGCCTAACATGTAAAGGCTCCATAAGCAAGCTTGTATGTCTAGACTAGAGCATTCTTTCACCTGGACACCGGCTTCCTCTGTAGCTAGCTCCGGCACATCACACTCTTGACAAGCTCCTCCCCCCCCCCCCCCCCCCTCTAGGCTCAGCACAACACCAGGATGCTAGCGACCTACGCCGCTATCGACCCCCGCGTGCAGTACCTGGGCTACACCATGAAAGTCTTCGCCAAGGTAGGGGCGGCGAAGCGTTTTTCACACCCCGACCGGGCGGGGCCCCTCGTTTTTTGAGGAACCAATCCGACGTGGTGTCTCCTCACACCGTCTAACCCCCCCTCCCCGGGTGCGTCCCCCCCCCGTCCCCCCCCCCCGCGCAGCGCTGCGACATTGGCGACGCGTCCAGGGGCAGTCTGTCGTCCTACGCCTACATCCTCATGGTGCTCTACTTCCTGCAGCAGAGGCACCCCCCGGTCATCCCCGTTCTACAGGAGGTACACGACGCATCCACACCCCCCCCCTGCCCACCGTCTCAACTTTTAGGAGCGTCTCACGAGTCTATACAACATGGATGTTTTTGGTCGCCCCCCCCCCTCTCTCTCTCTCTCTCAGATCTTCGACGGTCAGAGCGTCCCTCAGAGGATGGTGGACGGCTGGAACGCCTTCTTCTTCAACGACATCGACGAGCTGGTGAGTCGCTGGGCTCACCAGCTCGGCGACTCCCCCCCCCTTCTCTCTCTCTCTCTCCTCCCTTCACCCGCCTCTCTCTCCTCTACTCCTCTCACTCTCTCCTCCCTTCAACCCCCTCTCTCTCCTCAATTCACTCCCCCTCTCTGTCTCTCCTCCCTCCCCCCCTTCCTCACTTGTCCATTCACCTCTCTCTCTCCTCTACTCCTCTCACTCTCTCTCCACCCTTCCTCCCTCGTCCCTTCACCTCTCTCTCTCTCTCCCATTTACTCCTCTCACTCTCTCTCTCCCTCCCTCCCTCCCTGGGTAGCGGCGGCGGCTGTCGGAGCCCAGTCAGAACGGGGAGTCGGTGGGCGAGCTGTGGCTGGGCCTGCTGCGCTTCTACACAGAGGAGT
Source organism: Osmerus eperlanus (assembly GCF_963692335.1). Classification (NCBI taxonomy): domain Eukaryota; kingdom Metazoa; phylum Chordata; class Actinopteri; order Osmeriformes; family Osmeridae; genus Osmerus; species Osmerus eperlanus. The sequence goes on from NC_085043.1 coordinate 5,073,935, forward strand.
TTGACTTCAAGGAGCACGTGATCAGCATCCGCCAGAGGAAGCGCCTCACCACCTTTGAGAAGCAGTGGACCTCCAAGTGCATCGCCATCGAAGGTGTTTACTCAACGACGTTTTTCCCCACGTTATCGTTACGATTTCAAAACGAACATAATAGTAATAATAATACGGATCCCTCGCTTCACTGTGGTTGTCCCTTCAGATCCCTTTGACTTGAATCATAATCTCGGTGCTGGAGTTTCGCGCAAAAGTAAGTGAACATGACATTTACATTTAGTCCTTTAGCAGACGCTCTTATCCAGAGCGACTTACAGTAAGTACAGGGACATTCCCCTGAGGCAAGTAGGGTGAAGTGCCTTGCCCAAGGACACAACGTCATTTGGCACGGCCGGGAATCAAACCGGCCACCTTCTGATTGCTAGCGCGATTCCCTAACCGCTCAGCCACCTGACTCCCATGACAGAGTAATCTACTCTAAGACCAGAAAAGCAGGAGTGTGAATCAACCAAGGAAGTTTATTTACAATCAAACAGTCTTAGCCTTATTGCTAGATGGATCCATTCAGGGAAGGGTTTGTTTCAGTCATCGTGGCTTAACCCCCACCCTCTGTCTCCCCGCACAGTGACCAACTTCATCATGAAGGCCTTCATAAATGGGAGGAAGTTGTTCGGAACACCCTTCTACCCTCAACACGGCATGGAGGCGGTGGGTTGCACACTATGCACCCACACACATGCACACCGGTTCTCCTAGTGTCATGCGAGTAAACGGGTGGTAATTCTAGAGCCGTTCTCCCTGTGTCTGACCCCATGTTCCTGGGTTCCTTCTCCGTTGCAGGACTACTTCTTCGACTCCAAGGTGCTAACGGACGGGGAACTGGCGCCCAACGACCGCTGCTGCCGGATCTGTGGCAAGATCGGCCACTACATGAAGGACTGCCCCAAGAGACGCAGGTACGTATCCTTCCGATTGGACGCTTGGAACCGCGTCCCTGACGCGTGCCGTCAGCGGAGCGGATGAGCCGTGGCTAACTTCTGCGTGTTTGCGTGCGTGCAACGTGTCTCAGGATGAAGAAAAAGGAGAACGAGAAGGAGGAGGATGCGATGAAGGACGACGAGCCCCGAGAGAGGCGCTGCTTCCAGTGTGGGGACATGGGCCACGTTCGGAGGGACTGCCCAGAGTACCGCCAGCTCAGACAGAGGGCTGCCGGCGGGCCGGGTAAACACACACACACCACACACACACAAACGCTCACTGCCTGGAGTACTGTCAGCTCCGTCAAAGGGCTGCCGGCGTGCCGGGAATTTTCCTTGCCCAACAGTTGAACACGTTAACAATCAATAATCGATTAATCATTAAGGACTAGTATATTAAATGCACATATTTTCTCAGTTTAAGTTGTATTTAAACAACAATATAGGCACATTAAGTACGAGAAACATTCATTCACAAAGCACAAACAATTTAAACAAACAGCCCGTGATCGCTAGCTACTATTATTAGTGATACTGTAGCTAGCTAAAGTTAGTGCTAGCTAGTATCCTACTATATTCTGCCCTGTTTGTCACTGCCTGACTGAGCGAGCAGAAAGTGCTTTGCTGTACTCTTGCTGTTGTTTATTTGGTTGGCATGACTTTGCGAGTGATTGACGTCCTTTCACGGTTCCAGTTGCTCATCCTCTCAAGTGGAGAGAACGGGAAACCATTTGTTTGAGTTCCGTAGAGCGCACAGCTCCGCAGTCGTCCAGTCGCAACTTCATGACATTTCATACAATTCTGAAGCAGTGGCGGTAATGATGAATATAGCGGAAACACGCGGGCGCAATTACTGCCATTTCTCGATTAACAATGGAGACGGCAAATGTTATTGGGCAATGCATTTTTATCCGGTAAAAATGTTAACGGCAATTCATCGCTTAATGATTAATCATGAACACCCCTATCACACACACACAAACACACGCATACTCACAAACACACCCGTTCAGAACAAACCCATTTTTTTGGAACAGCCGTCTGTAGGACGACTCATTTTAGGGACGGTCTGGCTCGACAGTACACAGTCCAGTAGGGGGCAGTAGTGACTCAAGAGTTTTGCTTTCCTGGCTCCCACAGTTCCCCACATGATGCGGGCCATGGTGAGCTCCCAGTCCATCCCCATCCCCCAGACCACCCCAGACCGTCCTGGGCGAACCAGACAGCCTTCTGAGTGTGTGAGTACACATATCCTCGAACCTAGTCCCCAGGCTAGACCAAGGGTACTACACTGGTACTGTGCATCTTTAATTCCGCAGTCACCGTTATGCTTGGAAGTTCAGTTAATTACAAGATGAGCCATTTTTGTGGCATAATAAATTGACTTTTTCCTCCCCCTAATTCTCTCCTTCCGACACTCTCCTCTTTCCAGTCCGACAGCCGCCAGACTCCGCCCTACTCTCCCCAGTCGACCCCGTTTTCTCAGAGCTCCTCGCAGGCCTCCAGCTCCCCTCAGTCCGCCCAGAGCAAGACCTCCACCGTGGGCCCCCCCAAGCAGCCCCACGCCCAGGTCCCTCTGTCCCTCTTCAGCTTCCCCCCCGCACACCCCAGCCAGTATCCCCACAGCGCTCTCACCGCCCTGGGCCTACTCCCGTCCCACCAGTCCCAGCCTCACCACCCGGTCCCACACCCTTCCACCTCCTGGCCCATCCACGGCCCCGTCATCCAGACCTCCAGCCCTAATGCCCCCTCCCCTCCCGGCCTTAAATTCCCCCTGCGGCCAGCTTCGGGGAATGGGAACGGGAATGGGGCCTCTGGCGCGGTTGGCAGCCCCTTGAATCTCAACGATCCCAGCATTATCTTCGCCCAGCCGGCGGGGAGGCAGCTAGGCCTGGGAGGGCCGGGACGGGAAGGGCACTGGCACAACCACCTGGCACAGCCGGGGGTGCTGGTGGGCAACGGCACTGTGGGCAAGTCAGGTACTCACTGGGTGAACACTGGGGGGGCACTTGTTCTCTTGTCTTGATCCATCTTTCTGTCGTGCTTGGTTGGATTCAGCTGTCGAATGTTGCTAGCGTTGAAATATTTGTAACTGCCAGAGTCAGTGGATTTGAGGGTGAGAAGAGCTTTAGTGGTTTCCTAAAGGTAGGCGTTTCCATGTATTCATTCGGCGGACGCTTTTATCCAAGGCGAAGCACAAATGGATCATAAAGTGCAGCAGATGATGAAAGTCTACAAGTTTGAGATTCCATTTTCCTCTTGTTCAAGGAGTTTTCAGTAAGTGTGCGTGTGCGTGTGTGTGTGTGTGCATTATCAGTGTTTGTAATGTGCCAAGGTAAGAATCACCCACGGTTTGTGTCTGGTGTCGAGGAGAATCGGTGCACTAAAAGCATTGGTAGTACACGGTGGCACTGCTCACTAAATGGGATCACCACATTTCGTCAACTTGTGAAATTGTCAAAACTGTTATTTATTGCAGACGAGAATAGCCTGCTGTAGTTCACGTATTTAAGCTGTCCTTCTCTCCTTTGCTCTGCAGAGCCAGGCTACCAGACCCAGTTCGGGGGTGTGACCCAGGGCTCTCGGTCCTGGGAGCACGGCAACACAGCCCACTACTCCCTGTCGCCGTCCTGGCCTTATCGCATGCCCCAGAATTTCCTCCAGCAGGGCAATGGGGGCTTCCAGCCAGGCAAGCCCTTCATGGGCCAAGGTGAGAGACCAGCGATACCCACCAACACTCCTCTCTGTCACGTTTGTAAATTGCAGTGCCACTTCGATGTTTTTGATCCATCATCATTGTCATTTCTCTCGTGAAAGCCTGGGGTTACGTATGACCATGTTGTCTCGCTTTCCTCTTTAGGTTCTGTGGTTCACCCAAATCAGCATTTTCCTCTGCTACCCCATGGCAGACACCACGTCAACCTGAACTACATTCAACAGAAAAAATGAATTGTGGCGTCGTTGTTTATGGATTAAGACGTATGGTTCCCGATGTAACAAAACAATGTTGTCTAACTTTTAATCATTTGGTCACAGGACTTTTTAAAATGAAATGTTTTTCATTTTTTGTACAGTTTTTAGTTTTTTTGTCGAATTACATTGATTTGTGATACAAATGTCAAATATTTTAATACCCCCATTTTTGAGGGGGTCCAAAAAGTGTTTTTATTTTATGTGTAAAGTAAGGAGGTAAAATGTATACCTTTATTTTTATTAGTTGTATTCATACTTTGCTTGCTGAAAAATGAAGGCTTTGAATAGACATTTGTTTTAAAAACGATCTAACATGCCACCCCTAATTATGTAGTGCCAAAAAGTTATAGTATGCAAAAGAAGAAGAAAAAAAATGACAAAATAGAAAACCCCCTAAAAATAAAATAAAGAAAAGCAACAACTTCTGTGGCTCCTTGTTTTTTGGTGTGAAATTAATAGATCCTTTCTAATGTCAAAGGGGATTGTTTATGCTGACAGGAATTTTGTGTACCTTTTTATGGTGTTATGTTCGTGCAGTAAGCCTTCCCTTCCCAAAATTGAATATAAACGTACTAAGCACTTTCTTCCTGCAAAAGAAGGTCCTGTCACCGAATTTTATTTGTAAAACAAAGCTTCTCAAACTGCACAATGAAAGCTCTTTCACTTTCCATGCTCCTCCCAGTTTGAGTTAGGTGGAGGGAATTGTACACATTCTGGATTCTACGGTGCATCTAGACAATCTTCTCAAACGGCGCACCAGCATGGAGTTAGGAGTACTGCTGAGCTGGAGTTCTGTTGGGCCCACTCTGTTGTTTGGTCTGGTGTTCCTGATCTTCTATGAGCTACACAGATATTTCTCTTTACTGAACAAATTTCCTCCTGGACCCAAACCATGGCTGCTTCTGGGGAATCTGCCTGAGACTTTGAAGGACCCCTTAAAAGTATTTATGGATGTGAGTTTGACAGTGTTTGACACATTCTCTAGTTATATTGGAAGTAGTCTAGTAATAAATAAAATAATCTTCTTTGGTTGGCCTTCCCAGATGCCTTATTTATTGAGGTCATTGTTGTGGCATTTTTGGATATAACTTGATTATCTTGATTGGTAGTTGGGGATTTATGGAGAGATAAGCACCTTATACATGGGCAGGAGCCCAGCTATAGTGTTGAACAAGCTGCAGATAGCCAAGGAGGCTTTGGTCCATAACGCAGCAGCATTCTCAGGAAGACCATCTCTACCAGTTCTGGACTGGATCACCAATGGGAATGGTCAGTTAAAACAGCAATGTTTCCTATTGCCATAAAACAGCCAATTTTGATTTCTGGTATTAGATTTACATGAATTAGTCCTATAAGATTCAGCCATTTTTCTATTATTAATTAATTATTGTAAATAAATGTATATTCCTCCTGGATGGATGTCAGTAAGGGGCCTACGGTTACCTGACATTCCTTTAACCCTACCTCACAAGGGATTGTGGGGGCTACTTATGGGCATTCCTGGAAGCAACAGAGGAAGTTTGCATCAGTCACTCTGAAGAACTTTGGTCTGGGGAAGAAATCTCTGGAGGAGCGAATCGTTGAAGAAGCTCACTTTCTCATAGAGCATCTAAACAAAGAAGGAGGTATGAAAAGCAAACTATTTCCAGCAGTGGGTTTCAACTTGCCCGGCTGTGACTCATAATTTGTTCCTGACTGCAGGACAATAGGGCACATGATGATCATGCTATTTTGACAAACATAGGCTGCCACTGTCAAAGACCAATGCTGTTGCTGTTTGTCAGGGAACGAGAATCCAGTTGACCCACAACAAGTCTTTCAGAACGCCATCTCCAACATTATCTGCTCCATTGTCTTCGGGGATCGCTTTGAGTACACAGACAAGCACTTCAACGACCTCCTGGATGTCATCAAATCAAACTTGTACCTGACAGGATCTGCTGTTGGCCTGGTATGAGCTTACCACACTTCTATACATCTGTTTACGCACAAGGAGATAACAGTATACTGTCTCTAGATATTCTTATCTTATTTCATTTCCCACCAGATCTTCAACCAGATCCCATTCATCAAACATTTTCCAGGCCCCCAGCAGATGATCAAAAAACAGGCTGATGAGCTGACGGGTTTCATTAGGGACAAAGTCATGGAACACCGCAAGACCTTGGACCGAAATGATCTCAGAGACTTCATAGATGCATACATAGTGGAGCAGGAGAGAGTAAGTGACCGGTGCGCGTGTGTCCAAAAAACCCTGGACCCATCTTTTTCACTGTTGTTTTCCAATGAGGTCGATATGTGTGGTGATGTCATAGCTTCATTTCTCCCCACGGTTATTTCTTCTTTTTCTCTGTTGAGCAGCAGGAGATGAGTCCAGACTCAACATTCTTTGAGGAAAACATGGTGCTAACCGTGGCTGATCTGTTCTTGGCTGGGACGGACACTACCTCCACGACCCTCAGATGGGCATTGATCTACATGATGGAGCACCCCGAAATTCAAGGTATTTTGAGGGCTTGGTCCAGGCTGTTGCGTCCATCCCAGTCATTCTCCTTAGACACTGTGCGATTCATTCTGTCCTGTGTGTTTGGGGGAAAACAATGACCAGATAATCTGCTTTCACAAAATATAGTTTCCATTTTTCCCCAATTCGCTATCAGAGCGATGCCATGAGGAGATTATCAGCGTGCTAGGTTTCAACCGCAGTCCCTCCATGGACAACAGAGAAGACCTTCCCTATGTTTATGCTACCATCCACGAGGTCCAGAGAATGGCCAACATTGCTCCTATGGGGCTGCCCCACCAGACCACCCAGGCCACCCAGCTGAGAGGTTACCACATACCTAAAGTGAGGGGTGATGAGCTGCACAATTCGTTCCAGTTTTCTTTCCACTCTCCATCGCTGCGTTGAAAGTGATTTTTCTTCCGCCAGGGAACGGACATCCTTCTTAACCTGACTTCGATCTTGACGGACAAAGACCAGTGGAAATACCCGGACACGTTTAACCCTGAGAACTTTCTGGATGAGAAGGGCCAGTTCTACAAACATGAGGCCTTCATTGTCTTCTCGCTAGGTGAGGCTTCAGACTCTAGCCAAAGATTATTTATGGGTGTGCAGATGATTACATAGAGCTGAAAATTATACATGTTAATATATATTTTAAAATAATGGCTGTAATGTGTATGTGCCATTTTAGGGGTCAGTGTTTCCTTAGTCTTAACTTGTGATAAGATGAGTTTGCCGTGAAATAGGACTTCTCTCTTTCTAAGGTCAAAAGGTCGCTTGGTGAACTTCACATAGTTCGATATGTAAAACTTGAGGCCTCTACAATGTTATCATGCATGCCCTTAGAAGGATAGAAACATGATTATCTCATGCTGTCCATTAGAAGGAGTGTTCTACAGTCACTGTCTATGTGCCATGTCCAGTCCAGCGCATATATGGCCTTCTGTAACCTCTTGCCTCACTCATTAAAACCACGATCCACTAGGAAGGAATGGCTTAATGATCTGAGTTTGCATTAATAAACATCTGGTTGAACATCATCACAACCTACTACGGCCTATTTACAGTTTTGATTTATCTCTTAACTTCATTCTCAACTTGGTGTTGTTGACGTCGCACTGCTTTGCTTTATCTTGGCCAGGCTGCCGTTGTAAATGAGAACTTGTTCACAACTGGCCAACCTGGTTAAATAAAGGTCAAATAAATAAATAATAAAACAAATAAATAAACAACACCTTGCGCTCCTTCTCTGCAGGCCTCCGGGTATGTCTTGGGGAGCAGTTGGCCAGGATGGAGATCTTTGTGTTCTTCACCTCGCTCCTCCAGCGCCTGCGCTTCTCCTGGCCCCCTAACACCCCGCCTCCAGATTTAGAAGGAACCATCGGAGTGGTCCGATGTCCCAACCCATATACCATGCTGTGCCACAGCCGAGCCATCACACACTGAAGGAATGTGTCAACACGGTGTTGTGATCGGGGTTAATGATATGTCGGTGTGCTTCTTGAGATTTCTTTGTTAATGTTGTTTTGTACGTGTACCAGGACTAATGTACAATAAATATAATTCCTCACAGTTTGTCATGATACTCTATCTGTAGCTATTGTTTTATTTTGCCACGCTGTCCTCCACGTTGCACTCCTTACAACCAAGGTGTTTTAGAATGACATGGCATTTTTGATGTTTTGATTAAAGTGGGTGTGATGACCTTTCAGCCAGTGGTATTCTATGGGAAAGATGACTGGGTTAAATGTGTTTAGTGCCACTGAGGTGCACTGTGTATTATAGTGCAATACTAAATAAAAGATTACCACCTTGGAACCTGACACCATGACAAAAGATTTTAATCCCTGAAGTGCCCCTTGAGACAAACAGGTTTTTGCATAACAATCCCAAAATATTGTAAGCATTATGCTTCGCTATCAAATGTAAATACAAATGATTAAAAAACAAAAACATAATGTCCTTTCTATTATTTGAATTATAATGTCAAATGTGTTTTCATAAAACAGCTTTCCATGATAAATAAAAATAGATTAAAAACAGGATCGTGTTGTGTCCCCTTGGTCCCTGTTTGCAATGAGCCTGAGTTAAGGGAGATTATGCGTAGTTTTCAATATATTTCAATATATAGTTTTCAATATTTCTGAATTGTGTCTGGTCCCATTTTGCACAACTGCAGCTTCTGTGGAGACTATGTCTCCTTTCCGTCTGTGTTTTGTCTAGAGGCTGGGAGGACGAGTGTCTGGACACCAATGCCTTGTAGTCTCACCACATCAGTTAAAGAGCCCAGAAGCTGTCTGGTGGAGGGGTAGGAATTCAGGACCAAAGGGTTGACAAGGTCAGGGCAACCCAGTCTCACCTGAGGCAGAGTTAACCCCTCAGGATGCTGCTTCATGAGGGCAAAGAGGCGGTTCCTAAGCTTGGTCTGTTGATCATTCTGGGCAAGGAGGCCTGCTGTAGTTTTTGCAGGAGCTGTAAATGACACATTTAATTTACGCCATAATTATGATTTTTTTTTCTTCTATGGTCATTGTACCAAATACAGCCAAATACAATGAAAGGTTACTCGAGTCGATATAAAATAATCGCCATACCTCTGTTAAAACGTGTTTGTAGGGCGTCTGCATAGGACTTGGTTGTCTGCCGTCGGTACTCTGTTTCAGCCATCTCACAGTTATCCTAAGTGATCTTCACACTAGATTTCCAATCAATGCCAATAATGTGTGGAGTGTAGTTGCAGTAGTAGCCTATGTATTGGGCGTTTCTATTCACAGTAAAGTTATTGTTCTGTTTTGGATTCAGTTTTGCAGAATTGAAACTCGGCTAGGCTGTAAACCCTACTTCCTTGTGTGTAGTGGCTGTAAACCCTACTTCCTTGTGTGTAGTAGAGTATTGCAAGGGTGACCAGACGTCCTCTTTTACCCGGACATTTGATCCTCTTTTCGAGACCTAAAAAATGCGTCCGGCAGGGATTCCAAAATCGCCCGGGATTTTGCTTCGTCGGATATATCTGTTTCTTTCACAAACTAGTTATTACAAGCTTTGAAAAGGGTATCTCTCTTACGTTCCACCTTCTTGCGCGAACTCTGACTGTAGAGAGAACTGTCATTGGTCGACCGCCTTCTCAGTGTTGGCAGATGCACGATAATTATCCTCTAAATACGATCATTTTGAGCCTTTGGTACGATACTTTTCCGTACTTTCGCCATTTCCAATCTGGCAACACTGAACACCTTGCCCGCCTCCACTAGTTGCATTGTTTACAACAGCACATGGCATTGGCAGCATTCACATGGTCATGGTGCGGCATGCAATACTACCACCCCCACCCCCCTACAATTAATGGACGAGGAGCAGGCATACTGGGATGATAGTTGTCTCGAGTTATACAGAAAAAGCCAAACAGAAAACATCACCAAAACTTTGATAGGTATGAAAATCTCACGCCAAACTTTTGACAAAACTTGAGAGCCCTCTGATTCTGCAATAACGCGAGACCTTGAATGTAACAAGCTGTTACAGTTCTACAAGGGCCGTTTATTAGTTAACAAAGCGATAACAGATTATTTTGATTATTTCATAATTAGCTACTCTGCCAACACAAAAATAGTTCCGCAAAACATTATGGTGAAACTGGTTAGTCAATGGAGGAAGGCGGGACGTTATAACAAGAGGTAGATCTTATGTCTTCCCCTGCCATCTTGAATCTAGTCAACTTGCAATGTAGGCTAATGTATGTTTTTTGGGGGACAGGCACGAGTTGGACTATCTAGAGATGCTCTGCAGAATGGACAAAGAACACCGTAAAGACCAGGATGAAATGATTCAGCAGTTCCTAGATACTGGTAGGAAGTTTTAAGGTTACTGAAACAGGACACCATGAAGTAGCCCACTGTGAGATTTTGGAGGAGAAATACATGTGAGAAACAGACAAAGAAGCTGCAGATATAGACCAGTTGCTTCTGAAGGAAATGTATCTTGGCATACACATCATACACCAGGAGCAAACAAACCTAGACACTGAGCCAAGTGAGTAGACCTGGGACTAGGCTCAGGCCTGCAGTTGGAGTTTGGGTATGGAGTTTTGTATTTACATTGAGTCATTCAATAATGTAGTTGAATTAAGGAAAGTATTTCTCAATACTCATGTAGAGGAAACTGCCATTACACTCCTTAAGCCATGAGAAAGTGCCAATTTTGTCTGTCAATGGGGCCTGCATTACAACTATTGAAATCAAGATAAGACATTCTCATGCTAAGAATGACAAATCAAATATGAAGAGTCAAGCACACACAAGCACTGCACACACACACACACACACACACACACACACACACACACACACACACACACACACACACACACACACACACTTTCCAACAGCACTGCTTGTAAATTATAGCTGCTTCAGGTACTGCAGAGCTGAGTCCAAGTGAACCTTTCTCTGGCTCTTTGCTCCACAAGTTACCTCATTAATTCTCAATGAACTTAGGTTCAAGTCCAGAATGAGGTTGTAGTTTTGAAGAAGACGCTTAGCTATGTCCTTGTCCATGTACCCTAAAATAGCAGATAGAGGTTTTAATTCACACAGTTGTAAACAGATTATTTCTTTACTATTAGGGACAGACTGAAAGGCCATATCTATACTTTACCAGTATTGTTTGGGTCACTCAAGTGCATAGCTCTTTCCAACCTTTGGAACCTTTGTAGCCATGTTTTTGTTTCTGCATCGTTGACAGAATCCAGGCTACACACTGAAACTGAATCCCTGTGGACTGGTGATAAATGTGACACGTGCCCAGCCTCTGACTGTGAATGGAAAGAATATTACAGATACATCAACGAGAGCATAAAACAAAACAAAAAAGCACAGAGTGATAAATGAACGCGATTGAGACATTCATTGCCACGTGTCATTATTGACTCCATTAAACAAACGTTTGTTTTTGTTAGACCAGAGAATAAACTAGAAAGTTTGCTCGATTTACCTGGCTGCACTCTTGTAGCTCCTGAGGGAACATGACCCGTCCTATAAACCGAAGAACGCCTTGGTAATGTACCTATGAGAAAAAAGTATTAAAGCGATACAACTTATATCTAACTGTATGCATTTTCTTGTTTTTACCATGAGCTTGCTGTCAACTTAGACACCATGACTGATTATGCAGACTTTTTAAATAACCTTTCAGAGAGCTCTCTTCTCTCTCTTTGGTTGACTGTACCTTGTCTGGGTTGTGAACATCAGAGAAGGCTTTTAGAAGCAGGTGAAACGAAGGCAATTTTAGTGGAACTTCCTTATTGAGAAATACATCAATGATCTGAGATTGTTTCAGGGTCCCACGGAGGGAGGAGTCAAGAGCAACGAGTTTGTCCTCGATTCCTCTCAGGGATGAGGCGGGCCAATCACACAGCTCCTCACGGATGGCCAGACACAACCAGTCTTCTTCTTGACCCCCCTCGGACAGGTCTCCCTGCGACATTGCAGACAAACCCTCAGGCATTCTATCCTTTTTTATCCCTACTGCTATTGATATTTTAATTGACATTTTAAGATACATGTAATTTCATAGGTCTCCTACAACAGTTGTATAACAGTTTAATAGGTCTCATACAAACATAAAAAGTTGTTTTGTTTATCTTAGTTTTGTTTTGTATAGTTTGACAATTAAGACCATTAAGACAATCTAAATACAATTTTCAACCCTATGGGGATGGACCGTAATTTCTTTTATTGAATTGAATCCTTAGCATAGTGTTTAACGGGAACATGGCAGGCACAATATATTTCAGTATAGTTTATCTGAAAGGAACAGGATAACATCTTCCTTGTTATAGACTCGCCTGCACTGTGATGTCCGCAACTCCTGCCGTTGCTTTAGAATCTGTCCTCTCAAGATGATTCCCCTGGTGAATGTATGAGAAGGTTCTGTCACCAGATGGCGCTGTGAAACACAGTCTGTTGCGGACCTTGAGGAAAAAGTACTGCTTCGTAAAAAATCTTTTTAAATGAATCTGCTAATATTTACTCACATCATCCCTCATAGGCACATATACAGTTAGGTCCATAAATATTTGGACATTGACACAATTTTCATCATTTTGGCTCTGTATACCACCACAATGGATTTGAAATGAAACAATCAAGATGTGCTTTAAGTGCAGACTTTCAGCTTTAATTTCAGGGTATTTACATCCAAATCAGGTGAACGGTGTAGGAATTACAATACATTTTATATGTGCCCCCCCCCCCCCTTTTTAAGGGACCAAAAGTAATTGGACAATTGGCTGCTCAGCTGTTCCATGGCCAGGTGTATGTTATTCCCTCATGGGAGTTCGTTATTTCATTGACAAGGAGCAGATAAAAGGTCTAGAGTTCATTTCAAGTATGGTATTTGTGTTTGGAATCTGTTGCTGTCAACTCTCAATATGAAGTCCAAAGAGCTGTCACCATCAGTGAAGCAAGCCATCGTTAGGCTGAAAAATCAAAACAAACCTATCAGAGAGATAGCAAAAACATTAGGTGTGGCTCAATCAACTGTTTGGTACATTCTTAAAAAGAAAGAACGCACTGGTGAGCTCAGCAACACCAAAAGACCCGGAAGACCACGGAAAACAACTGTGGTGGATGACAGAAGAATTCTTTCCCTGGTGAAGAAAAACCCCTTCACAACAGTTGGCCAGATCAAGAACACTCTCCAGGAGGTAGGCGTATCTGTGTCAAAGTCAAAAATTAAGAGAAGACTTCACCAGAGTAAATACAGAGGGTTCACCACAAGATGTAAACCATTGGTGAGTCTCAAAAACAGGAAGACAAGATTAGAGTTTGCCAAAAAACATCTAAAAGAGCCTGTACAGTTCTGGAACAACATCCTATGGACAGATGAGACCAAGATCAACTTGTACCAGAATGATGGGAAGAGAAGAGTATGGAGAAGGGAAGGAACTGCTCATGATCCAAAGCATACCACCTCATCAGTGAAGCATGGTGGAGGTAGTGTTATGGCGTGGGCATGTATGGCTGCCAATGGAACTGGTTCCCTTGTATTTATCGATGATGTGACTGCTGACAAAAGCAGTAGGATGAATTCTGAAGTGTTTCTGGCAATATTATCTGCTCAGATTCAGCCAAATGCTTCAGAACTCATAGGACGGCGCTTCACAGTGCAGATGGACAATGACCCGAAGCATACTGCGAAAGCAACCAAAGAGTTTTTTAAGGCAAAGAAGTGGAATGTTCTGCAATGGCCAAGTCAATCACCTGACCTAAATCCAATTGAGCATGCATTTCACTTGCTAAAGACAAAACTGAAGGGAAAATGCCCCAAGAACAAGCAGGAACTGAAGACAGTTGCAGTAGAGGCCTGGCAGAGCATCACCAGGGACGAAACCCAGCGTCTGGTGATGTCTATGGGTTCCAGACTTCAGGCTGTCATTGACTGCAAAGGATTTGCAACCAAGTATTACAAGTGACAATTAGATTTATGATTATGTTAGTTTGTCCAATTATTTTTGGTTCCTTAAAAAGGGGGGGGCCACATATAAAATGTGTTGTAATTCCTACACCGTTCACCTGATTTGGATGTAAATACCCTGAAATTAAAGCTGAAAGTCTGCACTTAAAGCACATCTTGATTGTTTCATTTCAAATCCATTGTGGCGGTATACAGAGCCAAAATTATGAAAATTGTGTCAATGTCCAAATATTTATGGACCTAACTGTATAGCAGCCTCAAACTACATTATGGGAAATGGGAAATGAGCTGAGAAAATGTATATCTTTTGGGTTCTTTTACCATGTCAAGTGCACCATGAGGTACTATGCCCAGTTTAGCCTGAAATCCTGGTAGTCTAGAGTGTGGCTGGGGAGTCTGTTGGACTGGGCCCTCTTTCATCCTCTCATCCACAACATCTGGCCCTGAATCCTGGATTTGGTCCTCTCTCTGCCTGCATAGTAAATAGACACACCAGGGATTGCAAGATTCCTACAATAATAAGCAGTGTACAGATGGCTCGAGAACAGAATTGTGTTGAGACAGAAGGGTGCCTGGTTTTGAAAACGCTTTCTGACACAGCAGAGTCATTACTGATCCCAGCGAACATACTTTTCTGGCTCCTCGATGAAATACTTGACCTGCTTGCTGCCTACGATCTTGACAACAAGTCTGGGGATTTCATTTGTTCCAGAGCTATTTCTAAGAGCCATGCTACAGGTGATGTGACAAAGAATCCCTGGAGAAAGGGTATAGAGAAAAGAAAAGAGCGATACACTGTTAAAGCCTTTTCATCCTTCAAAAGATTGGTTCCAAGGGAATAAAAAAATGATTCTCAGAAAATCATTGAGTTACCATCATACTATAACAGTTCTAAATGACAGGTTAACGAATAACCTCCTTAACATAACAATGTGAATGTCTTTTCACAGATTCAACCATTTACCACAAACCTCATCATCATAATAGCAAATGATTGCCATAAATCTTGAGAAGATTACTCACACGTGCGCTCAGTCCCCAACCTGAAGGGACATGGTCCTTCTTGTACATATCATGAACTGACAAAGACAACCAGGTTACTTGATCGTAACCAGGTGAGTCCTCTGTTCTCACAACTGCCAGGGTGAAGGTGATGTCTGGGTAATAGTCTGGCGTCAAGAACACTCCTGTGTGTTCGCTTTCTGCACCATGGTTACCACCCTCACCGCACCCCTGAGCTGAAACCTAGGCCCAAAGCTGGGCAGAGGCCAGGGAGTTATTTAAGCATACAGAACAGTAATGATTTATGGCTGTGTGTATTTATTGAGTCTTCCTGCATCCGTGCAAAAAGCTAAAACCCGCAGGGCAAAGCTATGGGGTGCAAGGGGAACAATTTGGACATTAAGTTAGACGAACAGAACAGAGCGGAAGAGCCAGTATTAAGATTCATTGCAAATTGCGAATGCCAGCTAATTTATGGTCTAGTGGGGAATAGCAGGAATTACTGCTGATGGAAACAATCCAAACACCACGTTTGAGTCAGTGACTATCTGGAATGGGAGTGGGACAGATTTGGATTTGGCTGTTTAAAATGAATACTTCAAAATGTCGATATTTGCAGAAGCTGAGTGAATGAGTTGACCAGATTCTGAACCGCTGTCCGAAGGTTTTAGGGCCTGTAATTCAACCAGGGAATTATCTATTTGAGTCAGCTCTGTTCACCAACTTTAAATTAATTAAAATATTAATTGGAATGGGTTCCTAATTAAATGTCTATTTGCGATAAGGAAATACCTCCTGATAACAGGCCTGAGCAAAGATAAACTAGACGGTCTCATTACATTAATTACTCCATACCTAAAGGACATACCTCAAAATCATTTAGGCTCTGTAACCAAGGAACACCGACCAGACCATTTCGAAGTAGGAGTTTTCCATTTGCACAAATGTTGGGAAGTAGCTGCTTTGTTTAGACTACAAGTAAGCTCTCTGAGCCTATACGGTGTACCACAGCCAACCATCCCACTTTGGTGTCCCTTGGCTGGATTTGCCGGAATAAAGTACTTAAACGGTCCTAATGACTGTGGAAATGACTGCTCATTCTTCGGTGCATTGTCAGTCTCCACGTGCCCCCAGTCCGCCTTTAAACGCCCTAATGCGGCTGAAGTGTGAAAGTCAAAGGGATGCGTCTTAATCGGGAGCGATCAAACGAGCAGTTGCAAAAAGGCTGGCGGACGTGTGCGTCGCAGGAGGACAGGCAAGGCTGACCGGACCCTGGCTGTTTGGGACAATCCTCAAAGGCACATCTGGAGACATGCTGAAACGACCCACCTACCCCAGGATAAGGGCTGCTGTGCACGTTTGAAGTGTTGTGTGGCTGTTGACGGCCATGATGTTGCATTCCGATATGCACCGCACCACATAGTACACCACGTACAACATATACAGCAGCAAGAATTGCTTTTCTTTTGAATGAGAAAACGTGAAAGCAAATGGCGAACTAAATATCGTGTACAGCTCAAATCAAGACCATTTTAATGTTGACTAAATGGCAGTAAGCAGATACTTGACACTACCAGCTTAATTCTGATTTAGGAATGACGTGGCTATTTCACTCAGTGTGGATCACAACGAGTATGAGAGGAGGCTGCAACAGATGAAACTTCGAAAGTGAAGCATTGAAGCCGAAAGTGGAATTCAAGTTGGAAATGTATGGAAACAAAATGTATTCTTCCTAATTATTAAGGTATGTAGTATGCAAAAATGTATATAACATCGCATGTGAAATCGAGAAAACCCACTCAAATTCTCCAAACATCTCAGCACACACAGGCACACACACACACAAGCCTACAATCAGTCTGTCTGCCTTTTCTTTTGTCCCCTGCATTGCTGTGATCCATTCTACTCAAAGCCTGTGCTTTGATTCTACTTGCCTCATTTATGCGTCTGACTGAAGGGATGAGTGGGCCCGGCTCTTAATTGATTAGAAGCCCAATTTAACAGTGAACATGGCAGTCTGGTGTGGAGGAGAGGGCGACAGGATCCGGCGACTTCTGAGTGAGTCATTCTTCTACCCAGGGTCTGAATCCGGTTGACCTTGGACCGATAATGACTATCTGGGCTATCTAAACATGCACCCGAAAGCCAGCTCTATCCCTCAGTCAAGATAAAACCGACAAGTTGCACAAGATGGAAACTACAAAAAATGCCCGATTTTTCTTTTGGTGTGTGTGTGTGTGCATCTAATATCTATCCAATAGAAAGGACCCAAAAAACGAGAGATGAATGTACAAGTGATTTATTGATATCTTAATGGGTTATCTTTATGTCGTTAACCTTCAATGGTGTGGGAATGACGCATTGGATTAAACAGTGGGTCTGAACATGGCAGGTGCTACATCTCCTGACTGGCTATGAGGAGCAACACATTGATCAAAGAGTCACACCCAGGATCTCCTGCACTACCTACTGAGCTCTGGGCTATCCATCACCGGCCCCTCCCCTGGCCCAGAGGGCGTTGTCATTTAACATTTTTATAAATGCCTTCTGCTCAATATACTCGGCCGAGAAATATGGCACGTTTCAAAAAGTTGCCCCTTATTCCGAGGTGTCTGTAGGAACCTACGCTACAGAAAGATGAAAATCTTAAAGATGTTATCATCTTGTATTGTGTTTTAAGCGAGCCTTTGGTGTATGAAGGCATGAGACAGAGGAAACTGATTTTGGCGTCAAAGTATTTGTTGAGATGTTTATCTGCACAAAAATAGATTTCCCCTCTAGCCCATATTTATATAGAATTTTTGAAAATGCAGTATATACATATGCATACATGGAACATGCAGTATATACACACACTACACACTCACCGTAGAAGGAGAATTCTATGATTACTTTACATAGATGAACAAAAACAATGGGGTGGACTGGACACCTTGGTGCTTAAGTAGACTATTTGAATCACGGTGTTGGTTGTTGGATTTCCTCTGAGGGAGCCCAAAATGACTGATGGTAGTGTCATTATTCACAGAACATTTTGTGTAACCTTGGCAAAAGGCAGCTATCATCCATTTACAATCTCAGCCCCCGATAGCAAAGCTTTCTGTGGAACTGATAAACTTACTGAAGCATGCAGCCACCATTTTGTTGAAGGTCACCTGAACGATTTCTCAAGACCATTTTATACAAAAAACAATCATAAACCCGAATTATTGCGCTGTATACAAATGCAAGCTTGTACAAAGCCCAGTTTTCTTCACAACAGCACAACATTTGCACCATGGATTGACTGTGCACTCTTCAAGTGGAAGTGCCCCGAAAAAGAAATACAAAACAGTGTGCGAGGGACAGTATGTCTACTTTGGCAGTACTTTGGCTGCTGCGTGGCTATGCTTCTCTATTAAGGGGATGTCAGAAACGATGGGAGAGAATCCGCCCTTCAGGGAGCCCTGGCGCATGAGGTCGGACAGGGCTCGGCTCTCCACCACTCCGCACGCTGGCCCCGTGTTAAAATGTAAATTGCTTTTCCTTGACCCCTCCACAGTGGACAGGGGAGGGCCTGTAGTGTTCAAAGGGACTTGCTTTTGGCTCTAAGACGGCACACTCTGGAGCCCTGAGGCTGAGACGAAGAGAGACAGGCTACCAGATAAGACCCTCCAGAAGAGAGCCATGGCCAAAAATAAACACTCCTTTTTTATCTCCCTGGAATGATATGGTTACAGTGAGCCCCCCCAAAAAATGGTGCTTCTTATTAGACTCATCATCAATTTCCCTGCATGGCTCATTCAGAGGGACTGAAAAGCTTATGTGCCAGGCCACCCCGGTTCTGACTGGGATGGTAAAGTAAACCCTGGAGAAATGCTGGACAATCTCCCCATTCCGCTGACAGCCTGAACACAGTGGACACAAGCAGTTTGTTCAAGATGTCCAAGCTGTTTGGGAGGGGGGGTGCGGTCACCCGCTAAGGGCCACCACAGGGTCTGCAGCACCGCGGGGCATTCAAGTAGAAGTGGGGATGAGGGGGGCGTTTCATACTCTGGGATTCGGAGACTTTCAATGTGCGGTGCCCTCCACACATTATGAAAAGAGCGAATATTGCTTTACTTAGTGGCAACAGAGTAGCTTGCCACCATGCCAGTTGTGGGTTAAGTGGGAAGGAGACTATGTGCTCTTCAATAAACCACAGGTCATGTAGCTATGCCTCTATGTATCTATCTTTTATTACTCTTACCAAAACAACTCGAGCCACAGGGCTCGCTCCTGCCTTATGAAGTCCTCTCGCATAAAATGGATGCAAATCCAATTCCACAATAAAAGTGCTGCCATAACATGGCAGGGCTTGGCAATTCGCTGAATCCAAAGGATGGCTCTTTCTCATCACACAAGGAGAGAGTTGGGGCGATAAGCTCGGCTTCAGCTCTGGAACTGACAATCAGAAGTCACAGGAGACTTGTGGTCTGCTCTCTTTCCTCCTTGTTTGGCCTGTCTGTCTAGCTGGATCGGCTCAGGAGACAGGCTAGTATAATAGACGTAAGCCTCAGGAGAGCTCCTGGGAACTCCACAACAAAGATTGCCTCAGACATATTAGTGTGAGCGAGAATGGCATCGAGGGGTTATTCGAGAGGAAGAAAAAGACTGGATCAATTGAAAGTCACGATATTTCATTGCCTTCTCTTTTACGCATCGAGTGTTCCATCAACGTCCAAAAACAAATCCATTGGGTTGGAATGTTGAGATTTGGTGCGAGATGAATGGTATCGCATACACCAGATAACCAGTCTGCCAACCGTACTGGATACATTACTGTCATCCTGGTGCTTGTCCCTGAGAGGAGGATTTTAATTGTGGTGAAGATTCATTGGAGCCGTGCCATCACTCAAGGCCTTGATTAATTTGTGCTCACTCTGTGAGCTTCCTCTATTAGCCTAAAGGAAGAGCTCTGTCTCCACACAATGTTATTTATTTACTGACAGAACGCTTGGCAGGCCCCCCTACTTGCAAACATGAGACAAATGGTTGCCGTGTGTGCCCTGTATATCCGGAATAGCCCACAGCAAACTGACCGATCTGCCATGAGACCTCGCCGTTCTGTCGGAGGGGGGGCGCGGGAATGAGGTTGATAAGGACGTCTCCCTTTTTACCGGGAGACAGCGCCGTCACTTTGCCAACGAGGGAGCCTCAAACAGGTCTTCACCACATGCGGCGCAGGAATATTTTTGAATATTAATTGCACACTTAGTATGCTGTTGTCATATGGCTTTTATTAGTATTCCATCAACTCAATGAGCCGTGAAAGGGCCAGATGCCTTGTCCCTATCTATCCCATATATATTACCTTTTGTCAGTTAGTTAGTGCATCCAGCGTCAGTCCACTCATCCATTCAGTGATCTGGTGTCTCGTATTTATTAATCGGATTGATGAATTTAAATGTGAATTAATATACTCCAGAGGGATCCGTTAATGAGATGCCTGTTGGTTACTTGCCACAGTCTTCTGAGATATTTTTGGGAAATTTGTGGTCTACCTTTTCTATCTCCTCCTCTTTCTCTCTCGCCCACACACACACACACACACACACACACACACACACACACACACACACACACACACACACACACACACACACACACACACACACACACACAAACACTCTCTTTCTCACACACACTTTTCAGATGAGCAGACATCCTGAAAATGCTGTTTCTGGTCACTGTGAATGCTGCTAGCCATTGTTGTTTTTAATAATGTGTATTTTAGACCATCATCAGCCTAGAAATAGACACACACACACGGTCTCGCTGGCAGTCAGCAAATCACAGTACAGGGGCTTCTGTTAGCTCATCTTTCCTGATGAGCTAATGATGTGTCAGGGTCACAGGGGCTAGCCACACTCTGACTCCTCCTAAATACCACTGCCAAAGGGGAAGTCATTCTCAATTCAACTGGGTTCTGAATGTGTTGGGATGTAAGAGAACAGAATGGACTACGGTGAACATGAAAACATCCAATTGGGTTTCATCGTCACAGTTTGGTCAGTTTGCCTTGCATGTTACGAACACCAAGCCTACATACACCAGAACTGACAGTGAGCAGTATGTCACTAGCTTGGGTGGGATGCCCTGATCTGATATTTCACCCTCTTATTTAGCACTGCAAATCTATATGGTGCCAGTTTGTGACTGGGAACATTGGTCATGTGGCAAATACTTGCAGTAACATTGACTGGAGCGAGAAAGACATGCACATTTCAATGTGTTAAATTGAACACCAGAAGTAGTAATCTTATAAGACTGGACCTATACAAACACTCAACTAATAAAATGAATACGCTTTGTGTTCAATTAACACTGGCTGTGAGAAGTCACAAATGATTTAGTCGACTCTAAGCATTCAACTGTGGGTCTCAAAGCACATAATGTCGTTATCCATGTTAAAGAGCCATACTTACATTTAGTCATTTAGCAGACGCTCTTATCCAGACTGACTTACAGTAAGTACAGGGACATTCTCCCCGAGGCAAGTAGGGTGAAGTGCCTTGCCCAAGGACACAACGTCAATTGGCACGGCCGGGAATGAAAACAACAACCTTCTGATTAATAGCCCGACTCCCTAACCACTCAGCCATCTGACTCCCTTGAACTTGGAACACAGTAAAGTGTAAAAATCGTGTGTTTAAAGAGTTTAAACTAAATATAATAAAATATTAGATTTATTCTTATTTTTATATATATTTTATTTTATATTTAAATTGTTGTATTCTTAGATTGTTTAGTTCTTAGAAATAGTTAAACTTTTGTACTTTTACTTAATTTAAGATTCCTATATGTTAAGTGTTTTGCACCTCCTTGCCACAGTAAATTCTGTGTTTGTATAACATACATGGCGAATAAACCGAATTCTGATTCTGATTCTAAAAGTGTTTTTACTGTTTGCATACCTTTTCCTGCTAGGGGAAGAACCATTGGAGCGTGGCAATTGTGTGTACAGTCTCTTCATAGCCACACACCCACACACTTTCTCTTGTTCATTAGTGTTTAGATTGGAATCTGGGCTGTCTGAGTTGTGGCATGGCGTGTGTACTCTGTCACCTATGCGGGATAGAGAGGGAAATTGAAACCACTCGCTCCGGACAAGACAACATTTTAAAGCCTTGTCGGAGAAAGATAGGGCCCCACGGCCCATCCAATCCCTGATGGCAGACTCCATCACTTATGATATCCTCCATCCCTCCCTCCGTCGCTCTACCTTCAAAACAAAGAGAGATACAGGGAGGAGATAATGTGGCGGTCCAGCCTCTGGGAGAGAGGAGATTGTGTCATTTCCTGGTTGTTTTCCTTTCTCTTTGGAAAGTTCACACACTGACGTGTTTCCCAAAAGTCTCCAAAGATGGACACTGTGAGATCCGGTCCATTTTAAGAGTGGAAAATCAAACATTTGAAGGTGGAAGAGATGTTTCACTTTGCATAACGGTTAACGTTTAACGGTTAACGTTTCAAAGATGTGAATGCTACATTGTAATATGCTTGAGTTGTTTGAGTGGGAAACATCTCCCTTGCCCACTTAGCCTGGAACTAAGTACCTGCCCCAAATACAGGTACTTAGTTCCAGTACCTGTATTGTTTAACAACTTCTAATGGGGTTCCCCTTCCAATGTTGTGTGTGCTTCTAACTAGGTAGCGATGTGGAAAGGGACCAGCCAATAAAGACAGACCGCAAAGTATGGCTTTACGCTCTCTGATTTGCCTCTTAGGGCATCTAATCTTACAGGGGGAGAGACAGAGTAATAGAAAGGGAGAGAGACAGGAAGAGAGAGAGAGTTACAGAGACAAGCAAAACAATCTCATCTGAAAATTGTTTATGCTCCTGATTAATAGCAGAGATCACTGACATTGCCATTTTCAGGCTACCAATTGGCTATTTCCATCAGTGTCACTGTAATAAAATCGAATGAGCGTGATAGCTGTGAGTAAATCCACATTATTGGATATCATTTGTCATTGTTATGACATCCCATTCTGTCCACCAGCTCTTTCAACCCATCTCGTTATCTAAAAGAAAGTTAGGCAGTACCTCTGACAGAAAATGACACAATTCAGCACAGAGGACAACACACACACACACATACACACTTTCTTTCTCTCTCTCTCTCTCTCTCTCTCTCTCTCTCTCTCTCTCTCTCTCTCTCTCTCTCTCTCTCTCTCTCTCTCTCTCTCTCTCTCTCTCTCTCTCTCTCTCTCTCTGTCTCTCTCTCTCTCTCTCTCTCTCTCTCTCTCTCTCTGTCTCTCTCTCTCTCTCTCTCTCTCTCTCTCTCTCTCTCTCTCTCTCTCTCTCTCTCTCTCTCTCTCTCTCTCTCTTACAGGAAGCTGTAATAAACAAATACTTCCCGCCACCAGACATTGATTAATTGTATCATTACAAAGAAGAAATTAGATTCACATTTTTTGAAAAAAAGGATCATTCAATACATCCCACATCCATACTCCCTTCCCCTATCAAATGATACAATAATGAGTCACATCTTTACCCTAACCACATACTTCATAGTTCATCTCACCTCATAAGGGTTTTTCTCATTTCAACCCTCATTACCTCAAATGACATTTAATTAATAACAGCACTCCCTGCCTGTGTTTATTTACTGAGGGTCAGGTTAACTCCTTGGGAAATGAAAGAGTTACCTGTGACCTTGTTGATATCTCAATCGACGTAGGCACAGTACAGTGCTCGAGCGGCGTCTCTCCTCTGCTTGGACTAATGATTGCCTGAGCGGGCCAGACACTGCTGGGAGAGAGAGAGAGAGGGGGGAAGTCTCCCTGTGGTGACGAGAACGAATCGTGGAGGCCTCGTCGGCGCAAGCCCGGCTCACCCTGTCCTCCCTTGTGATAATTCAATCCCGCAAAGAAGAGAATGTGCCACCGTGACACACGAGGTGAGCTGAGAAAATGTCCTTTTGCCTGGAGGGGAGGAATCGGATAAACAAATGTGTTTCATCATGGTGGCGGTGGTGGTGGAGGGGGGTGGTCTAGGATGGCCGTTCAAAACAATTCCATTTGTCGAAGCTCTCTTTATCACGCCTGTGATGGAAGGGTAGGAGACAGAACATACCAGAAGGCAAAATGAATCTTCTATCCGGCTACAAGCGAGCAAAGGGGGGGGACATATCTGGAATGTGATTATATAGAAAATAGGACCATGTTTTCGATTTGTTCCCCAGATTTCCATTCCCAAACATTCCAGAGTAAATCTTCCTACGGATTGTAAGGACGGTGGAAACCTAGCTGGACCGATATTTGATTGAGTTCTTTTTTTCTCATTTCCTATGCATCAATGCTATTGGCGCTAGAGCTAAGAGCTTCTTAGGAGCGTTCTAAGAACGCTCTAGAACGCTCTTAGAACGCTCCTAAGAAGCTCTTGGCGTTAAGAGCTTCTTAACGAATCTGGGAAACCCGGCCATTGTCAGTTCGATTTGACTGAAGTTATGAACATTATTTGTATTTATTGGTGGATTACCCTGTCGCTCTAGGTGCCAATCCATGAATATGATCTACCTTCCACTACAAACAGGGGTTGCATTGTTTAGGGCTTCTTGTCAAAATAAATTCTCCTCTTAAAGTTGACCGAGAGAAGAACTGATTGAGTGTTAAATGATTCATGACTTAAAGAAACAGAATGACTGGGCTGAGACCCGTCCAAGACAGGTACCCTTGGAGTGGGTGCTCAGGAGAGAGTGCAAGGGGAATGCATTAATGTGGTATTGATCATAGTGGCATTACTATCTGCAGAGGCGGCCACAAAAGGTCACAGTCGCTCACTCTGACTTTACCTTGTACATGTCCATCTCACCCATGCCGAGAGAGAGAGAGAGAGAGAGAGAGAGAGAGAGAGAGAGAGAGAGAGAGAGAGACAGACAGACAGACAGATAGATAGATAGAGAGTGAGACAAATGTGAGAGAGAGAGGCATGAACATAAACAAAACAATGAGCCTCAATGATCAGATTGCGGACATGCACTCTAAAACAAGAACTGCACACAACCATAATCAGTTTTACAAGATAAATAGAGAGAGACACACAGACAGAGAGAGACAGAGAGAGACAGAGATAGACAGAGAGAGAGAGAGAGGGAGAGAGAGAGAGAGAGAGAGAGAGAGAGAGAGAGAGAGAGAGAGAGAGAGAGGCATGAACATAAACAAAACAACGAGACTCAATGAACAGAATGCGGACATGCACTCTAAAACAAGTACTTCACACAACCATAATCTGATTTTAAGATACAGAGAGCGAGTTTCCACAACTGACCTGAGTCATGGTTTGACTTTATATGGAAAAATAAAGAGCAAAGTCACTCTGCTGCAGTCACGCTCTCTCTTTCTTTACGTACTGCGGCTGAGCCAGAAGAAATCATGGACTGTGAAAACGATCATAAAAGTGCTTGGTTTGATGATCATGAAGAGCACATTAATCTTGTCAAGCGCTGTAGAGAGAGAGAGAGAGAAAAAGAGAGACAGAGAGAGAGAGAGACAGAGAGAGAGAGACAGAGAGAGAGAGAGACTCAACAATAAAGGAGGACACAGATTGTCTTTAATCAATCAAAATGTATTTGTATAGCCCTTTTTACACGCAAGCATGTCACAGAGGGCTTCTTTATGGTGTCCATAGGGACACCCTTTCACAGTTCATATGTGACCTCATAAACGACCACAGCCGGCTTTTCAGATTCTGCCGGGTTTGTCGTAGAGGAGGGCAGGAAACAATCCTGACACCACCCACGTCCTCTCCCACTGTCATATTCTGGAGTCACGACATCTGCATTCAAACAAAGTCTGTTTGGAAAATGCTTGCAGCTGGCTGGAAAATGTAACTTTATGAGGATTCTAGGGTTTAGGTAATCTATTAAGCTGTGATCGATGAATCAGAATCAGAATTCGGTTTATTCGCCATGTATGTTATACAAACACGGAATTTACTGTGGCAGGGAGGTGCAAAACACTAAACATATACGAATCTTAAGAGTACAAAGGTTTAACGATTTCTAAGAACGAAACCATCTAAGAATACAACAATTTAAATAATGCTAGTATTTTCTGGAGAAAGTTTCACTTTTTTGTTGTTGTGCGGTGCCCTTTCTGATGGTCGGCCGTTTGGAGACCATAGCACGCAATAAACAGGATGTGTGGTGGGGAGGGGATTCGGAGAAGGCAAGCTGTGAATTGGTTGGAACCCATAACTCACTATTGTCCTTGATGCCCTTCAGTTTTATCATGGAACACGCTGGCAGGAAACACAAAGATGTGATGAAGGTGGTCACCACTGCCGGCTTTCTTACATGACTAGAATGTGTGAGCTAAAACAAAACAAAAACGTTTCATTTTCATTTCAGCACATTCTTCATTTCCTATACAATCTCCAGTTATCATTAGCATCGTTTTGGCTAGCTAAGGAAGCTCACAGGCAGACTTGCCACAGACCTTGTCCCAACACACCAGCAGATACGACCCAAGTGTCTCATTGACATCTAATGCTAATTATCTTTACCACTCTGGTAAAAACCCAAGCGGGGCTTCATCCTTTCAAAGAGACTGTCAAGCAACATGGATGGGCTCCATTAAGGTTGAATTAAAAACACACTCCTGCCTTGTGTCTGCTCAAAGGGGACAGCCCCATCTGAGCGTTGGAGGGCTCAATTTGTCTTTGATCCCGCTCAAGTAGAAACATCGGGGCGTGTTCACGCAATGCTGGTGTCTTGCCACATTCCGGTGGAGTTTCTGAAACATACTGAACAGTGCTTAAAACATGGAATTCATGTCCTCTATAAAAGACTGCTAATAATGGTTTGGAATTGCAACCACGGACATGTTTGACTTTCTTCTTGGCTTTTAGCGGTGGTGGGGAAATGACAGGGTGGGCAGGGGTCAGGTTGCAAGGGGTGAGAAGAGGACAGGGTGGTGACCTGTGCCAACTGTCAACTGCATCCTCTTCCGGAAGCCCACCTGGCACAGTGATAATGGCTGCCATCCCCAGGGCACAGGCGCACGGGTCACGATCCCCAAAAATTTCAACACAACATTCCAGCTGGCTAAGTTTTTAGTTTGCTTGCTCTGGTGTTCTGTGCAGACTCTAAAGGGGAATCGACAACTTCTCTGGTCTTTGAGACCAGCGATTTGCCTCAAAGACCAGACAAGTCTGCACGTGACACCAGAGCTTTCAAGCTAAAAGCTTAGCTAGAACGTTATGTTTAAATGGTGATAGTTTTTGTTTCGGGACCTTTGCAAGAAGCTTGTAATTGTGGAGGCCCGACGGAGGAATAGCTGTCAGCGTTTTAATCCCTGAGCAGGGTCAAAAATGGCGGTCTCAGCACATCTCACCAAACTCTTGTCAGCTCTGCCATCATAACATGTTCAGTTAGCGACAAACAATCCCCAGTCCTCATAGCAAAGTAAAAGCATGACTCACTCTAAATTCAGGCATCCTCCTTTTCTCTTTGATATAGATTATTGTACACTAGCGTGGGTTGAAATGTCCCCATTTAGAAATTATTCTTCTTTGAATAGGGATATCTGATCTGATGTGCTTAATGAACGAGGATTGGTGTGTGCTCATTGGTAAAGAGGATAATGATAGCGAGCGATTAATAAAAAAAACGAAACTGCCTGTGGACCAAAGCCACTTCCAGATCCTTATCAGTTTAGGTCTGCAATCTGCTGCCGCACTGATCAGCATGCTAATTCTTAACCTATTCATACTTCATTTTAGAACCTACCGGACTAAAAGTCATCACTCTTTTACAGAGAGAAAGGGTTGATATGAGCTGTGCACCATCCCCATTCCAAGTTGTCTTTAGGCGGTGTGTACAGGTGATGTATGTAACTACCGCATGAAACGGACAAACAGGTGCTTATCAGTGACAGGTCACTGCCACTAGAACTTTGTCCCTCAATTATTTGTGTGGCTGGTAAGGAGTGTAAAGTACAGCGTGCACTCTTTATGAGTCTTATAAATATGGCACGGTAGTTGCGTCCAACCTTCACATACCCAACCAGAATCTCCAATCATACTCGACCGCCACCCACATACACCCCCCATCCCCCAACACACGCACGCACACACCTTGGCATTCACAGTAGACTTGATGGAAGGACAGGCAACTCAATTACCACAAACTTTAGGAGACCTCACCAAGTCTGACGCCCTATTTATGGCTTTCAATTTCCATACTAAGTGAGGCAGGCCCAGGTACAACTCATTTTCCCCAGATTAGTGCTTATCCAGTATTTCTTGTTAACGGCATGTGTAACCTTTTCTGTGGTTGGTAGCTTCAGGAAAGTGGGGAGTTTAAGCAGCACACCTCCCTCTGTCTCCATCACACACATTGTAGGTTTTCCTAACGTAAACAAAACAAAACCGTTAACTATCGGTAACAATTTCCTATTTTCACATTTCCATGCCAAGCTTAGCTTGGCAAAATATTCTGTTTTCCATGTGAGGTAAAGGTGCCCCAACCCCATGCACACTCAATGATGGAGAACAGGTTGTCAACATATGGCGATAAATTGCTGAATTATGAATGAGTCTTATCATTATAACCAACAAGTCTTAGGTCAATTGTTTAGGCCATTGCTCATAGTTTTTTTTGGTTGGGGGAGGCAGTGTGTGTATGTGTGTGTGCATTATGTGTGTGTGATCTAAAGCAGAGATAGAGAGGGATTAACAAATTTGATAGAGGACTTCATGGAGGGATGACTGTATCAGGTCAATTTAATTTCCTTGGTCAGAAATCAATAAGACTGGGTATCTTATTGACTTTCAAACTCCAGGGGAAATACTGAACAGTGGTAGGAGGATAACCAAACCCAGTCACAGACTATATCTTTTAAATCTGGGAGTCAGGTGGCTGAGCGGTTAGAGAATCGGGCTAGTAATCATAAGGTTGCTGGTTCGATTCCTGGCCGTGTAAAATGACGTTGTGTCCTTGGGCAAGGCACTTCACCCTACTTGCCTCGGGGGGAATGTCCCTGTACTTACTGTAAGTCGCTCTGGATAAGAGCGTCTACTAAATGTAAATCTGATGTTAATTAAACAAATAAACCAATTGTGACAAATAAATCACCAATCCAATTTAAACTGCTGCTCCAGATAAAAGTGCCTGTATCACACAATTAAGGATGACTCAAAGTCCTTTGAGTGACTCAAAGAACATGTAGACTGTCAACAACATTCTCACAATGTCTGTGATATTTCCCAAAGATTCCATTTGTCTCTTTGACAAATGTTACAAAAGATGTCCAAGCCCATCCAGATGGCACCTAGTAGCACATTCCACCATCAGAACCTCAAACCAGAACAGAGATCCACATTCTCAATTCAAAACCTAATAGATGCAGGTTTGAAATGCACACAACTCTAAAACAAAAGCAGGGGGCAGACTTTTAGTGGATGGACTCAGTCAGTGTCGCCAGGCAGATTTCATTTGCCATTTAATCCATGTGCTATCGGTGCTGGAGCCTTTCCCCAGTACGATTCGTCTGGTGATCTGTAGCTGGGCTGACGTGAACAGAACAAACAGCAAGAACGGCTCCTAAGTGCTCCGGCGGCAGTTCTGTGAGGCTTAATGCGTCATGACGTTCGTACACTCACACACCTGGTTTGAAATGAGACTATGGGATTAAAACGGAGATAAGGAGGCAGTCAGATAAAGACGCGAACAAGATGGTTTCACGTATCACACAGACTTCTGCAGTTGAATTCTGCAGTTGCTCAGAACGGAATCGTTCAAAGTGGTCTCCACTGTCGATGAGCAGCTACTACATCGTGGATGGTGTGGGAGGATGGGATGGTCTATATACAATGCCACTGATTGCAATTAGACTGAAAAACCACCCTTGACTCACAGGAAAAGAAGAAGCCTCCTTTGGACAGAAGCCTTTAGGCCCGTTCCACTGTTTTCAACCCTGAATGCATCCGTGAAATCTTCACAGTTTCAAAAATGAAAAATTATACAATAATAAATTAATACATTTATCATAATAATTTCACAGTGTATCTGGAAATGTGAATTAGCAAAATTCCATTCGGTCACTGGTTTCAGTGTTTGGATTTCTAGGTCAGACATGAGGAAGGTGAGGGTTTAGATAAAGATCGAAGGGTCTGTATTGAAATTAAATCCACTCCCTGGGACTGAGCTCACGTAAGGACTATACAGGATTAAGATCAGACATGAAAGAAAGGATTCTGACCACTATGGTTTTAAGGAGAGAAAATGACTATCCATCCAGCCAGCAAATGAGAGAAGTGAAAAGAGCTGTGACACCAGAGAGCTTAAGCAGATCGGAAAAAGGGAAAGACAGAATGATAGAATAAGGGAATGGATGAGTAGAGAGGTGGAATCAGGCATTTGTCTGGCCCGGGGTCATATCTGATTAAAGTACATGAGCCCAGAAGGGAGGGATCATTTTCATCAGGCAGTCAGATGAGCCACATAGACAGGGACTCTTTATTATTCAGCAGGACCCGATTGAGAGCTAGTGTCCCTTGCTGCCATCTGAATCCTGGCTGATTAGCTGGGATGGTGGTCATGCTCTCTCTCTCTACCCCACCCCCCTCTCTCTCTCTCTCTCTCTCTCTCACTCATTTACAAATCCTCTCTCGCTCGCTCTCTCTCTCTCTCTCTCTCACTCATTCATACACCCTCTCTCCCTCTTGCTTTCTCTGTAACCACTCGCCTCTGCAAATCCCTCTCGTTCACTAGTACTCATTCAAAATCATGCCTGAATGGTTACGCTCAATCGAGTCAATCAGATTCTTCCCAGTGTGCGACCATCGTTATTTATTGGCGCACCCTGTTCAGTTGGATCGCCAAGTGAACAAGGTTGTCGTGCAGCAGTCATGAGCAGGAGCACTTCTGCCATTGAACGCAGTCACGCACGTTTGGGATACAGTGGATCTCAGCGTGAAGGGTTGATTCTATCTTATCGTCATCATACACCCGAACCAGCTGTAACTCGGAGGGAAGGGATGCCTTGGGGGGCAAATGATCCCACTTTTCAAGGGATTTAAAGTTCTGCATAAATGACTCTCTGATAAGTGGCTCATCGACAAAAACAACTGTCTTTTTGAAACTGTAAATACCTTCAGTACTAAGTATGATAAGGAACGAAAGGCCTTCCAGTCTAAAATGGTAATAGATGATGATGAGAACCACAATTAGTGGAACTTCTACTGGACCGGCCCAGCACCCCCTCCACCATGTGCAATTTGACGTAAACACAAACAACCTGAACCTACATGTATTAGAAGTATCAGCAGTATGGGAATTTATATCGGCAGTAAAATAGCAAACACTTTAAGGGCTAAGGATTTGGGTTACGTTTACGCGAACAACTGTGTGATTTAGTTAAATGCAATGAAACACTGACTAGGAAATGTGCATTCAGCTGCCGAACAAGCTCCACCCATCTATGACGTTTAAACTTCTAAACAAGCCTGGTTCCTAAATGAGACTGATCTCTCAATGTCTAAGGGGATTTAATTAAAAATCACATTCTGCTTAGAGTCCCAACTAAAAAGTGTGTATGAATCAGAATCAGAAGATAAATCTTTCATTAGAGGACTGTATAGGTACAGGGCGAATAGTCACTGTCTGTGTGTCTCGCTCAGACATCTTAAAAGTTTGTTCACCTCGGAACATCGGTTGTTGAACTCCTTTGGCCATTTTGGAAGCTCTATTGAGGGCTATGATGTCACACTGAATGACTCATTCTTTTCTGTCCTGCGCAATGATTTATTTAGGGGTCAGCGACTCCAATACATTTTGCCAGAGCCACTCTTTGAAACCACTGATGTGATCTTAATTGAGTCTAGTCATCTTCCCAGAAAGGAGAGGGAATGGGGTATGAGGCCCCACAAAGCCACAGAGGTAGACTAAACATCACGAAAGATAATTGACGCGCCAAAGATGGCCGCTGTGGCCAACGGCTCGATGACCTGCGCCGCAAAAGGAAATGAAAGAAAGAGGGGATATGTTGACGGTAGGACGTCGCTCGTCACCGGTTGGGTGGCGTCTCCGGTTCAAGCCTCCAACATCAATTCAACATGCCCTTTCCGTGGAGAAGAGTATGCGGACTCAAGAGCGGAGGCTCTTGAGTTACAATGCTTGGAGCAGGGATTGGTTGAGAATAAAAGAAAATCTTATAGACCTGCAGGTAGCTTCCATCCCCAATGCTTCCTTCAACTCAGCATGTAGAACTCAGGCACTGTGAAGGGGACATGCACTGGAGGACAACACCAATTCAGACTCCACACCATCACCTTAAGTGTACAAGGGTATGAATGTAAATTGTGTTTGAGGTGTAGAAAGTGTTGCTTCCAACCGTGACCTGTGGTAGTTTATGCACACAGGCAAATGCAAAGGTATATAAACAAAATTATGTTAAATGAACATGTTAAATCTAATGGGTGTTAATGTCTTCATATGTTTATTTAGTATTTTGCTTGGTTTTCACCCTAGAATGGTTGTAAATATACAAATGCAAATGCATTTTAGTTATAGATAGAGTTTATTTAAAGCCATTTCTTTTTTCTAATCATTTGTTTTTCTTATCTGATAGACAGGATAATTTATTGCTAGGAAGTCTTTAGCAAGTCAAATAGAGTTTCCTCAAGCTGTGATTTGTATCTTGTAATTTTAAACGTGTTACAAAAACTTCATCTGTGGGTCTAATGGGACAGCAAGTGTGTGTGTGTATGCGTGCGTTTCAGCGCACATGCGTTGGGGGCATGTCCCGCTTTAATCAGTAGGCTACGTCTAACCACCCTCCACTTCTGGTCTAAGGATATCTAATCTCATGACGTTATTTTGGTGTATTAGGTTTTGTTGGTTTATTTGTCTAGTGACTGTACCTAACAAGAGCACGGCAAGATGCTAATCACAGACTTGTATTGTAAAATGTAATAACGTGTAATATCGTCCTGCAACAACAAAAAGTATATTTAGGCTACATTAACATATCTGCAGAGTTACCCGAACAGCCATATCCATATCCAACCCATATCCATATGGCCTAGATAAAATAATCTATTATCCACACAAGATTTATTACACAATCAAACCTGAAGACTGGCATGCGTCTCCGTCTGTATTTCAGCACTGGACAGCGCTCAATATCGAGTCACTTCATACACTCACACACACACACGCCCGCGCACACACACACACAAAACTACATCAGAGAAACCCACGAAACCGTAACTGGGGAGCGCACAGCTCGTCGTGATTTACCTTAACCGGACCACCGTGAGCAGCCGAACGGCGAAGCCATGCTGTCGTTACTTTTTCAGGTTCCAGTTTCTTTCGTGCAATTATGCTAATCCAAATCATTTGACGCGCGAAACCGAGAACTGTGCGGTCACAGCGTAGCCCAACATCGACTACTTTGAAATGCTCTCGCATACAAATTTCACAAGTGTTTGAGGTCGTGAAAAAAATGCAAAGGACATTTTGAGATGGTTTTTTTTTCCAGGTTGAAGGACACGATGACATCGCATCCTTGCCAATCAATCGAAATAGTTTACCGTCCATCATGGATTACTCCTAGGCATTGAAGACATATTAATCCCGAGATTTTTTACTAAAATCATGTAGTCGATTTATCTAAGTAGCCTACATGTTATTACACAAGTGATTCATTTTAGGTAAGTCAATAAATTGGCACTTGGTTTGAAAACTTTACCCTGACGGGTCTTTTCCGTCAATATTTCGAATTTCAGGCTGTCGGGATGCAGCAGTCTTGACTGATTCCATCAAATCGATGATTTTCAGTCGTGATAGCGGATGTAGCCGACTCTCTGGTGCCCCTCGTCTAAGGAAACCTGTTGGATTTACCAAAATAATTACCTGCACTCAACCTTTATGAAGGACAATGATAAGTTTGGAGATTTCATTTTTTTTATGGCCACTGTCACTTTTCTGAATAGGCTTTCACGGCGGTGACAGTAAATCGCTCGTTTTTACAGCATTACTCATCCTTGCTGGGATAGTATTAAGGAATCATGTTTTTATGCAACATCAGTGCAATTAAGGACTGGAGCTATTTCCTCTCTCAAATATTGCCGCTTGTGAACAGAACGACGGGTTTGGTCCACAAGGGAATAGACAAAGCAGAGGCTGTGACCACGACCATGGTGACCGCTTTAGAGCCAGACTTGAGCGGCATGAGCGCAAGTAACCCCCCGATTAATTCAAATCATACTTCCGGCATGGAGCATGTTTTTCAATATTCTTACTCCGAAAGCGACCTTCTGTACACAGACTACAGGACTCCTGCCCGGGACTCTATACCCCTTCCCAAAGCCGTACTGTACTTGGTCATGGCAGCTCTGGTGGTGGTGGCAGTGGCTTACGCTATAGTTGGCCACCTGGTCAAGGATCTGGTTCATGACCTAATTGGTATGTGTCACATTTTGTGCTCAAAATGTGTGTGGATGTGTGTCAGAGAGTGAGAGAGAGCTTAACAGGGAGAGAAAGACAGAGGGGGGACAGAGAAATTGTGTGTGTGTGTGTGTGTGTTTCTCTGTGTCAAGCACATGATGTTAGCATGAGCATCTGTGTCAGGGATTGTTATGGATGTAAAGTTTTGGCTCATTGCCTCACACCAGCAGTAAGTTTAGCTGACACATACACGGCCTGTATTCTCATGTCTGTTAATCTGGCCGAATATGTACGTCTCTTAATGTGACCAAATATGTGCATTCTGCATGTAGGCTACAACTATATTTCCTTAAATGGTATACAATACGCCACATATCGTAATTGTCTTAACATTTAACAAGAGCATGACAGCTCCCACACTGAGGAATTTGACCTTGGTGCAAAACAGAGATAAAGGCAGAGTTATCTGACACTGATGAATTGTTCAGAATAATATTCTGACTGTAGAAAGATACTGTAATCTTTGTGGATGCAGAAGTGTGTGTTTGCGTTTGTTTTTTATATCTCTGTGATTGTGTTTGTATTTGCGGGACTACGTGTGTGTTTCTGTTGATTTATGGATTTGGAATTCATTGTCAGCTGCCAGGTGTTCAGGAGTCACAACAAATACAATAGGAAAAAACACAACCGGACAAACAATTAAATGAAACCAAATAAGTAGTTAAAACAATAGTGAAGCCATAAATGTATAACTGTCAAAATACTGCAAGCGAAAAGAAAAATGAAAGTCATGAATCAGAGGATGGAACATTTGTTCCTCATTTTGGCACCAGTTTTTTGGTGTATGTATGTGTGTGTGTGTTCAGCACTATGACAGGGCCTGAGAATAATTTCCCCTCTGAATTCCCCATCTCTACATACAGCAATGAATATGTTATGGTACCAATGTAGACCCATCTGGCCAAGCCAATGCCAATCTACAAGTTTGGTATTGACAGAAGACAAATATTTACTGTAATCATTGAATAGGTAGGAATGAGAAAAACAACTGTTTATTCTGGAATGTGCCTGTTCCTACAGTCTAGCTTTACACCAGGTGGAGGTCAGGCTTAGTGAACCAGCTAGTAGATGCCATACCGAAACATCCTTCCCCAGCACTCAACCAGCCCCAGAGATTTACCCTGACCAACTCACCTGCTGGAAGCGGCCCCTGCCTGTGTTTGCTAACCCGCTTCCCCCACACATATCCCTCAACACTCCCCTGCTCTCTCTGCACTGGATGTTTTGGTTTCCTGGCCGTGTTCCTGAGGTGTAAATGTGCAGGCTGTTGTGCCCGCAGAGGGCGTGTCCTTCCTCCCCAGGGTGTCATAGAGAGCCTCTTGGCCCCTGGTTCTAGTGTGACGCTGCCACACCCTTAACAGGATGTGACACGGGAAGGGTCAGACACGAGGAATCCGAGGAATTTATTTGTTGGATTTTCATCCCACATCGCAGACAAAGGTAGAACTGAAATTGATTTATACATGAAGGATATGCAATATCCAATTTTGCATGGATAAAATATCGGTTGTTTCTTTCAATAAAATGTGTCTGGTGTTTCTATGTACTCAAGTCTTTGCATTCATGCAATACATTTTTTGTCACCGGTTTAAGTCACGACGCATAGACCCACGGACGAACATCGTGGGTGTGTGTGTGTGTGTGTCACTGTGTCGGAGGACCCAATTTCACCATGGACTCATCCTTCTGCTTTCCCTTCACACTGCCTGTCTGCCTTAATTCCACTTCCCTATCTAACAGTGATTGATGTCTCCCAATCGAAATCGCTCTCCCACACGCGATAGGATAGGTTCGTGGCAGGCATCTACCCAGAAACAATTTGATGCAGTTTTGCCTCCAATGGAATTATGAATGCTAAACCCTATCATTACTGGAATTAAGTTCCAGCGTGTTTTTTTGCTCTCTGACACACATTTAAGGTTTTATCCCCTATGTTCACCTTTACTGTCTGACTCGATCTACCTCTGTTGTCTGTCGCTGTCCACGTGCTAGACATCAGCATGCTGTAGACACACACCCTCTATCCTACCGTTGGGGTCATTGTCTCAGTACAGTGACAACAGACTTTATGAGGCGTCTCAGTCACAACTGTAAAAAAAAACGACCTGGAATGACACCGATTTAACTGTAACATATTTAAAACCTTTTTTTTTTTTCCCTCAGTCAGTATAGTTTGCATTGCACATAATGAATACAAAGTTGCATGCATCCATAATGTGCCAAAGTGTCACAATTGTTTGTGTTTCTTAATGTATTCATTATAGCTTGAGGCCTGGGAATGGTAATATTTGCCTGAATTTATTTAGAGGTGCCACACAAGGGCATTGATAAATGCTTCTCGTGGATGTGCATCCGTGTTGAATGGCCGAATGCAAGTGTCATTCATTTCTGTCTCTTTATAGAGTGGGTGTTTGGATCTCGTCGCGCGACCAACAGAAGCAAGAGTGACATCAACTGTATAACGAACAGCACGAACGAGATGAATGAGATGAGTGAAAGGCCACGAATGGTGGAAATGAACTACATTACCCATAACCCCAGTAATTATCTGGGCGCATCCAAGCCAGAAGATCTGGTCGTCAACATAGATGAGACGTTACAACTGCCTCTGGATACACACAGTGGGACTTAAACCAATGTTTCACTTTTTAATGTTTCCCTGAGAGAATTAAAGCTGGCTTGTCTTTCCATTGACAAGTGGAGCAGTCTTGTCTACTGAAAACCAAACATATTTACACTGTTCATCACTCAACAGTGTCGTGTTTGGCTTGGCATCATGTTGGCTATTTTTATGGTCACAAATGCTGAGGTGGAGCACTTGCAAGGAGGAATCGGTGAGCGGTAAAACTGGAATCATCACTGTGCGGGGGATCAGGAAATCTTCGGAGAGAACAGTCGAAAGAGAGATCTTGAATGACTTTCCTTGGGCCTTTTTTTCCTCTGTAGCCATCTAATGTGACTGTATACATTGCACTTGTGACCTTGTGTGACCCACTGTAAACCCCAGTTACCTTCCCTGTTCACGTACAGTATGCATTCACTCTTTAATGTACAGTGCTGTAGTTTAAGTACAGTGACTATCAAATCAGCTTTCTCCTATTTAATCTGTTCAATCCTTATTATGCGGTTTGCCAGGTGAGGGGAAAAAATTGGGGAACAGGTTGGATGTCCATCAATTAGTGTTTTTTTCTCCCATACCAGTGTAATACATTGACACCAACTAATTTACTATATCGCCACACGAGTACGAGAAGCATCACACACATTTATTGATTAACTGTTATTCTTAATGTATATAGTGATGCTGTTATTACAACAGTGATAACAAACAGCATACATTGAAATGTCATTTCCTTGTAATTTAGTGATTGTTTCAGAACTACATGTTTGATTACAGAAATCAGAAGTCTCTTTATTCCATTTGTGTCAGACCAGACACATTGAGCCCAAATTCAGTGGGATCGCAAAGTAAATACTGAGTTCTAATTGTGATGGCGATGACTTCATTAATTATCCTGGGTTTAAAAGCAAAGTTGTGTGCCACCCAATATTTTATCTGCAGCATCACAATTTCTTTGGATAAGCATAAAAAAAGAGAAAAAAACTGGAACATTTTATCCTGTGGCATTCTCTGTGAATGGTTTTAATCTTAAGATTTAGTCCTAGTTTTTGATATTAAATGTAATGTAAGTGGAAAATGTTCCTCTGTTAATCTGTTTTACCTCTCTCTATCAAGGGCTATGTGCAGCTGCTGTTGAGTGTGGGTTTGTACTGACTGTAGCATCCAAGGTAATAACAAAGGGATTTCTGTAACGTTATATTTATTTTCTACTCACATGTATACATTATCCCACCACGCCATAACTAAGTGCCCCGACCCCAAACCAGAATAACCTCTTTCTCAAGCAAATGTATATTCACATATGCTATCTTTGGCAAAGAGTTTGCTCAGAAACTTGTCTGCAATAAATGTCACTGAAGAGAAGTTGCTTGCCTGAAGCTTTTTTTATGTACTTCAAAGTTGTTCCCTGGACTGGGTACAACATCTGGGGCCAAGTCATAACTGTTACAATTTCCATGAGAGTGCCATCTTAGTGAGTTCCTACCCACAAAACCATACAGACAGGGTGAGGAATCAGGTCCCAATGACCACCTCACCTCAGAAGATTGTGGGTGTCTCTTTGCCAATCCTATTTCTGTTTGCTTCCTCATTCTAATGATTGTAGCGATATCATGTAATAAGTACAAGTTTTTGAAAAATCCAGAAAAGAGGGTCATCCTTCTCTTATTGGCTGTCAGACATGTTATGTGTTTGTTGGGTGAATCTATGGTATTTCATTTGAAAACAGGCACATGGTAACAGCCGTCCTAAAGAGTGATAGGTTAATCAAGAATACGGTGACCTTCACATTTTATAAGAACAACAATAGTGTCGTTTTTGTCAACTTTATTTAACATGTTGCAGTTACACTTACAGTCAAATGAGATATGCTCTTGTAAAACACCATATTGACTGTGCTCACGAAACAATCAGTTTCATAGTTTATTTCTACCCTAGAACAAGATTATGATGACAGACCATTCATATCACTCTGTGTGATCTATTCATTATGTTTAAGCCTTGCGCTCCCTGTACCACAGCAATACAAATAGCAACACATTCACCCCATCATCCGACAACAACAATACCCTCCGAATGCTAAGTGCACGAAACTGCCATTTTGTATCTCCCTGCTCAGCCTGCCAGGGGACTGTCGTTTTGAAGGTGAGACTTAGTTGCAGCGCGAGGCAGCGCACAGCCGGTAGGGCATGGGCCCATGTGTGATACCTATCTGATATTCCAAGCTTGGTGTGGTGCCGGGAGGAGCGGAGAAGGTGAACTCCTGGAGGAGGGAGGTGAAGAAGAGGAAAAGCTCCATCCTTGCCAGCTGTTCCCCGGGACACACTCTCTTACCTGGGATGGAGGTCCCAAAGACAGAGCAAGAATTCACAAACCAGCGCTCCAAAGAAGGCCAAATAATGTCTAAGATGTTCACGAAAGACATAAATGCACTGGGATGTCAAGGATGCTGAATAGAGAAGTGTATGATGTCTGGCATAGGTATTCTCTGTGCATTAAGTGCAAGCTGTGGTCAGACTGTATCAAGGAGATACTGTTGATTTACCTGCAGAAAATGGGAGGAAGGCGTCTCTTCGTCTGAATTTGCCGTCCTTGTCCAGGAAGTGTCCCGGGTTGAACGTATTCGGGGTCGCCCACTCGCTTTCGTCGAACAGGACAGATGTGAGAGTACCCGCCACCAAGGTGCCCTTAGGACAAAATCACAAAACGCTGAGTCACTGAATATTTCAGTCATGAGGCCTCATTGGTCCAAATGTCCTGTCACAGGACCATCCCAGATGTCTGACCTTTGGGATGGTGTATCCACCCAGCTGAGTGTCCTTGGTGGCCATGCGAGATACATTGAGGGGGATGATATTTCCTATTCTCTGGATCTCGTGGATGACTGCATCCGTGTAGGGCATGTTGTCCCTGTCTGCAACGGAGACTGGGCGTGACGAGCCAACCACAGCGGCGATCTCTCTCTGGACCTTTTCTACAGAGGGATACGGAATGACAGGATGGGATGTAAACTCAAGCAATACAGAAACGGGGCCCTAATGTGATGCATGCACGCCTTTCAAGGACGCACACACACACACTGATATCATCCTTAAACACAGACACACACAAACACATACACACACAGATATAATAAATAACAGTATCGTAAGAGGCAATCGGGGGGGGGGGGGGGGTAGTCACTTGAACACATACCTTGAATGTCTGGGTATTTGATCATATAGAGCAGTCCCCAGTACAAAGTAGTGGAGGTGGTCTCTGTCCCAGCCACAAACAGATCCAGAGTGCAATAAATCAAATTTTCCAAGTCGAACCCAGACTCTGAGTCATCCTTGAACTTTGAAAAAAAAAGAGGACATTTTGATATATTATGAAACGTATAATATCAAGGTGAACAATTCGAAACGTGTGCACTCGGATCCATGTAAAGAGAACTAATCAAGGTATTAAAACGAACTCAATAAAACACCTTCTCAATCTCCTTCACGAAACAGTCGATGAAGTCCCTGGGAGAGGACGGGTCGTAGCCCTCACTGTGCTCCTCAATCTTCGTCTTTATGAAGGCGATGACCTTCTTCCAGTGGGCAAAGATCTTCTGGTGTGGTCCAGGGACTCGTCTCATGATGGCAGGAAACAGGTTGTACAGCTGCAGACATTCAACCTTGTGTGAGTTCTTTAATACGAGAGATGTTCACCTCGCTTTGTACCTGAGATCAATTTCGTTACTTTGCAATGTGGCTAGGAAATACAAACTGTTCCTTGACTCCACCGACATAATGTAAGATGATGATTATATAACATACAGCAAGTCAATACAGCAAGTCAAGGATCAGAGGTCTGATCCTTGACTTGCTGTATGTTATATAATCACCCATTGTACATTTATTTGGATGAAAGCATCTGCTAAATGAATGAAACGGAAACAATACATTTGATAAACACACCTAAGATTTAAAGCAAATACATTTAAAAGTTTAAGAGATTAAATGGTTCTACCAGAGCCCATATGGATCCTTCCAACTGAATTGCCTCATTGATGATCTTCAGGAGGGTTTGGAACTCCCTGTCACTGTACTCAAACCGGTCCCCAAACACCAGGCAGCAAATCACGTTTGAGACAGCGTTGTTCATTAGGAACTGGGGGTTAAATGGTTTACCTTAAGGAAACAAACAAACAAAACTGGAATTCATAATACAGAAATTGCATTGTTGAAACCTTTAAAAATCCACCCATCAATGTGATATGTGTATTACTACTATAACTAAAACATTAATATCATTTTCAAGGTCATATTCAAAGTTGATAAGTAATGAAGTTTCAAGGCAACAGAGTAAACACATATTGCACCCATTATTCCAGATACCTTTTTCACCCATGATTGCCTCATTCAAACATTGGCATTCGGTTTGAATGGAAGGCTCCAAGGTCTTTTTGCCCAGTCCAAAGTTCCTCAGAGTGGAGAGGGCAAACCTCCTCTGTTGTTTCCACTTATTTCCATTAGACAAGACAATACCTGACGATGATATCACAGAGTCATCTCTACGTAACAAAGCAGATGTCAAACTGTATGATTCCCTTCACAAGATGTTGACCTGACCACATCTGTGTAATTACACTTACCTCGGTTTCCAATAATATCATCAAATAAGGGTATTGACGGCCGGTCTGCAAAGTTTTCACCATTTTGAACCAAGGCCTCTTTCACAAGCTTATGTCCGTTCACAATGACCCATGGTTGTCCTACACGGAGGCTGAAAATCTTTCCATATTTCTTGGAGAACTGACAATAAAATCAATAAATATCATGACATGACTGCCATCCTGGAATAATGTTTTAGTAAAGGTTATATATATATATATATGATAAACCATTAGGTATACCTCATCAAATTGAAGGTGAAGTCTTGAAGAATCAAGACGATGTAAGTCTCCAATGAAAGGCAGGTAAAAAGGTCCAGGGGGAAAATTCTTTGGAGCTTTGTTTTTGATTACGTTTGTAAGCAAAAGGAAAATGCATATAAAAACTAAAATACTTGGAATGTCCAGCCATTCTGTAAGTGTTGAGCTCAGAGACATCTTCATTCAGCTCTAAGAACGGACTGGTTGAAAAGGACTCTATTGGGTTATGTCAGCAGGTTTCTGAACTACTATGTGTTGTATTATTGCATAAGTCTTCTTTCTGTCAGGTCATGTTTCACCACGTGACTAGGCGTGTGCTGTGTACTTCTAGTCCATAGATCATGCTTCAATTCACAGCCTTTCTCCTATTGTGGTGTTTACTTACTAGCCCCACTTCACTACTGCCTCACTGTTTCCTCTCAAGGCACAGGAAACATAATAATAAACCTAAAATAAATAATGTTTTTAATTAAAATATATATTTTTGTGCGTCCATGTGTATCTGTTTTTTTTGTGTACAGTTTGAGAAAAGAACAATCTCTTTGGTAGCATTGTGTCACAAGTTTGCTTATCATTTTGTATAGCCACTCTGTGTTGCCTCCAGGCCCGTATTACATCTTTTTTTTGAGAATTTGCTGATTTTGCTGCTGAATTTGTGACGTATACTGATAATTTTCAAATTATGGGTGACTTCAACATTCATGTGGATGACCCAACAGATCCATTAAGCAAGGCCGTCACTGCTATCCCTGATTTCCCCCACAATCCTACACTATCAGACCACTGTCTGGTTACATTCAAAATGGAACTATGCCAGAGCCCTGAAGGCTTTCAGAAAATTGTTAGTAGCCGTTGCATAATCTCAAACAAAGCCCTGGAACTGGCTAATATACTACCAGGAGAACTTGAAGCAAGATATGAAAATGGCTCCATGGTATTCAGCGGAAACCCGCACTCTCAAAATGTTCACTAGAAAACTGGAACCTAATTAGCAGACCACTAAACTTTCCATTTGGCTTGGAAGGATAGCCTTTACTCACAAGTAAAAGCAAGCCCTCACCAGGACCAGATCAGAAATCTTATCTAAGTTGATTAGAGAGAACCAGCAAAACACTGCTATGCAGATGACTCCCAGCTATGCGTGTCCCTAAACCCGGTCGACCGACCACACGCTCCTTAAACACGTGTCTCTGTGATAAGAACATGGATGACAGCAAATTTCCTACTTCTCAACTTGGATAAAACAGAGGTGCAAATTCTTTTACCTAAAAAACACAGGAAGAATCTGTCCAATCTCACCCTGGACCTCAATGCCATCAAAGTCTCCAAAAGCTTGGCAGCTTGACAAAAATCTAGGAGTCACAATGGACCCTGACCTCTCATTCGAATACCATATTAATAACATGACCAAAACTGATTTTTTCCATCTACGTAACATTGGTAAAATAATTAATTTCCTCTCAAAGGATGACGCTGAAAGATTTATACATGCATTTGTTACATCCTGATTGGACTGCAATGTATTATTCTCTGGCCTTCCAAGTACCTACATCAAAAATGTGCAACTGGTGTAAAATGCCAATGCAAGACTACTGACCCAGGGGTCTCATTTATAAAACTGTGCGTAGGATTCTTACTAAAAGTGTACGTACGCCCAAAAGCCTAAAATGGCGTCCGCAAAAAAAAAAAGAAATCCGATTTATAAAACCGTGCGTAAGCACACCTGTAAGCAATGTTCCCTTTATATATCACAGATTACCCACAAGTGTGCGTACGTGAATCTGCATTTAACCCCGCCCTGAACACGCCCATTTTTAACCATAAAAGGTAAATGCAAAGCACCTTATGAATGCTAATCCAGTATATTAATGACCCTGGCATGCGATTGTTCTTCACGGTGAATCATGGCGCATGACAACTTCTCAGACACTGTTAACCTATTGGTGGAGGCCCGAAAACCACATTATTTGGTGGCCGTTGGATCACCAATCAAAAAAAAAACAGTGCGAGTGGCTTCAACTGTGCCAGTGATACCGCAATTCGAGATACAATTTGAAAACAAAGGTGTTTTGTTATGGACAAGTAGTCTATTGAAGGACTGATAACGAGGACGTAGAGTGTAGCGATTGCGCGGGATCTTAACGACTGTATTTCCAGTTTTTGACATATGATGATATATGCACAGTATTAAAGAAATATACTGTATTTAGTTATACAATGTGTTCTGCAGTTATCTAAAGGTAGGATATGTGATGTTATCCTGTATTCGATGCAGTCGGGCTCGGGCATCTCCCCCTCCTACATCCCGTAGTGGAC
Source organism: Osmerus eperlanus (assembly GCF_963692335.1). Taxonomy (NCBI): domain Eukaryota; kingdom Metazoa; phylum Chordata; class Actinopteri; order Osmeriformes; family Osmeridae; genus Osmerus; species Osmerus eperlanus. The sequence continues at coordinate 5,118,177 of NC_085043.1, forward strand.
AATCTGATGGTGAGACATACAGCGCTGAATTTTGATTTAAAATTTGAGTTGGATTGTACAAGGTGTTTATGGAACAATTATCAGTCAGTACAAGCGCAAATTACACTGCTGGATTTAATCTTCATGATAATTATGAAATCGAGTGAAAAAAGCGTGTGTAAGGAAAACAAAATATATAAATATTACGAGTAATGTTCTTCCCACATTCACTTTCTGCAGTCTGACTACAGTACGGTCATCTGCGTTGCCAATTCCAACTGCTTCCAAAATGTGCGTAGGCCTACGGGAGGGTCAGAGTTTGCGTGGAGGACCGCACATTCTCCCGTCAAGTTAGTTTTTTATAAATCACAACCTTTGCGTGGAAAGTGGCGTACGCACATTTTAAGCCCCGTTTTGTGCGTACGCAAGCTTTATAAATGAGACCCCAGAACCAGAAAATACGACCTTATGATATCCACTCTCTCCTTCCTTCACTGGCTCCCAAGCCGGAGCTGAAGTCCTACTCCTAACCTACAAATCTCTCCATGGATTAGCACTGCCTTACCTCTCTGGTATCCTTGCACCCTATCACCCAATAAGGACACTATGATCCCAAGATGCCGGCTATCTGGTGGTTCCCAAAATCAACAAAAATCGTCTGGGGGCAGGGCGTTCTCATATAGACCCCTTCTCTGGAACAAACTCCCTGTTTCAATATGAAACAGACTGATACTGTTTCGAAATTCAAAGCTAGATTAAAAACATTTCTGTTTAGTGAATTGTACAGCTGCTAAAGTTTGTGTGTGTGCTTGTATGTTTAGTTTGAAACTTTATTACAAACAAAGCAAATCAGAAGTGTGTTGGTCTGAATTTACAAATAGAGTAAACCTGAACCTGTTTGTTACTTCTGTTGCAAATTGGAGTCAACGGAGGACAGGGCATTGTTATTTAGAGTTTCTCTGGAACAGATTTCCGGTTCCAATCTAGGGGCGCTGGCGCTATCTTGGTGTCTAGGGCTACATCAAATAGCCTTTTTTGTCTGCTAAACTGCTGCACTAGTTCACACTTGACCAGTGGGGACCTCACCCTTACTGTTATTGTAACTGTTAGTTGCTCTTTTGCATTCTCTGATCCTGCTCTCTTCTCTGTCCTCCACCCACACCTCCCCTGTGGTGTGGGGGGGTTGAGCTGTTAAAATCTGCCTGGTCACCGGTCTGCCAACGTTGGACCTAGCCGCCAAGTTGACATCGGTCTCCTTTGACGGACCTGGTTCCTTCCCTTCCTGTCCATCCATCTACCTGGCTGTCCTTGATGCTGCGCTGATCACACGCCCCCAGCGCTGTGGCTTCCACGGCTGAAACTGACATTCGCCACTTTGGATTTGGATTTCTGTGTTCAAACACCCATTGGTGCTTTTCTTGATGCCTGTGTTCTGCACCTCTCTTTCACCGACCATCTCTGGAGGAGGGGATCCCTCACTGAATTGCTCCTCCCAAGGTTTTTCCATTTAGTCTCAAATTCGTTTTTCTGGGAGTTTTTCCCTGTCTTCCTTAGGTTGGTTGAGGGGGAGTTCTATGGGCGTATGTAAAGCCCTCTGTGACATTGCTTGTAAAAAGGGTTATACAAATACATTTGATCTGATTTGATTCATAAATCTGGCCAAGACAGCTTTTTTCCTCTCTCTGCATGTTTGAGAAGGAGAGGAAGAAGGAAGGTGTATAGCACCATCTGCTGGCCAATAGTTCTCCCGCCAGGATATGGGTCAGAAATGGACCTTACTGTGTTGTGAAATGCTGGTGACGATGCTGTTTATGAAGGATTTCATTTAAAACTGTAACTGGTGTTCCAGCAAATCAATTTCAAGATTGTATGGGATAATGTTGTCCAAACAACCGAAACGAATTGCCCTATGGTTTGAAGGAAGACGGGAAACTGAACAGTGTATTAACATTAACCAAATAATGAAAGTGGAAATACCAATGGAATTATAGTTATTTGATTATATGGGTTAAATCAGAGCAAGAATGCTCAAAGTAAGGTTAAATAAAATAAACATTTAATAACATTGCAAATGAATGAAATCTATTACAAGGCAAACATGTTACAAAATGAAGTTTATCTCTTATCTACTCTACCATGATTATTGTAAACCAGAGATAGAAAGCAGGAGGGGAGGAAGGAGGAGTAGGACAAGCCAGAGCTGAGGAGAAGGCCTCAGGAGATCAAGAATCCCCAAATGCTTCACAATTCCCTTTATACCCAAGAACAGCCAATCACACCACAATCTTGACCCTTACTTATCAACATATGACTAGCAATGCTACAGTACATTTAGTCATTTAGCAGACGCTCTTATCCAGAGCGACTTACAGTAAGTACAGGGACATTGCCCCCGAGGCAAGTAGGGTGCAGTGCCTTGCCCAAGGACACAACGTCATTTGACACGGCCGGGAATCGAACTGGCAACCTTCTAATTACTAGCCCGCTTCCCTAACCGCTCAGCCACTGTTATGGAAAAATTCTAGTGGCACTGTGTAGATTTGAATAGTCAAGAGATGGCGGTTACAATAAATTTATTTTGCTTGTACAAATCAAGATTTAACAAAGTACTTTGTGATCAGTCATAACGAAGGAGGTGCTAGCCACAGGTCGTTCGCCAGAGTGATACAGAACAACCCTAAAACCCTGCCTTATATAAACTTTAGATCAAATGGTATTCTATAAGGTCAATCCATCAATGTAACCAAGTCTATGATTGGCTAACTCAATTCAGGGACAGTTTGAAACAATACATCTCTGTACCATTTGTCCCACAGTCCTTTGATCTGGCATCTCTCCCCAAATCAGTAGATACTAAAGCCACAGAAGTTGATCAGTCAAATGGTCAACTGTCCTTTGTGTGGGCAACTTCAAACAAGTATTTTAATCAACACTACCCATGCTACAGGAAGGGTCAGAGCATCTTGATCAGTTAACAATACAATTGAATCCACATTGTCTCCAGACCAGCTGTCTCATCTTCCCCAGGTGTCATAAACTGCAAATGGCATCTCTACCAAATGGAGTTGACTCTTCTTAATCAACTTTAGACTTCCGTTAAAACACATTCCTCATATATGAAACACACACATTATAACTGTATTCCAAAATTTCCACGACAGCCACCTGACTCCCTGACTACAGTAAGTTACACAATGAGGTGTGAGAGCCATCAAGTTGAGACTCCGTCCAGTAACTCCATGTTTTAGCATATGAGAGGTGGGGGCAGGTTGACACCCAGCCTTACAAGATCAGACTTTATTCTTCTGCCCTAAGTACACCATCTCTTGGTCAATTTTTGGCACTTGCTTCATGAGATGCAGTTTGTACAACTCCTTTACTGGTAACTGGGAATACATGAGATTACATTAAATTCCACAGTTCCACAGAATTTGCCTGCCATTAAATGAACATCTCACTGTGTACAGCATCCATGCTCGGTTCAACAGGATCCGAATGTGCAAATCGTTTTCTATTCATTATTTCTATCATTTCAGTGTAACTGAAAATTCCACACAAGCCTGTAAATAAAAGTAGGCTACATGGGGAGAGAACTACCAGTAGCTACCATACATAGGCATCTCTGCATCCATCTCTGTGGCAGCAGTCAACATCTCTTCATCATCACAATCATCATCCTGTGATGAAAATCATTCTGTTGGGGGTTTCTGCTACTACAAGTTGAAATAGGCACCAACTGATATTTACTTTGTATCAGGTCAAATATGAATAAAACCAAGGTGACAGGGTAGGCTACAATCACAAGCTTATAGGCCTAAGGAAAATATGCCTTACCTGTTCATAGTATGTTTTTATATTTAATATAGCATTTAACATGCAATTTTATTAAGTCCACCACTATTTCACCTGTAATATTAACGGACAGTGTGGTTAAATGTTCAATGTATAGACTGGCTACTGCATTCAAATGTATGCATTGACTCGGCCAGCAATTATCTCCCATACCAATTGTCTCTACGCTGCTACAGCCGTGTTGCTTTTTTGCGGAATATGTGCTCAGATTTACCATATTACGTAACACATATTAACCCTTCTATCTGAAGTGTGGTGAAATAAAACGTTTTTTGTCGCCGGGTGCCATGGTGGATCCTAGTATTGGAGCGCCATTGATGTTGGCTTTTAATTGTTCTCATACCCGCGCTTAACTCAGAGTGGACGTACTTCGAGTTGATACAACTAATTCATATCAGCTTTTCTGGAACCGAAAAGTCGTGGTTTCCCATTTTAGATTAAATCAACTCGGAGTTCAGGGTTAGGTTCACAGTTTGTTGAACCCGCTTTCTGGAATACCCCCCTGGTCAGATTCAGCTGTTTTTGATGTTGGGTGTTTTGTACCTTCTCATTTATTTCTTAGTCATGTGTGGGAGTCCTTGACCTTCCTTATTATCCGGCTAAATGCCATGGTGCTGTCGACATCAGTGCCAGGTGTTTGACTAAGTGATAAGATGCAGGAGTTAGTACATTAATCTCTGGCTCACCATCATTGACCTTGACTAATGATTTGATGTGACGCACACCTACAGAAGCACTGTAATGTAATGTTGACGCACTCACATACACACACAACCATCATCGGCCATCCGACCAACTGAACAAGTCACCAAAGCAGTGAATTGAAGTCTTTAGTCCACAGTTGGACGACCGCTCTTCTGATCAGCAAGATGAATCTCATTGTAGCTTTCTCAATCACTTTCACCCTGGTCAGCACAGGTAACAAAGTTTTTTTTGTTTATGTTTATGAGACAATTGTGAAAAAGAAAGGTGCCATTCTCATGCACGTAGACATGCTGACTTCAGTCCTCTAGAGAAAAAGCTGAAGTAACAAAGACAGAACCTTCTGGATTGATGACATTTGCTAAGGTCTGTGTCCTTGTTTTTTCACAGTGGACATGCTACAGTGTTTCTCATGTGAGGGTGAAAGATGTACAAAATTCAAGTTGATGGAGTGTGCTGAAGGGAATGTGTGCTCAACCGTCACATATTTTCAGGAACCCCCAAGTAGGTCAATGGGCAATATGTCTGAAAACAACTTCCACGTTTTTCGTCATGTTGGGAGAGACATGAGTATTTAATGTTCTTTGTGTGTCAATTTCTCTCCTTAAGTAAATCCTGGTGTTCCTATCATGCAGTGGCGAAAATCTGCTATCAATTTTTTGAGGGACAGTTATATGACATTTTCTCAAGAGCAATTCCTGAGGGGGACACCAAAATTACTGCTGTACCACATAGCCTACATTGTAATATGTTAAATGTATATTATTAATATTATTGAAATGTCCTTATGTTTACAGAGATTTATTGGAGGGACAAATCACATTTTTCCCAGGATGGGGGGGTTCCCCCCGGGATTTCTGCCTATACTAACATGGTGTTAAAGGGTTGTCGAGATCATGTCAACGATTCCAGAGCTTGTCCCATACTAGACAACATATACAACATCTCACTAAACATTGGTTACGTCCGTGCTGCTATGACTTCTCTGTGCTGCAACACCACAGGATGTAATAACAAAACCCTTTCTGGTAAGAATATATAAATATATATATTTTTTAAATTACTTCTCGGTCAAGGAAGTAGCATTGACTTTAGTATGAGGTTCTATAAGTGTAACCTGCTTTCCAGTCCCCAGTGAAAAACCAAACGGACTACACTGCTTCACCTGTAAAAGTGAGAACGACACTGTGTGCAACCAAAAAGTTATGGAATGTGTTGGCATTGAAGACCGCTGCTTCATCCAAACCCAGGGTGAGTTCAAATGTAGTTGCACTGAATTCAATGCTTGCCTGCCTATCCTTGGTCAAGTCAGACATTGCCCAGCAACGTTCTAGAATGTTCTTTATCTCACAGGCATAAATTCCACTCTCCGGGGATGTGTGTCCAGAAATTACTGTGACAGACTATCTGGCAACTCTACCTGTTGTGAAAAATGTCGGTGCAACAGAGCTAGTGGTATGGGGGGCCTGTCTCTCTCACTCCTGCTGGCTCTTCCAGTCATACTACTGCTGTTCTAGAAGACTTCCTCAAGTCAGACAAGCCACAAGATTGCAAAAGAGTGACAGAGTTAGGGTTGGGTACATGACAACACCAGACATATTTCATATATCTAGTTTCTTTTTTCTTTCTACTAGGTGTTCGTAAAACACTGTGCAGTTATTGTGCACCTGTCTTATTTTATCCGTTTTTATAAATCAGTTTGATGGACTATGTATCATGATTACATTAGCTGACTGTGGTTTGTAACTTTTTGACAAAATATGAATGTAAATATGATGATTGTTTTGTTTCTGTCACAGCCACAGCCGTGCCCCCCTGGTTTGGCTTTGCCCTGCCCTAGTGTTTCCCTGTGTCTGTCATTGTCTTCACCTGTGTCTCGTTCAGTGGTTTCAGTTCTCGTTAGTCTCATTGTGTCCACCGGTGTCTTGATTGGTTCTGTGTGTTTAGGTTCCTGTTTTGTGTCCAGTCTTTGTCTTGTCCTTACCCTTTTTACTGTGAGTACCCTGTCTGTTTCCCGTTTTTGAAAATAAACCCCTTTGTTCGACACAACGCCTCGCTACTCTCCCGCGTTTGGGTCCTACCCCACCACACACCGTGACGGTTTCATATGTCTTTCTGTGAAATCTAAATTAAACATATTTGCTTCCAAAGTTATTGTGTGGTGTCTGATTTTGTGTATATATGAGCAACATGTTTAATTGAAATTAACAATGTTCTAACTGGTAACATAAGTGCTATTTAGTGGAACAAATGGCTAGTTTACAAGAAGCTGTCCTCAATGTTTGTGTGCGTTTGGATAATTTCCTAAATTTCGACAGTATATAGAGGACTAAAGCAATTTTCTTGTTGCAATAGTTTCAATAATTTTCTGGTAAAAATATGGGGGGTAAAACATTTTTATGAATACTAAGATAATTCTGATATAATATATTTTTCGCAAAGTATTTTTCCTAAGCAGTAGCTTAGGAAAAATAAGCAGTAGTTTTGCAACAAAAAAAAAAAGCAGTTTCCTAAGCAGTAGCTTTGACTTTCATTCTATCTATAACTATATTGGTTGCACAGTACTGTACCTGGCCATTCACCAGGATTCGGGGAATGATTAACTGCAAGACATTACATACTTTTTAACAAAACCATTTTTAACTCTTTTTCATCTTTTAAGAAACTCTGGCTACCCACGTGGTGCTGTCTTTTAAAATATTTTAACCTGAGGGTAAACTGTAATTCTCAGATAAACAACAGCTCTTGAAGATTAAACCATTACGTGACTCAGCTCTCCGTCATTTTCAAGAGTCATTTTCAGACTAACTCCCTCTGTTAGGTGGTCAGCACCTCACTTTTCATCACTCATTTTCAGCGCTTACACATTACTGCTACCTGACTGGATAAAGTCATCGGATTAGGTAGGGGTAGGGCTTGGTTGGGGATTTTTGATGTTCATGTCCCCGTAGTATCAGTCAGTCAATCAGTCAGCCAGCCACCAGGATGAGTTCCCTTCAGGAGGTGACATCCAGGATGGGGGTGACCAGAGTGTCACCCCAGGAGGCTCTGCAGAAGTGGGCCACACAGAAGGTAAATCATTCAGACACACAACTGGCTGTAGTCTAATGATTGTTTCAGTGATTAAAAGTACATATATTGTTTGAATTCAACATCGTTAATCAGTGAAAACGAACCGCTCACTTTCGAGTGGTGATTGACTTTTATGTTGAGGTTCTCTAATGTTGAACATACAAACAAACATGTGGTCCACCTGCCTAAGTCTGTACTTTCTGCAGGTAGAACGAAAATCATTCCAAAAAGTGATCGATGTCAGCTCGGAGGACTCCCATAAGGCAGGGATGAAACCTTTCTCTTTTGTTCGACAGGTAGAGTATCATTCTGTCGGTCTCTCCATCCATTCGTCTGTTTGTCTAGCTATTTGTCCATCTGTCTTTCTCTCCATCTCTCAAACTCTAGATGGGATGCGTGTGCATTTGAGAGTACTACTGTGTGTGTCTGTGCTGTATTACATGTGTATGTGCTGTGTGTATTACATGTGTATGTGCTGTGTGTGTGTCATGACCCAGGTCTTGGCTGGGTGTCTGTACCCAGAGCTCCTGCATGGCGACAGTCTTCCTCAAGACGCCAGGAAGAGAGTCCGGGACTTGCTGCGGGGCTGTGATGGAGGCAGCGTGGGTGAGTTGAAAGACTCATTGTTGAAACACCCCGAAACACTCATCCCAGCCCCTTGCGTCACCCTCCAACCAATCTCTCCCTGTTAATGTGAAGTCCAGGGACAGACCTTTGATTCTTTGCGCCCGAAGCGATGGGGAAGGCTGTACTTTAAAGCGGATGGGTTTCCATGACATGCAATCTTTGCACATCCCATAAGCTTTGTATCAACATGATTCGTGAAACAATTGTGAAAGAGAAAGTTTGACGCTCCGCTCCTACACAATTCAGACCCTTCCCGTCAGACTTCAGATTTATTCCGATTTGTGAAATTGCCAGGAAGAATGCTGACAACACGAGCAGTGAACCACACTTCACGGCTGCAGAACATTCCGTATGTCCCGAAAATATTAGTTTTCAATCTGTCTTCTTCGTTGGCAGGTTCTTATTCCGACTCCGCCGGCCTACTTCACGTCCAGCGCAGCGTCGCAGAGTTCATCACCCGTCGAGACGCTGGCGTGCCTTCACACTCCCAGAACATCTTCATCTCTGCTGGCTCTCAGCAAGCCCTGATGGTGAGACCAAGCAGAGATGTATCTCAGTGAAAGCCCAACGCCTTGAGACAGTTACACGTGCAGTCATTTAGACTCATTTTGCTCATGAGAACCTTGAAGGAACAGCTCATCATCCGTCGATTCATCCGCTCGGCAGGTGGTCCTCAAGCTTCTGGCCAGGGGGGAGGGGGTGTCCCAGACAGGTGTTTTAGCCCCCCAGCCCTGGCCCCACACTCTTCCCATGGTGCTGGATGTGGCGGGGGTCTGCCTGGTGCCCTACCCCCTCCATGAAGAACAGGGCTGGGCCCTGGAGGTGGATCAGCTTCACTGTGTACTCCAACATGCTAGGGGGCGCTGTCACCCCAGAGCAATTTACATCAGCAACCCAGGCAATCCAACAGGTAGGCTACTGTGATATTCTAAATCCATGTCAATTTGTTTTCAACAGAGTACCGTCTTTCATATGATGATGAGGCTGGCTATGACTCTATCTACTGTATTTCCTGTTGACCTACATTGTCCAGTTATTTGCTTTAATACCGTAGGTCATGTGCAGAGCAGACAATCAATAGAGGAAGTGATTAAATTTGCTGCTGAAGAAAAACTTTTCCTATTGGTTGACGAGGTAAATGACAATTTCCGAATTGACCCAAATGCACCATTTGGAGCCAGCTTGCATTACTTGCAGTACAAGTTTGCTTTGTGTTCCTTCGCAGTGTCACTGTGTCACACAGTCATGCATGACTCATCACCCCAGTTGCATGCCCCTCTGGACGTTCAACCCCCCTGACTCCCTCACACCCTTTCTTCCTCAACCCCGCCACCCCCACCACTCTGTCCTCTCTATGCCCTATAGGTTTACCAGGACAGTGTGTATGGGAAGGGCAGAGATTTTGTGTCCTATAAGAGGGTTCTGTTTGAGATGGGCAGACAGTACTCCAAGACGGTCCAGATGGCCTCCTTCCACTCCTTGTCCAAAAGCCTCCTGGGAGAGTGAGTTGGCCGGCCTGCAGTAACCCATTTGTAGGCCATACATTAAACAGTGTCCAGTGTTTGGACTCTGGGAAATGATTAACTAATGGTGATAATATTTTCAAACAGTTCCTTTCAATGGAATACATAGTATACATAGAATACAATGGAATACCTTGCCTCAGGGAGAATGTCCCTGTACTTGCTGCAAGTCGCTCTGGATAAGAGCGTCTGCTAAATGTAAATGTAATGTTTGTGTCTTTGTGGTTTCTCCCTGTGTGTAGGTGTGGACTGCGAGCAGGCTACATGGAGCTGGTTAACGTGGACCCAGATGTGATGCTGTTTGCTGAGACACTATTCTGTTGTAGCATCTGCGCCCCGGTTACAGGACAGCTGGCTCTGGAGGTTATGGTCCACCCCCCTGAGCCTGGCGAGCTCTCCTACGGAACGTACAAACAGGTGACGTTGTCACACGCTTGGCAGTTACACCACAAGAAAACATCAATATGAAAGTGTCAAATTGACTTGAAACTGAACTGAACTTGAGTAACACAACTTTGGCTTGTTGCTTTTGTTTATTCATGTTTAATATAAAATGTTCAGACTAAACCTAGAAGTAACTCATGACTGAAAAGACTGATTGAACTCTTGTTTTCCACCAAGGAGGTTCTCTCCAATCGGAACACTCTGGCCCAGAATGCTCAACGGGCTTGGGAGTGTCTGATTGGTCTGCCAGGTGTAAGCTGTCAGCCAGTAATGGGAGGTGTCTCTCTGTACCCCAAACTGAGCCCTCCCCCTGCACTGATGGCACAGGCAAAGGTGAGAACAAACACACACACCCTTGCTAGTTTTCCAGCCATGCCCAATGTCATCCCTTTATACCCTGATATTAGGAAACTGAGCTGCAGATTACTAATGGGATGACAAAAACATGTCACTGAGTTAAAACAATATTTGTATCCTTTCTTTGTGTGTAGGCATTGCAAGTGGAGGTAGATGTGTTGTACAGTCACCTGTTACTGGAGGAGGAGGGTGTGTGCGTAGGAGCAGGGAGTCAACATGGGCAGAGAGAGGGCAGTTATCACCTCAGGTATGAGACTGTTACTGTGTGTGTTTGTGTGTGCGTGTTTTGGTTCCTGTGACAACCTTTGTTTTCCCCACCAAGACTGTGTATCCTGACCCGTCCTGACACGCTGGAGGAGGTCTTGAGCCGCCTGACCTCGTTTCACCTCCGCCTCCTGGACCAAGACTCCCAGCATGCACTGGGGTGTGGCTCAACAACAATAGAATGAGATTCCCTTGACTTTACTGTCGAAATAACCTGTAGTTCCTCTAAGGAGAGAGAAGGCCTAACAAATAACTTTTATTTGTATTGGGGGGATCATGAATTGTACTCGGTCATGAAACAATAAACGAGATGTAACTCTGTGGTTAAACTTTGGAGTATAAATGTGTAACTTTCTCTGTATTATTAACTGTTGAATGTGTGGAAGGATATTTCAGCGTATGGTTTCGTTAGCCTCCTGTGGACACAGTGCTGTCCTTCAGGGACATGTCTTAGTCTTGGAACAGGTGGAACTAGGAACATGGACTCCCAGGGGAGGGTGTCCCAGTGTGTACACGACTTGTGAACAGGTCGAAGACCGAATTCTTTAGTGTATGTGAATCTGTTTGTGTGTGTCTGTGTGAGAGAGGGGAGTGTACAGTATTCATAGGGGGAAGATAACAGAGTTGTGTGAGAAGTTAAGGGAGGGGTATAAAAAGATCCTCCCAAAATCTGGGGAGGAAAGATGATGAAATGAGCTCTTTTCCTGCTGCAGGTTAACTATGGTGAGTAGCTGTTCTCTCCAACTCAACGCCAGGCTTCTTTCACTAGAGCCACTGTCCAAGTACCGTTAGAAAATTCCAGTAGTAGAGTGCAGTAATGAGACCTGTAATATTGTTATTTGTGTGCTTGTGGAATGCCCAGCCAACCCGCTTCTCTCATCCCTACGGCTGTCAGGTAAGAGACATCACTTAGGCCATGCCTTAGGTTGCTATCAGGTGGAAACCTTGTACTTCCAAACCTGTTACTTTTCAGGAGAAAAAAACCCCCTAGTGTTTATAAAATAATTGAACAAAGTGCCAGTAAAGTTTTTATATCGTCAGATCCTTGCATATGTCATGTGCGGCAGTGAGGAGATTTAGTTACAAAGTCCATTTCATACCTTTCATCGGTTAAATATTTGTAAAACCCACAGACAAACGTTTATGTTGAGCCATAGCCCACCTGACAGCGACGATATGCAAGTTTGTGTTATGGTGTGTGGTGTGGTAGGACCCAAACACATGAGGTAGCCAGACTGAGAATTAAACAAGAATCAGGAAACTGCCAGGGTACTCACAGTAAAAAGGGTAAGGACAAGACAAAGACTGGAAACAAAACAGGAACCTAAATACACAGAACCAAACAAGACACAGGTGGACACAATGAGACTAACGAGAACTGAAACCACTCCACGAGACACAGGTGAAGACAATGACAGACACAGGGGCTGTGTTCGAAATCTTAGATAGCTGTCTTAATCCTTGATCTCTTACTGGACAGGTGTCTGACGAGACAGGTCCTTTCGGGGGAAGGTATCTCCAAAACCGTTGATTTCGAACAGTCTATTAAGATAGGATGTACGTCATCGCGCTGCGTGTACTTATGTGCTCGCACTAGCGCGCTCTGTCAGACGGCAGTCAATTACATCTTCCTTCAACGTACTTTGCAACTTGCATTTGTTTTCGAGAGTTTATTGTCACACAAGTTTATTGTCAAACAATTTCACATCATAAACAACCTTCACTTTCTTAACTATCTTGCCTTAAATACAGATAAATACCAGAGCTAACGTTAGCAAGCCCGTTAACAATCTTCAGCTACCGATAGCGACCTGGCTAACGGATAACTAATTCAGACTATTTTTTGTTAATCAATCATGGCATAATTACACAGTACACTGTTTATTTCTCTGTAACTTTTTAAAAAAATAAGCAAAAAAAGCAAAGAAACTTACATTAATGAATACTTTTGGCCAGCACTTCAGTGGTTTGTTCCGCCATCTTATTAATATTTTTTCTCTGGTTTGGGTTCTGGCGCACAGAGTTATGGGTAATACCTGCCACCATTAAGACAGCACGGCAGCTCATATGCTCTCTTGAAAAATGACCGTTATGTGACGTATTTCAAGGTATCTTATTAAAGCGGAAGAGAAGGTTTAAGACATTTCGAACAGTCCCTGCTCTCCTAATAGGAAGGAAGGAAGGAAGGAGGCATTTTAAGACATTTCGAACAGAGCCAGGGAAACACTAGGGCAGGGCAAAACCAAAACAAAACAAGGGGGCATGGCTGTGGTGGCCGTGACAGTTTGTAGCAAGCCTAAAAGAATGCTGTTTGCTCAGTTATGGTTTACGGAAAACAATAAACATAAACAAAAATATTGATCCACAAACCAAGATCAAGCATTCTAGACGAAGACGCAACCCCTTGACAAATCCCCAAATAGATTCAATCCGTTTGTCTCCGAGCGAACTGCTCCCATATTCTCAAGGTGTGTTGTGTGGTGTGTGTATTTCAAGACGTGTATATCCATCTTCTCTGTTTCCAGATCTCTCCGCAGCACCTCAGTAGAGCCACATACTGCCACACCTGTGGATGTACCTCGGTCGGCCCCTAACTGGGTCATGACTGCTGGCCACTGTGCTTCACGAGTAAACACCCCCAGTGGCACCTCCGTGCCTGATCGTTTCACCGCGGAGTCTGACTGCGGCCTTTGATGTGTGCGCGTGTGGTGTCAGATCTGGTTCGTGCCGTGTGGCTCTGAGGGAGTATGACCTCACCGCTGAGGAGAATGAGGAGCAGATCAAAGGGGTGGAGAGGATGGCGGTGCACCCCGGCTGGAATGATAAATGTGTGGCCTCCGGGTGAGGAGGACACACACACACACATGCAGGCACACATACACACCTTGACACACAGACACACACAGACACACAAACATGCAGGCATACACACACGTAGACACAGAGACTCACAGACACACACACATACAAGAACACAAACACGTAGACACACATACACACACACACACTGTCGAGGATTTCAGCCTCAATATCCATGACATTTATCCACCTGGTTTGCAATGACGTTTTGTTACCACCGGGTGGCAGGATGGGATTTGAATTTGTCAGGAGCATCCTGTCTGTGAGTTAAACCTTATTTATTTACCAGTCTACTGGAAGGTAGAGATGACTCTACAGTATGAAGAAAAATTCCACAACATATTTTTTATTCATAACCAATAAGGCATTAATCATATGCCACATTCCCCCCAAAAGGGATTAATTCATCTAACTAGCTAGTGTCCCACCTGACAACATTTTAGTCTTTAGTCCCTTTCTATATTGTCTATCTGTATGTATGGTGAGAGAGGGATTTTCTAAGAGGGATATTGCTTTTTACAATGTTTACAATGTCTCTTTTATTGTCTACGAAGACGTCATTCTTCAGTAACAGTTTTACAGACTCTGAATGAGTCAACACTCCCAGGCGAGTCACTGACATCTGTTTCAGCAGAGTAGTGAACAACAGTTAGAGGCCAGGATGTGTTCGTCTGGCTAGGGGGTAGAGGCCAAAATGGGAAGTTTAAACGGTAAATGGACTGCATTTGTAAGCTTCCCAATTTTTGCCTCTCATTCACCCATTTACACTTTCACTCACACATACCGACGGCGGCGGAGCTGCCGTGCAAGGCGCCGGGCTGCCCATCGGGAGCAACTTGGGGTTCAGAGTCTTGCTCAAGTACACTTTGGCACGTGGCCTTGTGATTAACAGACGACCCTCTCTACCCCCTGAGCCACAGCCGCCCAAAGTTTAGTAGGACGGATACGCTTACCACACGCACACACATTCAATCGTGCGCGTCAGGCTGAAAAATGCAGAGAGGGAGATTTGAAGGACCTATTACGTCAGTTGTTTTACTCATTGAGAGAATGAATGGGCTTCAGATCACAGGCCATTGGCTCTGCGCTCATTACTGAGGGATGCATTAAGTCCCAGGTCGTAAATAATGCGATGGCTGTCGCACAACAGGGCCCAGCCTGCAGGAGCCAGCATCCATCTTTCATTTCTCCATTTCCCCCTCTCTCTCTCTCTCTCTCTCTCTCTCTCTCTTCCCCCTATTTCTCTCTTTTCCTCTCCTTCTCTCTCTCTCTCCCCCTCCCTCTCTGTCTCCCCCTTTCTCTCACACTCTCCTTTATCTCTCTCCCTTTCTCTTCCTCTCCCTATCTGCTCCCCCCCACTCTCTCTCTCTCGCTCTCTCTCACCCTCTTCATGGAGTGTGGAGCACAATTTCGCACATGCTCTGTAATTATTCCAGCCCTGGTCTCAGCTGGGGAGTGTGTTTTTTCCGAGCGAGGGATCGTTCCTCAAAAGCACATCCCTCCTTCATGCCCCTAGAAGGGGTTTGTGTGTGTGTGTGGGGGGGGCGGGGGGGGGGGGGGTGGGCAGCACACATCTCCTCAGCTTCACACAACAAAAATGCAGAATCAGCATCTTATCAGATGGGGGAAGGGGGTGCTGACTGAGACACCCAATGTGGGCATATCTGTCTGTGCTGCTCACTGCAAAAGATGGTCTCGGCGCTTGCTTCCTGGCTAATCCTTTCCTCACTGGACGGAAGAAACAAAGCGGTGGCCGTACATCTGAGCGTGTCACCCTGACTTCCAAAGAGATGAACGGAGGATTTGACCAATGTTCTGCTCACATTCCTCGAGCCACGTCGGCAACGTTCAGACCTGTAAGCGCAGAGGCCATTCCATCCATGAGCTTGGCTCCGGATGACCCCGTCTCTCTGTCTTCCACAGAAACGCGGTCCTCCCTCGGTCTCTTTCTCCATTTAACTCTGGCTTGCTCACGTGGGATACGTACAGTTCCTCAGCTCCTTCGTCGACGTGCAAGCCAGTTCGTCCTCCACCTCTCTCTCTCTCTCTCTCTCTCTCTCTCTCTCTCTCTCTCTCTCTCTCTCTCTCTCTCTCTCTCTCTCTCTCTGTCTCTCTCTCTGTCTCTCTATCTCCATCATCCAGGCGCCGTCAGCGGCAGCTGTTGAGAGATCCCGGCCCGGTTCTCTCCCTGCCCCCCACCCCCACCAACACCACCTCCACCCATTTCCTGTGCAGTCCAAGAGAGGAGGGGGGAAGAAAAAAAAACTCCTCAAAAACACGCGCGCGCTGTCCCAGAACGAGACGCTCCCTCGGTGCTAATGTAGGAAACACTTGAACGATCAAAGGCCGGGTCCATTTTGGTAGCAGGGAGAGTGGTGCATCCTGTGATGGCATTTTTTGATATAGTTACTAAGAATGTATTTTTAATAGACTGAGGTTGTGTTTAAACAAATGGATGTTGCAGTTGGTCTTAAGGTATTTATGGTGTTGGGTTATGATGCCTGATTGAGAAGCTAGGGGCACGGAGGTTGGGGGATGTTTGAGTTCTGTGGCCTAAAGGGAGATGGATCAGTTGATCTAGCAGCCCTGACCTTTTGGCCGAGGAGATTGTGTCCTGTGTCCTGTTTGTGTTTCATTAAGGGTATCTTTACTGTCCTCATTTAGAGAAAGAGCCGTGACATCAAAAGACTTTGGTCACTTGACCTGGGGGGTTATATTGTCTTAACTGTCACTGAGCAGTGCTGACCAATCAACAGAGTTCAGAGGAATCATTTGATCTAAAGTTTATATAAGGCAGGGGTTTATGATTGTTCTTCATCACTCTGGCGAACGACCTGTGGCTAGCACCTCCTTCGTTATGACTGATCACAAAGTACTTTGTTAAATCATGATCTGTATAAGCAAAATAAATTGTAATAAACCCACATCTCTTGACTACTCAGATCTACACAGTGCCGCTTGAATTTCCACCATTACACTTGGTGGCCAGTAGGGGCATCCTCATTGGTCTACGGCGTTCAGCAGGCGGCTCCCCTCGGCGAATTGATCTTCCGGCAAAAAGCCGCCTTTCCTTCCGCCATGCGTGAGACAGCAGGGCCAGGGGGGGCGCCCGTTGGACGTTTTGTGGCTGACGCGGGGTCTTCAAAAGAACCGGTGAGATATTCTTTTGTTACTGTGTGATATTGAATTGTCTAAATGTGTGTTTTTTTTAGGCTATTGTCAATAATTCGGTTAAGTAAGTAATTGGGCAGAGGTAAAACTGTCCTGTACGTGTAAAGTCGTACGAATTAATAAGGTAAGGTTGTTGAACCTACCTTTTACGTGAAAGTCGTAAAAGAAATGTCTGCAGAAGTGTGTCGACGGACACACACAGAGGTAGTGTTGTTGACGAACAAACACATAGAGGGAGATAAATTCACATGTTATATTGTGTTATGTGTCTTTTTGAGACCCTAAGGATTAGAATATGTTGGGTTAGTGATAGTTTGAGAAATTGTATTGGCATTGGTGCAGTTCTTATTTATTAACGGCCTAAACGTGATTCTAAGTCCCGAGAGAAAAGTATACTTGTGAGGAAATCAGCTGTGTGAGTGAGAGTGTTTACAAAGGGTTTGAGTCCCTGAAGGTGGAGAACAAAGAAATTTAAGTTTGCAACACGCGTGTTCATTTTTTGTTTTAATTGCAAGTTATGTTTTTTTGAGGTTAAAAGAAGTATGAGTAACCAATGATGTCTACTATTCAAGCTATATACAAATTACAAAAATCAAAATTTTAATTAATTTTCGGTTTGAATATTTGTAATTTATGATTGTGCAGTTATTTTCATTGAAAGTTGGGAAGTCGGAATTTAATTGTTTTTAGAAACGAAAAGGAGTAATTGTGTCTTTATTTTCCGTCGTTGGTTATCGTTTATGGATTGTAATTCTGAAAATGAATGGTCTGGAGGCAGAATTGACCTGTCCAAACATCGATTACATGAAGCAAAAGTATGGTAACGATAGTTTATTGCAAATGCAAATATGGATTGATAAATGTGGATTTTCGAGTGTGGAGTCGTTTTGTTTTAATGGGACTTTACACCCTTGTTACAAGTATAGAAGCTCTGTTCGTGTGGATAGTGAGGGAAAACATCATACTCCACCACCTTCTGGCCCATTGGTATATCCAGGACGCGATATAGCTGATATATTTTGGTATTGTTGGGGTAGAATTAGATCACGTTTACCAGAAGGATGGGTGGGAGTGTGTGCTAAGGTGATGTTAGTTAGTAAGACGTTGATTAAGCCTTTAGGTAATGTGACGGTTGATTCAGGCAGACAGAGACGAGCTGCTCCTGTTGGATCTTTTGATAGTGAATTTACATAGATGATATTGGAGTACCAAGAGGGGTGCCTACTGAGTTTAAAGCTAGAAATCAGGTAGCTGCAGGACTAGAATCATTCTTTTGCGTACATTGTACGGTTAACAAAAATGTGGATTGGATTAATTATATATATTATAATCAGCAACGTTTTATTAATTACACTGTTGATGCGATTTCTGGATTATCAGAACAATTGGCTAAGACTTCAGAGATGGCATGGCAAAACAGGATTGCTCTAGACATGTTGTTGGCTGAAAAAGGGGGTGTTTGTGTACTTTTCAATAATACATGTTGTACGTACATTCCCAATAATACAGTGAGTGATGGGTCAGTCACTAAAGCATTATCAAGCATGCGTACTTTGAGTTTAGAATTGTCTGAACATTCTGGATTTGATGATTCAAAAGGAGTTTGGTCATGGATTGACGGTTCTTGGGAAATGTTTGGTAAATGGAAGGCAGTTCTTCTGTCTGTTTTGTGTGGAATAGGTGTCATTTTGTTGATACTATTGTTTTTGGCTTGTTGTCTGTTTCCCTGTGTAAGGAAGATTGTGGAAAAGACAATGGCTAAATCATTTGCTGTTCAAATGATGAACTATAGTCCCTTAGAGGATTCTGACTGGGTTCCACCATTTAAGGATGAAGAGGCTACTGTGAGTGATATGTAATTCTCTTGTTATTTTTGGGGTTATGTTTTGATTAAAGGGGGTTACTTTATTTTCTTGCCTCCATATCTGTATGAATGTTTTATATTTTTGTATGCTTATGCTTTTGTATGCCTTTGTTGTTTGAAAAAAAAAGTAAGGAATGTGATGGCATTTTTTGATATAGTTACTAAGAATGTATTTTTAATAGACTGAGGTTGTGTTTAAACAAATGGATGTTGCAGTTGGTCTTAAGGTATTTATGGTGTTGGGTTATGATGCCTGATTGAGAAGCTAGGGGCACGGAGGTTGGGGGATGTTTGAGTTCTGTGGCCTAAAGGGAGATGGATCAGTTGATCTAGCAGCCCTGACCTTTTGGCCGAGGAGATTGTGTCCTGTGTCCTGTTTGTGTTTCATTAAGGGTATCTTTACTGTCCTCATTTAGAGAAAGAGCCGTGACATCAAAAGACTTTGGTCACTTGACCTGGGGGGTTATATTGTCTTAACTGTCACTGAGCAGTGCTGACCAATCAACAGAGTTCAGAGGAATCATTTGATCTAAAGTTTATATAAGGCAGGGGTTTATGATTGTTCTTCATCACTCTGGCGAACGACCTGTGGCTAGCACCTCCTTCGTTATGACTGATCACAAAGTACTTTGTTAAATCATGATCTGTATAGGCAAAATAAATTGTAATAAACCCACATCTCTTGACTACTCAGATCTACACAGTGCCGCTTGAATTTCCACCATTACAATCCTCTCTGGCCTGGAGGAGGGACTGGAGGGATACGCAGTGGAGGACACAGGGTGTCGATGGTCTTCTGCTGCTTTCACGGCTGCCCGTTTCACTTCGCTCAGTGTGAACGTGTGTGTTTGTGTGTGCATGCATGTTATAATGTTGTTGTGATCCAACCTGTTTTTGCCGAATGTAAAAAACACACACACACATACCTACTTGCAGACATCATGTGCGTCTATGCATCCATACATATTCATACACATATGTATATGACGTATATCACATACGTATACAAGCTCGCATAGACCGTACACATGTTCCAATCATTGGATGACTCATTTGTGAACCACGATGTAGGTCGATCCCGATCAATGTGAAGAGAAGATGGCTTCAAACTGGGCCTGTTTTAGCCACGGCTACCAAGCCCCTGTCTGTAATGGTCCGCTGTCACTTTTCATATTCCGCTACCTGCGTCTCTAACGCGGTTAGCGTCAACCTAATCAAATCACCGGCCCGTATTCCCTGCTCCTGCCCGCTGCATGCCTGCAGAGATGAAGACCTCGCTGATTACTGTTCCAATCACCACGGTTACGGTTCCACCGTTGCTCATGGTCTGTACATACATCGTGTAGACATGAGGTGTAGCTGCCCCACAGGACCCAGTGAGGAGACCTGGGTGAGTAGAGGAAGTTCGTCTTGATGTGGGTCAACAACGCGATAGGAGCGTTTCCTGGATGTGGAGCAATGGCAGCTGTCAACAACACTCAAAGGATCTTTTAAAAATAAACTCAAGATAACGTTTTTAGGTTACTTGCCAACTTTTGACAATTTATTGTATTATGTAAAAAAAAAAGTGTTCCTTTTGGGAGGACGTGTGGGAATGAACAAAGGAATGAACAAAGTGGTTCCTTAACAGAAAAATACAACATCTCCTTTGTGAAACCACAACTGCCTGTGCTTAAAATTCTATGACAGGCTGATTGAAAGAATAGTTTGACTGAATTCTGTAAATGAATCGTTTGAATGAATCATCAAGACCTCCTGCCCCCTATCCATTTCTGAGTTTTTTAAGTGAATCATTTTTGGTTTGTTCTGCCCTACATTGCTACTGTAAGTGACCTTGTCTGTGTGAGATTGAAGGGGAACGACTAGGAGAGACCAGGAGAGACAAAACGGCTGAGAGAGACCAGGAGGGAAAGTGAGAGACAGGGAAAGCCTTGGAGAGACAGAGAGTACCAGGAAAGACTATGAGAGACAGGAAAAGACCAGGAGAGACCAGGAGTGACAGGGAGAGCTTGTTCAAGGTGCCATCGCTGGTGGTACGCCCACCATACTTACCCCACCTTTCTCTCTCTGTCTCACTCTCTTTACCCAGATTTCCCCATTGTGGTACGAATAAAGGTATAGCTTAACTTATCTCTCAGATCCAAGGTTATTCACTGTTACTGTACGTTGTTATTGTCATTTCATGTCTGTCTCTGTCTAGGTTCTCTGGCCCCAGTCCCGACAGGGTTTTGTTATGAACACGTTGTCGTCGACACAGCAGCTGGTGAACACCTTGTCCTGATTTAGCCTCGTTGCTCCCAGGCGCCAGGGCTAGGTCTATACAGTGAGCTCATTATAGCTTGAGACAGGATAATTGCTGGTGTTTGAAATGTCAGGCTACATTACCATGGCTACTTAATTTGCTGTGGTGATGTGATATCAGTGTGTATGACATTTAGCTGTTCTTTTATGGCGTACCTTCTTTCTTCATACAGGATAGTACTTTGACTTACCTTCTTGCTGAAGTAATACGTGTTTTCAGTTTCTTTCTGTGACCTATAAGGCAGGATGGAGGCACAGAATCAGTTGTTTGTTGATCCGTCGTCGTTTTAGAAGTAGCGACGTGAGCAAGTGGCACGCACGGCTCACAGCTTTCTGAGAAGCGATGCCTAATACAACCATGTTGCCATGGATACCCAGCCTGCTCTGACTGGGATGACTACCAGCTCAGCCACCTCATGTACTTCCTATGAAGGACATGAAAAACACACGCAGTGCACTGTACACTTGTTCCCGCAAGCGACGGGCAAACTCACACGTTGCCTCCGTCTCTCTCTCTCTCTCTCTCTCTCTCTCTCTCTCTCTCTCTCTCTCTCTCTCTCTCTCTCTCTCTCTCTCTCTCTCTCTCTCTCTCTCTCTGTTGGCTGGACAATAGCCCCCCCCCCTTCCTCAGACCCAGGGAGACCATGGCTCTCTCTGTCTCTTCCTTGTCTTCTCTCTCTCTTTTTCCCTCTCTGTCACTTTCCCTCCCTCTGTCACTCTCCCCCCCTCTCACTCTCTCTCTCTCTCTCTCCCCCTCCCTCTGACCGCCTCTTCCTCTCCCCACACTTCTCTCTCTTCCTCCCTCCCTCCCTACCACTCTCTCTCTCCCTCTCTCTGATTATCTCCCCCCCATCTATCCCTCCGCCCCCCCCCCCGCCTCTCTCTTTCTCTCAATGATTCTCTGACTTCTGTGTAAAAGTCTTTGCCCTCGCTGGTTGGTGCTGGAGGTTGGGGAGCAGCATGGGTGTGACGGAGAGGAGGGCAGAGGAAGGAGCACCTTGGAGAATGGGGGCAGGGGTCATGTTGTCCCCATGTGGTTCTGTTTCTCAGAGACAGCAGATTTGCATTAGTGTCAAGGCTATGGAGAGGGTTTCAAAGGGGGCATTGGAATGTAAATGAGCTGCCCCCCCCCTTCTTGCTTCATGCCTATAGATTGTTGTTATTACATTTACATTTAGTCATTTAGCAGACGCTCTTATCCAGAGCGACTTACAGTAAGTACAGGGACATTCCCCCTGAGGCAAGTAGGGTGAAGTGCCTTGCCCAA
Organism: Osmerus eperlanus; assembly: GCF_963692335.1. Classification (NCBI taxonomy): domain Eukaryota; kingdom Metazoa; phylum Chordata; class Actinopteri; order Osmeriformes; family Osmeridae; genus Osmerus; species Osmerus eperlanus. The sequence continues at coordinate 5,140,459 of NC_085043.1, forward strand.
GGACACAACATCAGTTGGCATGACCGGGAATCGAACTGGCAACCTTCGGATTACTAGCCCGATTCCCTCACCGCTCAGCCACCTGACTCCCCCACATTAAGAATATACATATACATTAAGAATGTATATGATTCTCCAGTGGATATCCCACAAAACAGAGTTGCAACTCCATGCATTTCCCAGAACTTCTATCTGGTGGTGTCTACACTGTACGAACACAACTACATCTATCGCTCCCATGTCATTGCGTCTCGTTCTTTCCTTCTGCAATGCTATTGGCTAAGCCAATGCATGGCCATCACATGCACGGGGGATGCAAACTCACGTACCAATATTGGCCAAAGCATGCCTCTCATCCACTCTCAAGTAGTCCTTAAGAGACACGAACGAGGGTTCTCCTTACGAGCATGTTCGGGAAACGTACGTCAGAAATAACGATGGTTATTTTGCTCGTAGAGAACCCTCGTAACAACTAAGATCCATTGTGATCGGGAAAAGCAGTTTAGTAAGCAGGATTTGATGGCTGCATTCCTACACTTATAAAATGCAATTCAATGTGGAAGTAATCCAAGTAATCCAAGTATTCCGAATACGTTACTCAGATTGAGTAACATTTTTGGGCATGTATTCTGTAACGAAATACGTTTTGAAAGTATTGTTCCCAACACTGAACCCATCCTCCTAACCCTAACCCTAAACCATCCTCCTAACCCTAACCCTAACCCAGCCACCCACCCTGCTCTCTCTCCTCTGAGTGGCTATCCCCCCTTTCCCCTCCTCCACCTCTTTCCATCTGCGTGGCTTTGTGTGCTCTCTCTCTCCTCTGCTGGTGTCTCTTTCACATAAGCTCTCCCTGAGGATGTTTGAGTCTTTCTACATTTCCGCCTCATTTCATTTGCCAGCCGAGGGAATGCAGACTGCGTACGGCTCTCATGTAATTTCTGTGCGTGCGTGTGTGAGAGAGAAAGAGACAGAGGGGAGAGACACCCTCCAATTGAAAGTGGATGAGAGCGATGTGTGGCTGCGGTTCACTGACACTGTATACTGGTGGGGGAAAAAAAGAGCTCTAGCTTGTTTACATCCTCTCTCCCTCCCTCTCTCCCTCGCTTTCTTTTTCTCTCTCACACACACACACACACACGCGTGATCTTCCTCCCACACCTTTCCTGTTTCTCACACCAAAACAGCCTCCATCCGCTTTGTCTTTCTGTCTGTCCCGCAGGTCTCTGGTGTGCACTGCTGTCTCCGCCTGGGGTCCTGGTCCTCACAATCCCGCCGCTGGAACCGAGTCCGGTTAAGCCCACTTCCACAGTCGAAATGCTGGCACTCCCGCGAACATCGAACGGTAGCACGTCGGTGGCGTCGTCGGTCGAAGTCGCTTTTGCGAGAGGTGGTCAGAAGCGCGCGGGAGCCGATAGCGGACCCGTGTGAAACAGGAAGCGATACCGATGAGCGACGCGACACATCTGACATGGACACGACACCAAGCTGCACTCACTTCCTCTCAGGATAGTTTCGTCCAACTTCTGCATCATGTGTATTTGTGTCATTGTCCAATAAATCTCTTAAAAAAGAAAGAAAGAAGATTTGGTAACTCTTTACATTCAGGTGCTTGTAATAAGCATAAGAAGGTAATGAGGCCACAGTACGTTAGTAAATCTTTTGAACACATTAATGTTGATAAACATCATATAAGGGCCTTATTATATAGTATGTATATCTTAATGACCGCTTCTCTCATCTTATGATAGCCCTAGCCCTAGCCCTATTAACCCTTCTGTAGTCTTATTACCACACATAAATGTTAATAATCTTTCAAGGGCTTTATTACCTATTAATCACTGCTTATGACAAGCACCTTGATAAGTGTTACCTAATCATCTTTCTCAATCAATCAATTCTGCATATTATGTCCCATCTGATTTAGAAACCGGCCACCTGCAACCTGCAAAATAATGAAGCAACCTAGCATTCCCTGCAGTTTTCTTTCTGGTACGAGAGACCATCCACATTTCAGAATACCGTTGAACCGGGGACAGCTCACTCCATCTCAGGTGTCCAATGTTGACCACAGGCTCCTGTAAAAGAGGTGAATTATAGCTGTCAGCCATGCCGTTAAATATCATGTGTCAGTTCCTCCGGCCTCAGCCAATCACAGAGTGCGATTACTCTAAAGTTACAGGAAGTGTGACATGTTATTTGCCCTTATAAAACACCACTACCATGGTTAAAGGGCCATCGTTTCATTGTGGGGAGCAGACGAGCTGGTGAGTGGCTTATAATTAATTCATACGCCTATTAACAGCAGGCCTAAAGGTCGTTTGCTGGCAGTAGTCTGGTTGTTGTGTTGTCATGCTCTCTCAAAGTAATTATCTCTGTATACAGCCACATGTTCAGGTACCACTTCTGGTCTTGTGAGCGACACAGTGTCACAACATATCCAACACTTTGAATCCTGCATAGCATGCCTATTTGGCTTATCCACGGCCACTAAGAAACATGATTATTTCTCTTGGCGTGCGCGCGCGCGTCTGTGTGTCATTCTGGAACATTCTGTTCCACCCCACTGTGCTCTGATGAGGCAGGTAAGAACCCGGCGCGGAGACCGGGCCGCGGTTGCCATGGCGACGAGTGCGCTGTGCGATGGAGGCGACAGTGCCAGCGAGGTGGTGATTGCGCAGCCCGTGTGTGCGCGCGTGGCATTGATCCAACTGAAGGGGGAGGGGGGGGGGGGTGTCAGAATCCTGTCACAGTCGACACTTTGTCACAGGTGTGGCTCACCGGTCGACCCAAAACGTCAACTTTGCCAGACGTGGTTCAATTCCTTCGGCTCCTGTGGGAAGCCTTTCAACCAGCAGTACCAACAGTACCAGCGCCGTGTTTCTTTATCGCACTCTCCATTGCAGGCTCCATACTCCTCCTACCGTCCTACAAGAGCTGGGAATGGCTTGGGAACAGGAGGAGTTCGATTGGCTGTCCAGGTCACGGCTTTGCTTATTACTCGCTACAGCCGAGTGCCTGGTGCAAGGGGTGGATGAGATTTTCCTGTACTGCTGCTGGGGGTGGAGCCCTTCTTTATGGGGCTGCTGTTGGCCTCGACTGGGACATGGAGAGGGGGGGGTGTGTGTGTGTGTTGGGGGGGGGGGGGGGGCCTGTTTCTGGAATCTTTGATGGATGGATTCTTAAAGGGGTCTGTAATTAAACCAGCCAGGCCTCGGCAGAGAAGAGGCCTATGGAGCAATGCTTGATCCATGCTTCAAAAATTGCTTTCCTGCCCCGTCGCTTTCCCCGCACCCCCACCTCCCACACATGCACTCCCTGCCCTCTCCTTCTCCCTTCCTTTTCTCTGCTTCTCTCCCTCTCCAAATCTCCCTCAGTCCCCATCGCTACCAAACTCAATCGGCGTGGGTCAGCCCCAGAGAAACAGCCAGCCATAATTACTGTTAGAGCTCAGACACCGAGGGTTCTCCCTTTCTCTTCGATCTCTCTCACTCTTCTTCTCTCGCCCTCTCATTCCCTCCCTACCTCCTTTTCACCCTTTACCCTCTCGAAATCCCCTTTTTCTCTCTCTCTCTCTCTCTCTCTCTCTCTCTCTCTCTCTCTCTCTCTCTCTCTTGTTCTCTCCTTTCCCCTCACGCCCCTCCTCATCTCCATCCATTCTTCCCTCAGCTGATCGCTCAACCCCCTCAACGTCGCCTCCGTTAAGCAATCCTTCTACTCAGACCATTTTAGATCCTCTCTTTTCCCACACAGTAACCCCCCCCAACCCCCCCCCCCCCCCCCCACACACACACACACACAAATACACACTGTGCTCCACTGTTAATAGTCACCCACGCTTTGTTCGGTGCCCTCTTGTGTCTCCATCTCAGGCTCGCAGAGCTGCGAGTCAAACGTTGCATGAACGCGAACAATGGCTGCGTGCAAACTTCAGCTCACTCCCAAACAATGCGGCTAAAATTGCCCGCAACCCCGGACCCTGGGATCAATGGGGACCATTCACAGGGGCTCCATGTTGGTCTCTGAGAGGGGTCCAAGCTTGGTAAACTGCCCCCTATGCCCAGTTGGGGGAAAGACACAGACAACTCATGTGAGGTGGGGGGGGGGTGAGTGTTAGTTTCTGGGGGGGGGGGGGGGTAGTGGGGTGGTTGTATTAGGGGTGCAGGTGGAGCTGATTCAGTCATGGATCGGGTCGAGCTCACGCAGAGTGATCGGAATCGTTGGCCCAAAGTTGACCCCCTTTGGAGCGGTCGACCCTGCTCTGCTCGGCTGGCGTTTGTCCCCTCCCTCCCTCATCCCTCCCTCCCAACCATCCATTGCTTTTCTCCAGAGTTAATGTCCTGTGCGAGAGTTGGCCACAGAGGAACACCCGATTAGAAATAATCAGCGTCAGGACGCTTTGTCATTGGGTTTGGAGGCATGAAGACGGGAGCGAAAGAGAAAGGAGGAAAAACAAAAGGACAAATATAGAAGTATGGATAACGTAAACAAGAACGTGAGCACAAGAAACACAATCAGTGAAGCAGCTGGAGCCCCGTGTTTACTGACAAAAAATGAGCCATTATCTCACGGCTTTGTGATTTCTGGGAAAAAATACGATTCAACGCATTGCGTTTTGTGTGTGCTATATGCAATTTGTGTGAAATCGTAAATGTGTCTCAATGGACGTTTCACCGTTTTATGGCTTTATGGGTATATAATTGCGTAAGAATGCACGCACGTGTGTGTGTGATGTGCATGTGTTTGCTTACAAGCATGTGCGTTGCTTGCATGCTGACAAGCGCGTGTGTGTGTGTGTTTTGCTCCATCATTCACCCATCTGCCCTGCTCAATGTGCAAACAGAGCATGTGTGCACAGCTCTCCAACAATAACGCGGACCTTCTATCTGTCCTGTGCTTTCTCTTTCTCTCTCTCTTTCTCTCTTTCTCTCTCACTCTCTCTTTTTCTCCATGCCCTGTGCGCCTGACAAACACATTCCCTTAGTGTGGACAGTCCACCACTCATTGCCAACAGTCAAAATATTTACACAATCTTTTGTAAACACTGTTCTAATGGTGGGCGGTCTGAATGACACTGCGGAGTAATGCATTGAACCAGCCTTTTAGAAAGGATGGACATGGATTGTGGGGTTGTGTTCTGTGCGGTTTGTTGTTTAGATTCAAACCAGGGCATCAAGAGTTAGTTAGACTTGGTTCTCTCTCTTCAAAGTCTGCCCCATACGTCACTACCTTTCTATTTTCTACATACCCCTTTCTCTCTTTCTCTCGCCCTCCCAATCTCTCTCTTTCCCTGCCTCCCCCTTGCCATCTCTCTCCCTCTCTCTCCCCATCTCTCTCTCTCTTTACCTCTCTCTCACTCTCTCTCTCCCTCTCCCCATCTCTATCTCTCACTCTCTCCCTCCTCATCTCTCTCTCTCTCCCCATCTCTCTCTATCTCTCCCTCCACATATCTCCCTCTCCCTCCTCCTCTTCTCTCCCGGGTGAACAACAGGGATTGCAGGCATCTGTATGTGATCTGAATTTCAACATCTGTGTCTGCCTGCCTACCGCATTGGCTCCTGGGAAGTCTCTGGACAGAATTATTTTCTTCTTTTTTTTCCTTTCCGCTGGAACCTCTCGTCACCGTGGCGGCGGCTTCCTCCCCCTCCGACGTCGCGCTGCCTCCGCAATCACAGAGGTGCAGTCAAAACGAAAGCCAATTACTCTCATCTCCTCAATCACTTCCCCTCAGCAACCCATCAAATATGCAAAGCAAAACATAAAAAAAACTTTTACGAATCCCTCCGGCGAGGCGCTATATTCCGTGCTCGTAGAGACACAGAATACAAACATTTCCATGTTTGTGCCGCACACATTCAGAGACTGTTGTCTGCTCGGTTCGTAGCGCACAAATATGGTTGAGTAAGACTCGTCTGCTAGACGTTACTTGTGGATGCGTTTTGAATTGTTGTTCGGCTGTCAAGGGAGTTCAACCGTCAGGCGCTTTCATGGATAGACATTATGAACCGCTGCTCATAAAACATTCAAGACTAACTGTGTTTGTTTGCAGTGTTTTTTCGTGTGTGTGTTTGGGGGGGGGGGGTTGGTGAACATGAGTGTGTGTGTGTTTGATGTGAGCATCTCAGCTGTACCTAATCTTCTTACTTTTCACGTTTTCCTTTCCAACGGACTACCCACGGTAACGGTTCACACTTGCCCGTGAGCTGCTCTGTCAAGCCCGAGCAACGCCTGCGCTACGCCATGAGCGGTCCTCACCCGTGGATGGACGAACATGTAAAACAGCCGTCGGGAAGAATAGATTGATTGCCTCCTGTTGTCCTCTGCCACTTTCTCTACTAAGCTAAAACAATAGGCCCTGTGTCTCTTCGCGTGGCTTCATTATGTCTTTGTCGGCCATTTTGCAACCTTTTACCATCCATTATTAGAAATGCGTTGGGTTCCTGTGTGTCTCATCCTAGTGAGAATGCCCTCTATGTTGATGTGGCCTGCCTGGATGCTGTGTGATAATGGGCTTTGCAGAAGACTGACTGTTCGTAATCTGAGTCTCCACACAGAGAACTGGAGCGATTCCTCGGGCCCTGCCGTGGCCCAGATCGCTCTTTGGTTCTGGTGACTAATTACCCTGTGTCTGCGTGTGTGTGCCAGTCATGAGGTCTGGGGCTGTATGCTACCGCAATTTAAAACAATTAATCTCACAGAGTTATTCCGGAGGTGAATTTATGCAGCAAGAGAACCGTGGCGCAAAGGGATTTTAGGGGAAATTTGCATACGTTTCCTTCCACTGTGTTGGAATCCGCATCGAAATAAGAACGCTTGTCGTCAAAACTTGAGGAGAGGAGAGAGAGAAAACAACGGTATGAGCCTGCAGGCTCGAGTCTAATTGAGATGCATCTCAGAAGAGCTCCTCTCCTCTGCCTGCTCACTCACTGTACCGATACTGTAACCCCCCCAGCTGATCTGCCTCGCCAGACGCCAGAGCAGCATGGAGCACAGAGAGCATCCTAGAGCAAGTACAGCACAGAAACCACAGAGAACATCCTAGAGAACGTAAAGCATCCTAGAGCACACATACAGCTTGTAGAGGGCAGAGACCACACAGAGAAGCCTTGGCACATGGAGCAACCTTCTGTGGGCAATTTAGAGGCCTTGATGTCTTTCCTATAAAGGAAATAGACAGTCAACTCGAACAGGACCCCATGACATGGGTTGGACGAGCAATTCCAGTGATCCTGAACATGCATTGTGTGGTACCTTTATTAAGCGAGGATGCCTGCCACAGTGAATTCCGTGTTTGTATAACATACATGGCGAATAAACCGAATTCTGATTCAGATTCTGATGTCGCTGAAAGCGGCTGGGGTTGGTGGGGGGATTCATAATTCACTAAAATCACTCGAATCACTTTCACCTTTTAACCTTTTATCCCCAGGATGTCTCAGTCTCCCATCGGTCATGTTCGACAAACAAAACGGCCAACCTTCATTTCATCCCCAGAGTCTGTTCACGGACAGCCCAGGCCACTGTGTGTTGCACAGGAAGGAAAGCATTGAATTAGTTCAGCAACAACAATATATCCAGCAAAACGAAGACACATCCTCTGAAAAGAACCAAGGCTGGTGAGTCTGATGAATCCCATATCTCTCACGTCGTATCAGTCTCTAGGCAACCTACAGTTTCAGTCGGCCTCCCACAAATAACCTCCTCACTTTCATTATATTCACACAGATGAAATATTAATCATTATAATCACAGGTCCTTCCAGTACCGAAACCTAATTAAACCAATGAGGGCTTTGCCATCTTCACAAACAACCTATTAGAGATACTTTGTGGTATGCTTCATGCAGACAAAGATTACAAGTATTACATTGCAGTGTGATTATGCCATTAAGAATTTCTAGGGATTCAGTAATGAATTTTAATTCGCCTGTCTGAGCATTTTGCTGAAGGGGAAGACTCGGTGGTGGGTTTAACTATACCTTTCCAATAAACACCTAAAGAGAATCGGAAGTCTTGCTTCAGGCTGTTGTTTATTCCCAGTAACACAAACTTCACGTGCACCAACCTGGTATTTACATTGTTTTCTCCATAGTCAGGACGTGAGGTAAGTCTCCTTTAGTAGGAGGACATACTAGCAAATTCCGAGTGACAGGATAGCGAACGCTCAGGACCCCGAGGTCTGGCCACCTGCTCAGCATGTCACCTGTCAGCTGATTCTGTTCGACGTCACGCAATGTCGCATGTCAACTCAACATTGATCAGGTCTTACTCTTCAGCACGTTCCGAATAAAGATCATTCGATGTGTCACTGAATCTGTGCTGACCTCTCCACCTCTCCCAGGTATACTGTAATGATATTGATTGTGTGATCCATACGATAAGGGTAACAAGGCTGGCCTAACAAAGTTACAGCCGAGGGTGATTGAATGAGCTGTGGGCTGAAAATGGACCCAACGCATTGTATACAGTCCATTACCCAATGAGATTTAAGCAAAGATCAAGTCGATACAGTACTGGACAGTGTGAAGGCTGTGCAGTATAGATAATTGAACCAGTGGCCATAAAGATTAGGCAGAATTACGATAAACATTGTTATTGAATATGTCACAGATCCTTTGTGTTGCATTGAGGGGGTTAATCTCCATGGCTATTGTATATATGTGTGTGTGTGTGTATGATTGCATCAGTGTGTTGTCCTAGATGGTGGTGTTTGTATTGATGTTAAGGATGGGAACCAATCAAGAGATTTCTCTGAATGGACCATCCATTCCTTGTAAAGCCAAGAACATTGCTTGAGTTAACCAATGGGCAACAGTCTCCATAGCAACCACAGACGAACCTGCATGGGACCTCCGCCACACACAAAGACACACACATACACACACACATGGACACACGGACACCAAACGCTTGCAAACACCTATATACTGTTTATGTAAGTGGTCTCGCCAATGAAACTACCATGACACAAGATTATAGTAATGTTATACACTGTGTAAGGATTGGTGAGGCTTGTTTTGATCCCAATGTGTTTCATGAAGTCTATTCATGTGTACCCCCTTTAACAAAGGAAGCGAGCAAAGCCCTTACCCATCATTACTGTAATTGGCTAAAACACAGTTAGATTGGTCTCCACACCTGCAACCAATTTAGCAATAAAAGCGTTCTGGGCTGAAAAAAACCATACAACAGGTTACAGGGCTGAGTTACTGTACTAATGCCTCGTGAGGGAATGATCCACCAGAAAATAAACTGTCTCTCATCTTGTATTTTTTCAGACATGGACATTTATATATACACATATATATGAGATGTTACTAATATCTAGTCTTTCCTTTCCAACAGGTTACCCATGGTAACGGTTCACACTTGCCCGTGAGCTGCTCTGTCAAGCCCGAGCAACGCCTGCGCTACGCCACGAGCGGTCCTCACCCGTGGATGGACGAACATGTAATCAGACGTCGGGAAGAATAGATTGATTGCCTCCTGTTGTGCCTTTTTTTTGTTGATGTTACTAATATCTAGTCTTGGGTGAAGGTTTTAAAAAGGATCTTTTGAGACTTCCTAACAACATGATAAAAATATTAAGTGTCATCATTACCCATCTGTAAAAGTGTGCTAAAGAACAAAAATGTTCCCCTTGGATAACAGAAATTTGGTTTAAATGTCTGGCAGTCTGTAATGTGGAAAGTTCTCAAATGAAGATTTAGAGCCGTCTACGTTGAACAAGTACAAGATTAATCATGTGGAAAGTGCAAATAACGAAACTGCCTTAGCACTTAACGGGGCAATTTTATTGTAAATAACGATTTCACTCCCTAAAGTAGGAGGACCATGCACCAAAAGGGTTATAAGTTAGACATATTGCTCCTGGTAAGAATGAAAAGACCCTCAAGTGAAAACTGACACTGCACTTTAACCCTAACAGCAAAACTAACAAATAATGAATGTGCACACTAACAGACAGTGCCTTCTCACTCTTGTACAGGCTCTCTTGGTTCAATATGAGAGGCAACTTTAGTGTCCTCACCCCTCCTCTGCCTAGAATTGATTTGATGTAGCACTCATAGAAGAGAACAGGATAATGAGATCACAGCATGCATTTTTCATGGCCTGGATGAAAGCGTATCAGACAGAGCTCCAATCTACATTTCAAATAAAAAACTACAACCCACATGCCTCCCTGGGAATGTGTTTTTTTCTTTTTTTCTTTTAAATAAAAATGAACTTATCCTTTAGTGGGCACAGAGGAAACAATAACCTTCACCAACACAGCGCAACAACACAATCCACATCAAAGTGGTGTTAAAAATCCACAGCACTTGGGGTGATGTTCCACATGTGATATTAGCAAAGCAAATAGGAATGAGAAAATGTAAAGCTTGGAAATGAATATTTCATAACCACGTTAGACAGGATAATGCGATTACCATCCAAAGCATCTACAGTGTACTGTAATACTGTATATTACCTAGGTAACAGACTGTATCCACTAGCGGTACTGTATCCACTAGCGGTACAGTATCAAGCCTGTTGCAAAGGTGGGCTGAAGTCATGCTCAGGAGATCCAACCTGAAAGCAGTCATCTGCAGGGCTACCTAAAATAGACCCAGAGCCAATTCCTCGCGCTGACTGTCAAAGTGAGGGGAGACGGTGCAATAACAGTGATTACTATTCGGAAATTGGCCAAATCATTTGAACCGTGCCACACATGATACAGGAACTTCAGCATGCATATTCAAGGCCACACTTACTGAAGAGATTTCCTCGTTCCCAAATACTAGCATAATCTCTCGGGTGTGTTTATATAAATGGGGCGGATATTGCTCGAAATGGGAAATGCTCCTCTTTGTTTAAAGCGCTTTTCTTCATTTCTGTTAATGGGGCTGGGGCCCATCTGACTTGATCCATTTGCTCTACTGAGATAAGCAATCGTTTCAGATTGAGAATGCCTTTACTGACCTAACTGACTGCGATGATGGATATCTTCCACTTTGATAGAGTAGACCAGAAAAGCAGGGAAGGCCACCTCCGTTATGGTTACTACAAGCACTATGAATATTATTTCTTATTCTTTTCTGCTATCTCACTCTGTGCCCTTGCTCTGTTTCCTGTTGAGGATCACTTCCAAAGTTTCACGAAGAAGACTTTTCCAAAAACTTGTGTAAGTCAAGTAATTGCTTTCTTGAGGGATTCAGTCAGTCAGGATTACTTCACCCCCCTCCATCATTCTAATTTCTCCTAAACTCCCATTTCCTCTCTCTAATGCTCCCTTCCTCAGATAAAAAGGTCAGTACCATCCCTTGTGTTCATTTTCACTGTTACTCCCTGGCATGCATGACAGACTCGAATTATAAATCGATTCTGGGGATTTTAATTCGTTTTCTGTTTTCCTGTGCTTATTCTGGCTGTTGGACCATTTCTCCTTTACTGTATACTGTACATACAGTCTCTTACACACTACATCTTGTAGCAGAGTGTAGGGAATACTTGCAACAGTATGAGAGGGTGCCTGCAGAAGAAGAAAATGGGGAAGACAGCCTGTCTGTCATCCTCTGTTCTCTCCCTCATCCGCGGGACAGATCCCTATCCCTAGCTGTCAGCAAGCCGATCACACAAGTAGCGCCTGTTAAATCCCCGCGACAGAAAAGAACGGCGTGTTGTGACAAACGGCGAAGATGTCGCCCGCCGTGACCCGACGCCTCGTTTGTCACCCCCGCCTGCCGAATCACTCAGAGATGTGGGGCGTAATGGGTCCGCTTCATGTTTTATTCATCCGCCGAGGAGTTGTTTAGCTACGCGATCGGAGTGAAAAGGTTTCGCGCCATCCTTTTCTCCGTCTCTTCAGAGTTGTTCTATATAGTCTACCAGGGGAGATTCTAGGATCAGACCTTTAGGGGGGCTCAGCCCCCAATGAGAATGATACCCTTGCTAATAACTCACAAATTTCACTGGATAACAATTAATAAATGTATTTATTATTATGCAAAATATTGAATGAATGAAAAAACGAAGAAAGTCCCTTTCTTCGTGAACTACCAGCATCAAATGAAACGATAATTGTCATGCCCTCTACCTCTGCCCCCTAGCGGCGGTTTTGTTTGTTTCTGTGTCTCACCAGCCTCCTGTTGATCCTGGCCCAAGCCCAGGTCCCCCTCCACACCAGCTTGAGCCCCGTGTCCCAGCGCCTGAACGCTACAACGGTGACCTAGGATCCTGCCTTGCATTCCTGGTTCAGTGTTTGGTGGTGTTCGAACAGCAGCCCACTACCTATGCCACTGACAGGTCCAGGATCGCATACCTGCATGGCTCGCTAAAAGGAGACACACTCGCTTGGGCCTCTGCCCTATGGGAGAGACAAGGGGAGGTCTGCTTCTCATACGATGACTTCACCGGGGAGATGCGCAAGGCGTTTGACCACCCAGTACGTGGGAAGGACGCCGCGAAGCGGCTACTGTCCCTCCGCCAGTGCTCTCGCAGTGTGGCAGCGCTAGCCATCGAGTTCGGGACCCTTGCCGCAGAAAGCGGCTGGAACGACGAGGCGCTACAAGGTGCTTTTCAGAATGCGTTGTGTGAGTCTGTCAAGGACGAGCTCGCCTTCTGCGACGAGCCTGCAAGCCTGGACCAGCTCATCGCTCTTGCCGTTCGTTTGGACGACCGTCTTCGTGAACGCCGTCGTGGGGAGAGGTCCTCTCGTCCCCAGTCAGGATACACCTGTGCGCCCCCTGTTTGGGGTTCCGCGCCGAGGGCCGCTGAGCTCCCACAAGGACGCCGGCCCAGTCCTGAGGCGCCCGAACCAATGCAGGTTGGTCGTGCCCGCCTGACGAAAGAGCCAAACGGATGTCCTCGAGGGCATGTATGTACTGTGGTCAGCCTGGCCATTTTGTTTCCACCTGCCCTCTCTGCCCGGGGAACGGGCAGGCCTGTTAGTAGACAGGGAGCTGCTCACGGGTCACGCTGCCTTGTCTGCTCCCCCTCGTCCCATACTCGAAGCCACCCTCTTCATGCGCTCATCGACTCCGGAGCAGATGAAAGCTTCATTGATCAAGGGATTGAGACCATGCCCCTGAACACTCCTATTGACGCCAAGGGACTGAATGGTTCACTCATTGCTCGAGTGACACACAAGACCGTTCCTCTGAACCTGCTGTTATCTGATAACCATCGGGAATCGCCTCCACGTCATGGGCTGTCCCTTCACACCGCTGGTGCTAGGTCATCCCTGGCTACAGAACCATAACCCTCACATTGTGACTGGATCATAGGGAAGGTCGTGTCCTGGGGCACTCACTGCTACTCTCACTGTCTCCGGTCTGCCACTGCCCCTGCTCCTGGCCCCTCCAAGACCCCACTCCCCAAAGAGCCCCCTGACTTGTCCTCTGTCCCTGTGGTTTACCATGACCTAGCCCCTGTCTTCAGTAAGCAGCGTGCCCTGTCCTTGCCTCCCCACCGCCCTTATGACTGTGCCATAGACCTCCTACCCGGTTCTCCCTACCCCAGCAGTCGGATGTATAACCTGTCCCGCACCGAGCAGGTCACCATGGAGGAGTACATCCAGGACTCACTGGCTGCTGGCCTTATCCGTCCGTCTTCTTCACCCCTGGGTGCAGGGTTTTTTTTTGGGGGGGAAGAAGGATGGAACCCTGCGCCCCTGTATCGACTACCGGGGTCTCAACAAGATCACGGTGAAGAACAAGTACCCACTACCCCTCATAAGGTCCGCATTCATCCCCCTTCATGGGGCTTCCATATTCACCAAACTGGATCTACAAAAAGCCTATCACCTGATTTGCATCCGTAAGGGAGACGAATGGAAGACCGCTTTCAAGACCCCCCTTGGACACTGAGTATTCCGTAATGCCTTTCGGGTTAAACAACGCCCCTGACGTTTTTCAGGCCCTGGTCAATGATGTGCTCCGCGACATGTTGAACCATTTTGTTTTTGTGTATCTGGACGATATTTAGATTTTTTCTCGGTCTCCTGCTGAACACGAGCAACATGTGCGTCAGGTCCTTCTACGCCTTTTGGAGAACAGGCTCTTTGTCAAGGCTGAGAAGTGTGTGTTCCACGTTCCCTCCGTGTCCTTCTTGGGATACATCATAGCCGAGGGTCAGGTGAAGATGAATCCCGCCAAGGTCTCTGCAGTAGCAGAATGGCCTGCTCCCGACAACCTGAAACGGTTACAGCGCTTCCTGGGCTTCGCCAACTTTTACAGCCACATTGCTGCCCCTCTCACAGCCCTCACCTCCACGCCGTTCTCTTGGACTCCAGAAGCCGAGGCTGCTTTCCAAAGGTTGAAGAGGTTTTTCGTATCCGCCCCAGTCCTGACCCAGCCGGACCCGGACCTCCAGTTCGTTGTTGAAGTTGATGCCTCTGACACAGGGATAGGGGCTGTGCTCCCCCAACGATCTCTTGCAGACCAGAAATTACACCACAGTTCATATCACAGGCGTAGCGGGCTTTCTGCTCCGCCCTAGGGGCCACCGTCAGTCTCTCCTCCGGTTACCACCCGCAAACCAATGGCCAATCAGAGAGAGCCAACCAAGAGATGGAGGCCGCACTTCTAACTCTTGTTTCAGACCGCCCCTCAACCTGGAGCTCCCAGATCCCGTGGGTTGAGTACTCACACAACACCCTCACCAGCGCCTCTACTGGCTTCTCCCCCTTTCAATGCTCCCTCGGTTACCAACCCCCCCTTATTTCCATGTCAGGAGGCTGAGTTAACGGTCCCCTCTGTCCAAGCTCATATGCGGCGCTGCTGGCACACCTGGAGGCGTGCCCGTACTGCCCTGCTCCGTGCCTCGGGCCGCTCGCAGCGGCACGCCAACAGACGCCACGTCTCAGCACCTCAATACGCCCCCCGGTCAGAATGTTTGGCTGTCTGCTAAAGATCTCCCACTCAGAGTGGAATCCAAGAAGCTTGCCCTCCCGTCTTGTTGGACCCGTCAAGATCGAATCAGTTGTTAACCCTTGTGCTGTCCGTCTGAAGCTCCCTGCCTCCCTTCGGGTGCACCCCACCTTCCATGTGTCCCTGCTCAAGCCTCTGACAGTCCTCTGTCTCCTCCTGCACCTGCTCCGCCGCCCCCCCCCCCCCCCCAGAATCATTGACGATCACCCCGCCTACACGGTCCTGCGGTTGCTGGATGTCCGTGGCTGTGGCCGCGGGGTCCAGTACCTTGTGGATCGGGAGGGCTATGGTCCGGAAGAACGGTCCTGGATTCCTAGGCACCAGATTCTCGATCCGTCACTCATTCGTGACTTTTGCCGTGCTCACCCGTGCTTGAGCACCCCTAAAAAGGGTCTGAAATCGCCACTGTCGTCTACTACCACCGTTTGTCGTTTGACCGTTTCTCCCGCGCTTGTTTCTCTTTATTGTCACGGGTGCGTGCACAAACACACACCGTTGTTTATCTCCTGAATTCCGCCTGTGTTCGCACACAGATTAACACTTCTGCCTGTCTGTCTGTCTCTCTGTCTGCAGGGTAACAACCTGTCAAAACAAATATCAACAACTGTTCGAACCTCCATACTGACTCCCCAGACAACTGTGAACCGAGTGGAAATGGAGACAGGGACCAAAGACGAAAAAACTCAAACTAAAATAAACGTTTAACAGAAAAGTGAGAGCGACGATTGTTAATGGTGTGGTGGAGTTTGGCAGAAGAAGCGTTTGATGGTTTTACGGAGGGAAAATACCTTTAGATGTATAATCGTGTTCATATCCCTGGTGGCTATTCCTTCGATGAGCTTTGTGTACACCAGATCATGCGTTTGAATCCCGCTCAGTCCCAGATTGTACGGCTCCCTCCTGTAATGCTAAGAGCAGTGCGTGCATTGGATTGGATATGAGTCCTACTCGTATGACCTGCAGTTTGGAACTGCACATAAAAAATGAGTGCTAATGTTCTCCCTGTATTACATAAGGGAAGAGTTAGTTCAGTGGATATTTAAGTATTGGAGCTGCAGTGTTGTCGTCAACCTCTGTACATAAGCCATCCTCCCCACAGGACCCCCAGATGTCAAACCCCCGGAAGGCAAGACTGTCGGCCAAGTCAGCACACCCTTTCTGGATGCTGCTGATGAATACCAAGACAGGAAGGATGGGAATGGAAACCAGACTAAAGATGACGGGCACGGCTAGAAAAGAAAGGAGAGCAGGATGATACTTCCTCTTCTTGTCTTAATACATGTCAGTGTGTGTGTGTGTGTGTTCCTGAACCGCTCAGCATTCATCTTGTGGCTGCAACGAGTCCTGTCATGTTGCTTGGCAGCTCCATGTCTCCATGGTGATGGTGGAGTGGTGTCTTGTCTGAGAACCCTTGTGGAGATCTCCATTGAGCTGGAGGAGAGGAGAGGGATGAGAGGATGAATCACTGGCTCTCGAAAAAAACAAGACAAACAAAAGGAGGAGGGCACACTGCAGAAAATGAAAGAAAGAAAGAATGAAAGAAAAAGGAAGAAAGAAAGACAGAGAGAAAGAAAGAAATCTGAGAACCTCAACCCAACACATTTGCCGATGAAAAACGACAGTATCTCACTTCTTCCCTTAATGATTTTCTGTTTTGTTGTTGGCTTACTGATGCTGGTTTCACACTCTTGGAGGTGGAGGTGTCGCCCAGCCAAGGAGGTAAGCACCCCCTCCCACCTCTCTGTGAGGAGAAACAGGAAGCACTCTGCGATGAAACTGTTGTCTGGGGCCCTTCAACCCCTCCTCAAACCAACCCAACCTCCAAACCACATCCCTTGATGGGATCACTTTAGAAACACTTGTTTAACTTGTTGTTGTCTTAACAACAAATCGACCAGTCAATCAACAATTGCCTACGACGTTCAATAGAATCAATGTTCGGACAAAGGAAATCCTATACAGCACTCTGCAGCAAATTCCCTGCCACATTAATTAGATTGCCATGGAAACTGTTCTGTTGACAGAATAATACTTGAAATACTTGTAACATCCCAGTTACAGAGTTCTTTTTTCATAGGGGGAAGAAGAAAAATTAATATTCCTTAAAAGAGAAAGACGGAGAAAGTGGATCTTCTGACCTTAAGAGCCTCTTTCTCAATGTTTGAAACAAAGACCAGACCTCCATAAATCATTCGGTGTTATGAGAGCGCCCATCCTCTCTCTCTCTCTCTCTCTCTCTCTCTCTCTCTCTCTCTCTCTCTCTCTCTCTCTCTCTCTCTCTCTCTCTCTCTCTCTCTCTCTCTCCATCTCCTCTCTCGCTCTTTCTCTCTTCTCTCTCTCTTTCCAACCCCCTTCACCATCTCCTGCTCTCTCTTACTTTTCACGGCCTTGCTCTCAGGTAGAACTCTGTTGCCATGGTGATTTCAATCGCCGTTATTGCCACAGCACTACCATTGTTGGTAGGGAGGAAAAGCAGGTTATATTTACATTCCGGCACATTCTCTGTCGCCATCTCTGCCATCGTTTATCACCCTGCTAGCGCCAGTGCCACTCTCCTCAACCCCACCCTCGCCCCCTCGTCCTCCCACCGATTCCAGCCCCTCCCCCGTCTTTCATCCAAACACTATGTGAAACAACCCACAGGCTAGCATGGGGTCTGCTGTGAATAGTGAGCCCTTAACATGGAAGCCTCTTTCTGTCTTTGTGGTGGACAAGGAGAGAAACTGAGAGAAACTGAGAGCAACGGATGGGGTGGGACCTGATCCTCGATTCTCTAGCTCCGAATCGTCCAGTGTGCAACATGGTTGGCAAAAGTTAGACTCTCAGGGCCTCATGACGTACATTTGCAAACGTAGCGTTATTAGCGCCATGGCCAACGCTGTGATACTTCAGTTTACGTCGTATTTACGAAACCTGCAGTTCATCGGGTAATCAGCGCATTTCTCCGCCCACTATACTGTAAATTGCGCGCATTTAAACGCGCAATTGAATGGGCCTCCTTCTCTCTTTCCATCATAGATCAGCCACCAAAGTCAAAACAGCGAAAACAAACATTTAGTGATAATGAAATTGATGTGCTTGTTCATGAGGTAACAGCGAATTTAAATATTATACAAGGCCGGAATTCCAGACCGACACAAAAAGATGCAATCTGGACCTAGATTACAAATTCCAGTAACTGTAGTATTGCATGGCTGCTAAATCTGTAACGCGTAATGATTTTGTGTTCACTCAACTGAAAAAGTGTGATCCTTGTGGCAAAAATCCTTTCAGATCGTCTCCTTGGCCTATGTCTTCGTCTTGCTCGGATTACTGCTGTCATTTCACCTGGAGGCATATGCGAGGGAACCCGCGTGCATCCAGGTTTACACCTGCTTTTAAGAGGCGCAGAATTTTCACTGCAAAATAGATGCGCACTTTTATGGGCGGTTTTAGTACATACCGCGGAATACATAATTAGGTGCACTTTACGCATCCCCTCCCATCTCTTTATGGGAAACTCCCACTTTGCCCTTGACCCTCCCGTGAATGCATATGCATGACACGGAAAAGCGCAATTTGCCATTTTCAGTTCCCGTGACAGGCAGTCTGCGCTTTTACCTCAGTGTGGCATGCTTGTACATACCTCTCCATGCTTTTACGCGCAAATTGCGAAACAAATACGCCTGAAGTGGGCGCAAAAACGTTAGTACATGAGGCCCTCTGTGTCAGTGTTAATGGGAGTCTCTCTGTTGATTTAACAGTGAATCTGTGCGTTCGCAGGGCAGTGTCTCCTTGCAGGAACACCCATCCTGCTGCTCTGCTCTACACTACACTGCTCTACTGTACTGTACTCTACTCTGGTCTTTCCTGCTCTGGTTTTGCCTGCATGTGGTACGGTATGTATGACTGTAACTCCTTCCAGGATAAAGAGCTGTATGTATGTTGTATGTGAATGGTTTTATAGTCACACACCAAATTAAAAATGATTTATATTCATGAGTCGTCAGGGACCTCCACGCTGCCTATGACAGACTGGTAGAGTGAGACTTCCTCTCTCTCTTCATCATAGCCCCCCCCCCCCCGCTTCTCTATTCACAACCACATCCTGACCCCCACCTTCATCCCCGCCCCCTAATCACCCAAGCATCTGCGACCCCACTGCACCCCCCCCCACATTGATACAATCCAGTTGTTATGGTTACCCGTCCACTGCATATTATTCCCCTTGTCCGGGTTTTCAAAAGAAGATCAATTAGTGATGATGTCACTGCCTGCAAGGACTGCTCAAAGCCTGCATGTGTCGCCGCGGAGGAGCCTGTCAGTGGAAGCTCTTGGAATATATTTGGAGACCTTCAAATGAAGCTAGGGCTGTTACATGTTTGTGAGTGTGTGAGAGAGAGAGCGAGCGAGAGAAAGGTAAAGCGAGTGTGTGTGTATTTTACATTTGTTTAGGAGTATGTAGGATGTATGTGCGTGTGAGAAAGAGACGGACAAAGAAAGTCTGAGAAAGCATACATGTGTGGGTGCACGTTTGTGTGTGTGTGCATATGGATCCTAGTTACTTGCCTCAGCTAAAGCCTCTCTCCCAGTTATAGTGGAATATTCAAGCATGCTGGAGGTGCCTGAGTCATTGCAATCTGTGTGGGAGAGATGTCAGGATGGAGAGAGGGAGGAGAGAAATGTGGTTTTGATGGATGTCTGTGCAGATGCCAAAGTTATTGAGGACAAAACAATACATTGTTTGTTTGCAAATCCCCACTAGCTTTCTGTTTCAAACCTCACTACAAGGCATGGACTAAGTCTGCCTTGACAGGAAGGATTCCAATTTGAGAGACGCTTGGTTTTTGAAAGCAATATACAGTTAATTATTGAATCCCCAAATCCCCTCTTAACCCTAAAAAACTAAAGGACTGATGCAAAAATCACCAAGCCTTCATAGATTGTCTTCTGTTTACTCTAAGTCCAAACATGGTCCATACAGCTAAATTCAAGTTGAAAGGGCTCTATATAAAAAGTTCTATACAGATTTTCTTTAAATGGGTTTGTCTACTTTTTCAAACGGTTCAACATATGGAGTCTGGTCAAAGTATGGAGGCTTCCCTATTTTATTCCAAAAGTCTTCTTTTGGCACTGGCAACACTGGTCTGTCATATCCTCCCATCTGGTTCATCTGAGGCAGTAAAGGCTGGTTCCTCTGAGGCAGGAGAGGCTGGTTCCTCTGAGGCAGTAGAGGCTGGGGTTGTGTATGACTTCTGTAAGACATCAGCTGTTCCTTGTTTTCCCCTCTCCAGCAGAGAAATCGAGTGCTCATGTCCATCAGATGGAACGTATTTTTAGACACACTTTTCGAAAGCTCTGTTCTTCCTCCCACGTTTGTGCGTCATCACAATTGACACTTAAACGATTATCCCTGTAAAGGTCACTGAGATTTGGGTTTCAGAAATCCCAATGAAATATCAGACATGGGATTGAGTGTAAAGAGTTTGTGCATATATATTAATGAATGGGGTGCATAAGATGATTGTACTTTCTCGTGGTTCTACCTGCAAAGTAGTTAAACTTCAAATTGACTGCAGGGAATATAACATTTTTTGTGGCTTATTTAAGTGAATCATACAATCAGTCAGAAAAATGCTGGTAACTATGAGACACCAATCACATTTGTTTTCAAATCAAGATGCATTGCAGGCAAATGCTATGACTGGTGCTGTCCATGGTGCTGGTTATGAACTTTTTTCTTACAAATCCTCAAATGATGAATGAAATGCTTAAATGAGTGGCTCTGGGCAGATCCAATAGTTTTAAACTTCAACAGAGTACCCACCTTCAAGGAAGTTAATGCTTGACAATGGAGCGATCCCAGACTCTATGTACAAATGAAATGTACGAGAGTCTGGTTAGGACCAGGCTAGTGCAACAGTGGCATATTTAAAAAGGTGAATCCAATGCTACATTTTAAATCAAATGTTCAAATTACAATTCACTTTTGTAATCTTTGCCATTTACTTTCCTTGTTGGGGTAGCATAAATTGCAACAAGAACCATTTTTGTCAGTTGTGTTTCTGGGGTACTTTCCAGTTGACACGGTGACATAGTGACTTTTTTTAATCAAATGGTCAAATGAGAAGAAAAAAAATGCATTTCCTTTAGACGTATTCAAGTATGTTTGGAGAGTATATAGAAACTAGAGAGGGTAAACTTTCTGGGTAAATTGTGGGGCGTGCTCTTGTATTTTTGTACGCCCTTCAACTGGTTAGCTCCTGCGATTCCCACACAGCTGAAGTGTAGTATTTAGCTAGCTCTACAATTTACCGGGGCTACAGTACGTCTGAATCTAGTCGGAGCACAGCTGCCAGCTGTAGGTATATTTACATTTAGCAGATGCTTTCATCCAATGCGACTTCCAAGAGGGACCTTTACTAAAGTGCACAGGTCACTGATCATAACAACGAGATAGCCCCAAAAACATTGCGAGTAGCCAAACATGAAGCATACATTGTGAAAAGCAAATAAGTGCCAATGGGAAGAACCATAGGAGCATGTAGTTTAACAAGTTACTAATTAAACAACATGAACCTCAAAGAGTGCAAGAGTGTACCTGTAGAAAAAGCAAGCAACAATAATATAATGCACAGCGACTACAAGAAGTTAAATCAGTTACCACTAACCAACAAGAGCAACAAGTCCCTCAATAAGAGTCATTGTGTTCCTGGAGGAAGCTAACATCAGGTCCAGCAAATCATTCCTAAGTACAGTATATGCAGGTAGAAACGCTAGTGCTAGATAACTATTTACCTGGTCGGCTCCATGGCGCCGGGTAAGTAGGGCTCGTGAGACTGCTCACCAAAATAATGAAGGGGAACCCACTTGTCTAGCAGATGAAAACAGGTTGCCTCAACTTTCCTAGACTTTTAGCTACGGTACTAATGCTGAGGGCTCGCTGAAATCGCTTTGACTGTCTGTCTTACTAGAACGGCGTATCTATGCATCGTTGCTAACGCGTTGTTGCTAACGTGTGCTGTTGTTGTGACGTTAGGCTAGCACTGAGTTCCCTTTGGCAACACAAGGCACTTTTTTCCACAAAAACGTAATTTAAGCCTAAACCATCAAACGGAACGTTTGCGCGAATACAAGCAACGCAATCGGGACCAAGACGAACATTTTGACACCGACATTGTCTATGTAGTGCAAATATATTTATCTTTTTTTAGGGGTGGGAAAATAATAAATAATAACTAGAGAGGGTACAATTTCTGAGGAAATTGTAGGGTGTGCTTGCTTACGTCGGTTGCAGGTGGGTCCATCCCCTTAAGTTTTTTCCCTTCTAGTGATATTTAAGCATTTAGCCTACTCATATTGCATATTGCATAATTCATTAAGAACCCCCTTTGAAACTAGCTGAACCCCCTTTGAAACAAGCTATTGTAACAACGTTGTCTCCGGCAGTATTTCAGATGGAATCGCGATTCAAACAGTACTATCTGCTAAAGGCCCCCGTCACACCATAACGTTCTGGTCAAAGTTCTCTGAACGTTCTAATCGTTCAATTTCGAGCGTTCTAGGGCGAGGTGGACACATCTGGCGTGTGACTAACGCATGACTAGGGTGGGACTGACGCATAACTAGCGAGGGACTTACGCATGAGGAGCGTGTAACAGCGACCAAGTAAGACACCTCTGAAAACTATTAGCGTGTGACGTGTCACTGACGTGTGAATAACGACAGAGTAGCGTTTTGCTACGCGGAACAAACGATTAGTCAATGTTAGACGAGCGTGTTGAGCGTGTGACTAACCTGTGAATAACGACAGAGTAGCGTTTTGCTGGCGTGTGGGTTTTATGACCAAACGGGTATAAAACACTGGAAAATCTGTGGATTGTTGTTCTGAACAGTAAACATCATGCCGCCTAGACGACATAAGGGTGCGAGGGGGGCTTCTGCTACTACCGAGTGAGTTGTTCACTTCAAAGCAAACGATGAATAAAAACCAAGTAACGCTAGGGTAACGACTGTGATACATGAACTAACGATTGCCAAACGTGTGCAACGTTAGTCAAACGTTCCACAAACGTTCTTCAGCGTTATCCAGCGTTTAAAATTAAACGTTGAAGAACGCTGGTCGCCATGAGAACTTTTGTGCATGTTCAAAACTTTTTTTTGGACCAGTGTTCTCAGACGATCACCGACGATTACCAGCGTCACCAGCGTCCACACAACGCTCTTCTGGCGCTATACCAGCGCTATACCAGCGACCATGGACAATTATCAACGTTTCTTCTAACGTCATAGAACGTCGACCAGAACGTTATGGTGTGACGGGGCCTTAACTGAAAATATGCCCACAAAAACGTTAATAAGCTTGACTTTTATTTAGGGGGAACTGGCTAATTCAAAAGAAGTTTGCTACGAGCAAGCTAGCTGCTGTTGCTAGCCAAACTTAATGGAGGGCATTGTTTGAATGTGCCGGAAATGAGAAACGTTTCTTTTGACATAAAGTTTAGGCTGAGACATTGAAGATAGTGACGCACCACACAAGCTTGAGTTCAAATACCTTATTTAATGTGACATTACTTACTGGACATGCAAGTCTTGATTTGCTTAAATGTAAATGTATGATGCTGCTAGTACACCACGGCACGATACGATACTCGCTGTGCAACAGCACATCTATGCACGTTGTATCCATGCGTTGTTGCTAACGTGTGCTGATGTTGTGACATTAGCACTGAGTTCCCTTTGTGGACACTTTTTGGCACAAAAAACTTAATTTCATCCTAAACCGTGCAATGGAACGTAAATAAAAATACAAGCAACGCAATCGCTAACAAGCTGAACATTTTGACACCAACGTTTTCTATGTAGCCCAAATATTAAGGGATCCTAAGGGGTGGGGAAAAAAAGAAAAATAATAACATATATGTGAGAGAACAATGGTTGTGCTCCCGCCGAAGGCTTGAGCACACCCAATAAATATATATGAGAGAGAACAACGGTTCTGCTAAAAAATGACTAAATGGTTCTCAAATATTAACACCCAAATATTGCAATGGCAGGACAGGAAACAGGAAACCCAGGAGGGAACAGCTAGGAAACACAGAAAAAACAGGGGCCAGTTGCATAAAAATAGACCTGGTCTTAGACTTAAATGCAACTTTAAGTCCGACTTGCCATAGACACTTCAATTTACCTGTTGCATAAAGCTTTACTATCAGTGACCAACGTAAGACTGATTTAGATAGCCTTTTGCGCTTTGCATTATGGGTAAAATAAGACACTTCGGGAAAAAAGAAAAGATGGCGGCCAAAACAGCGACACTTAACGGCGAAAGATTAATACATTTAAACCTGATGAAAACCTATATCTGTCGGAAGAATACAATATTGAAAAAGTTGTCTTACTAACAAATAATGTATGCGTTTTTAAGCTTCTTAATTTAACCCCAAAGCTACTTCCATTTATCAACAACTCCAACGCAGATGCCGATGTTGTCGCTAACGTCAATAAAGTGAGTAATGTTGTCACCTACTCACTCGTTTAATAAAATTACATTTTATTCTGCGGAAAAGCAGAACCCAGTCAACATTTTCTGCAGTTACAAATAACACACTTACCGTAGGCTATGTCTTCGATTAAACGCCGCACTCGAATAAACACCTCACCAAAAATGAACATTGTGTAATAAAAGCTGCCCTTGATTAAACGCCGCACCAAAGAAAATCAGAAAACGGTTATTTAATTGCCTGAATTAAAACCCAGTAGCCTATTTGTTATGCCTACACAAGTAAATCACAAGTGTACTAATTCCCTCGAAGCACGTGGCAGACACTTTCTTGCTACAGGTTAATTTGAAGCTTCTTCAAATCCACCGTGAAAACTAAACCCACAGTATAACGCGAAAATAAAGACCACATTAGCTTAATATGAACATACAATGACATGCGCAGCATAGATAACGTTCACTAGGGTTACATACAGACACAAAACAACATACCTCGTTGGCTGCATGCTCTACACAAGGGAATAGAGGTTTCCTTAGATCGCTTACATCCGCTATAACAACCTTAAACTTTTATTGGCGCATTAAATTGTCCGTGCTTCGCTTGCTGTTAGCTTGTCGACTATCACTCACGAGCGTCCCAAAAGGCCTTCAAAATAAAGGCACTTTACTCTTACCAAATAAAGTCACTTAATAATACTGAATGCAATTATATAATTCTAAATTATGACATTGGTTGAAAAAAAAGTATACATTATTATAATGTAATTGCGACAATTACATGTAGGCTACAATGTAAGGCATGTAGGCAGATTCAGAACGCGGCGGCCCGTCTGGTCTTCAATCTACCCAGACGCTCCCATGTTACCCCGCTCCTCATCTCCCTCCACTGGCTTCCCATCACAGCCTTCCGAGCGGTGAACGGGACTGCACCCGACTACATCAAGTCTCTCCTCCAGCCTTACACCCCCACCCGCCACGGTCTTCTTCTGACAACCGTCTGGTGGTCCCACCGCTCAAGAGCGCCCGGTCCCAAAACAAGCTCTTCTCCTGTCTGGCCCCCCAATGGTGGAATCAACTCCCCACCTCCATCAGGGACACTGACTGTCTCCCCACCTTCAAGAAAAGGCTCAAGACGCACTTGTTCCGGGAGTACAACGGCACTTAGGAATGCTTGGCTGGACCTGATGTTAGTTTCCTCCAGGATCACAATGACTGGTATTGAGAGACTTGTTTACATTTAGTCATTGTTGCTCTTGTTGGTTAGTTGTAACGGTTTCAAATTCTTGTACTCGCTGTGAAATATTTTACTGTTGATTGTTTTTTCTACAGGTACACTCTTGCACTCTTGTGGGGAGTTTCATGTTGTTCAATTGTAACTTGTTTAAAGATCCTGTAAAGTGGACCTGGAAACGAGTTTTAAGTTCGCCACACCACTGAATAATGTGTTATTAACTACCCATCCAAATTCGAATGAAAAAATAACAGTTATTAACCGTTATAACACCGACAAGTATGTTAAATTAGGCTGTGAAATCGTGAAAAAATCTTCTTCTCTGCTTGAGACTGGGGGGGGGGGGGGGGCGTGTCGCCTGAAGGAGCTGAAGCTCTGCCCCTCGCTGCCTAGTGCCTACCTCCGACCCAGATAATGGACGCTATGTCAAGCCGAACAAAACCGTATAGAATTACAATTTATTTGTTCAATGAGTGAAACATACAGATGCATATAAATGAAATGTTCCCGTGAGCTGTAACAGTAAAAATGGACACCAGAGACAGCAGACAGTGAGTTCTCCAACTAGGCTACTTCTAACACATTATAGCTACCATTTCACCATCATTCTACACCGAGTAGCCTAATATCAATTTAGCGGTTTGCACTAACTCATAGCAGAGATACCTCTGGAAAAGTTATCTAGTATAATTATAACAAGCACACAGAACTGAGTGATGAACGGCTGGCGGCGGTGGATGGTCCAGGTGCGACCGGAGGCTGAACGGCCGGAGGGGCGATGCTCGGTACGGCTCCGCGCTGCAAGAGAAGCCGTGTGATGGTGAACCCCGTCTGTCTCTGGTCCATGTTAAAACTGTCCGCTGTGAAATGGTCAGTGCAGAGGCGGCTGTTGGAGTTTATCCGAAGATTTCCATGAGCGTGGCTCTTCACAAAATCTATCCACCTATTTTTCCTTTCATTATCAATAGGGAACTTAAATGGCGTTGCAGCGCAGCTGGAGTTCTTGCATCCAGGGAAGATGCAGTTGCGGGTGGTGGGACACATCCAGAAGCTAGCTAGCTAGCTGATGTAGGCTACAATAACAGTACAGCAGGAGGAGCCATTCAGTGATCTGACGTAGATAGGGCGAAATGACGTAGATAGGGCATTTTTTGGCTCCGCCCATTAAAACCTGATCTGAAAACGGAAGAGAAACTGTTCGGTTTAACTCCACATTTCAGTGTGACAAAGTTTTAGCGCTTTGCACATGCTTTCAGGAACTCATTTCACACGTATATAATGTACTTACAAGCAAAACATGGAATTTACTTTACAGGATCTTTAACTGCATGCTCTTATGGTTCTTCCCTTTGGCACTTATTTGGTTTTCCACCATGTATGTTTCATGTTTTGGCTGCTCACAATGTTTGGGGCTATCTCGTTGTTATGATCAGTGACCTATGCTCTTTTGTAAAGCTCTCTCTTGGAAGTCGCTTTGGATAAAAGCGTCTGCTAAATGCATAAATGTAAAATGTAAATGTAATATAGCAAGGTAGCTGACTTCACCACTCGCGAATTCGCCTTTCATCAACCTCAAGTTTGCGTGGTGACATTCTGCACAGCTTTCTGTTTGAAAGCTGAAGTGTTGGCATGCTGCTTCAGATTTGTACACGATGTAGACACACGCACGGCTTCAATTTCACACTAGGCTTTGTGTTTGACCTTGTCCATACTTCGTTTGTCTATGGCTGCACTGCAGCTACAATTCACAAAATCTCTCTTACTAATTAAACGACGACCTCGAATAAACACCGCCCTCGAATAAACGCTGCACCAAAAATGATCATTGTTTAATAAACGCTGCAGCGTTTTATCAAAGAAATACGGTAATTCCTTTCGTAATAAATTATGCTAAGATAATGACGTAGCCTACTAACAGATCATTAGCATAGCAACTCAGCCCTTACCGCAAGGTTTAGCCAGGGGGAAAGGTGGCTACCTTTTTTTTTACCTCAAATTAAGTCAGTCTTACTACAAGTGCCACCTACCCAAACAAGGTTGCAGACCAGGTACAGCCCTTCATGGCAATGGTATTCCATGATGGCCATGGCTTTTTAAAGCAGGATGTGACCTGGCACACTGCATACATTGTTTGGGGATGGTTTGAGGGACATGAAGAAGTGTTCAAGGTGTTACCCTGGCTTCTAAGATCTCCCCAGATCAGATTGAGCATCTCTGGGATGTGCTGGACCGACAAGTCCGATCCACGGGGGCTTCAGATCACTTACAGGACTTGTAGGATCTGCTGCTGGTGTTTTGCTTGAGGGTTCTTGAAGGGGCCATGCCTCTGAGGGTCAGCACTGTTTTGGTGGCCCACGAAGGACAAAAAGCATTTAGCGGCCATAATGTGGTCAAAAGTGGTCATGTTTTGGCTCATCAGTGTATATTCCTGTTGAACATCTTCATGACACTGTCTTCCAGACACTTTGACACCTTCACAATCCACGTATCCTCGTCTCATCAAGATCCCACACGTTCTGTACATAGGCCTACCCACTGTTCCATGAAGCTAGTCTCCTCCTAAATTTGAACAAACACCCACACTAGAACTAGTATCTGAGAGAGCAGGCTGGTGGGTGTCTCATTTCTGTCTCAATGTCAAGTAGCCTACCCATGTAACGTTCGTAATCGTTTCCATTTGATTCAATGGCACTGGAATATCAAAAGGCACTTATGCTGTTACTTTTTCAAGTTGACTGGCATTTTGACTATTGCGTGTGATATAGAATTATCATTTGAGCATTTATTTTATCATTTGAGCATTTCATTCATAATGTATCATCATTTGTATTTAGGTCAGCCAAACGTCCCTTTGACACTTAATTCGAAAGAGTAAACAACCTGAGCACAACAATGAACAGTTTATTATACAGAATCAGAAGTCAGTCATGGTATTATGAATGGCGTTTTGAAATGATATAATTCTGGACCATTCAATGCTGTCATTGTATTATTTGGTATTGTTCGTAACTATTTTATCGGTGCAAGCCTGTGTGCAGGTATGTGTTAGAACATGACTTTGTGGGTAGGTTGAAATATTATACTTTGTACACATACCACACACACTTTATGTGTGTGTGGTATGTGTGTGTGTGTGCGTGTGTGTGTGCGTGCGCGCGGAGGGGGGTGTAGTAGCATGTGTTTGCGGTTGTTGGGTACTACAAGCCTCACTGCTCAGCTGTTCTGTAGCAGTGATCTGTCTCAGTGAACAAGCGAGTGAAAGAGAAAGCGAGCGAGCGAGCTAGACAGAGAGGGAGGGAGGGAGGGAGAGAGGAGAGAGGAGAGAGGGGAAGAGAGAGAGAGAGACAGAGAGCGAAGAAAGGGAGTGAGAGAGCGAAGAAAGGGAGTGTGAGAGAGAGAGAGAGAAAAAAGAGAGTGAGGGAGAGATGTTTAGTTTAAATGCGCGGCGCATACTTCCCGAGCGGTCGGCGTGACTACTTGCGGTTTACTGCAGGGCAACGGAATGGCATGAAATATCAACGACAGTGATAATTCCTAGGTATCTTTATCAAACACGGCAGAAATCTGCGGTAAATGTGTCTTATCTCCCGTACCGTGAAGTCTCTCGCTTTTCCCCTTCGGACTGGAGACATGTATTGTCTCTAAACGGGTCTCAGTTTTATACCTGCTACGCTCACCAAGTTTTCGTCTCAGCCACGGGGGAGTTTGTTTTCACAATCAGTCCGACAGTCCTTCTCTACAGAAGCTGAGTAGCCTATCCCATTCACATCGGCTACCCGCTCGCAACACCTGTGAGGGGTGTCAAATTGAGCTGCTCTTTCCGCTGTGATGGTAAGATGTATTTCTCATTATAACAGCCCTAAAATGGAATCTGAATAGGGTAATCGATGGAAGCATGCAGAATATGCTATTCTTGACCAATTATGATCAGGTTGCACTATTCGACGCTGTTTGTCCCGCAATACTTAACCGATTTTCTCGTTTACCTGTGAACACGACATGAACAACGTGCTTCAGTGAAGTATGAAATACCACGTAAATTAGCGTGCATGACACCATCGCCTCGGGGAAACTGGGATTTTGCGGTATGTTGAGGTTCAATCTAGGGGCTAGGCTGAAAGAAAACAGTAGCCTACAAATCGGCACAAAAATAATGCATTTTGAGAAGAAACCCCAATATGATGCAAAGGTGTTGTGTTAAAAAAAAATCTCATAGGGACTAAGAAATTCAATTGAATAGTTAATTATTTGATTCGAGGTTAAAGCATGTGTGCTATCACAGTATAGAAAACAGGAATAATATAATAGGCTAATGCACAGGTCTTCTCTCGTTAATCAAGTCCTCCGCTATGAAATGCTATGATTTCAACATGCATTTTGTGTCGGTAGTATATCTTGACTGAAATCATTATTCTGAGACAATGATAATGTCTAAACAGTATCTGTTGCAGTCCATTGGCCCTTTCAGAATACATTGACTATCCTATAGCTGCAATACAGTGGGCTATACCACACCCCAACACGCACTCACCTTCATCAATGATTTACAAACTAGTTTTCGACCTCACCTTTTAAATTAATTGCAGTAGAGTGCCCGATTAATATGTCTACTTATTGCATGTCTTAACATGTTGAACCATTGTCTATATAAATAGCCATTTAATGCTAATCAGTCCCTAAAGCTGTCCACATTTTGATAATATATTTATTTTATGATCGCTAACAACACCAAACATGACCATTGAGTCACCCTTAAGGAACACCTTATAGAGACAGCCTCTACGCTTCCTGTTAATATTCCCTCCTGAAGGAAATGCCATTCGAATCTGTCCTTTTTGCCTGTTCATCGGAAACACTCACAGTGTTTTCTCTGCTCCCTTCCCCTGGCGTGTGAGTGTTTCAGTGGTCAGACTTAACCGAGTGGGGGGTGATCTTTCCTTATCTCCTGCTTCCACCAGACAGGCCTGCGTCCTCGGTGGACTTTCATCTCGCCGCCGTTACAAAGACAGAAAGCTGTCAGAGAGTGTGAATGGCACGTCGGCGTGTCTGCGTGTGTTTCTGTGGGTGTTTCCGCGTGTGTTTCTGTGTGTCTGCTTGCATGCCAGTGTGTGTTGTGGCGGTGTCTTCTTAAGCTCCCACCTATGGCGACAAAAAGCTGGTGCTCGGAGCCAAGTCATTTCTTGTGTGTTGTGTCACAGCCAATAACTCACAAACATGGCATGTACGGTACCATGTTAGGCCCTACTGGTAAACATTTGAATGCCTTTTCGGGCTACGATCTATAGTGGAAGTTTAAGAGGAAAGGCCTGCTTTTCGAAGGGGCCATTTAAAAGTGTTGCTGGCTGCTATAGCTCAAAGGAGGAGACTGGTCTGGAACATTAGGCACAAGGCCCAGTTTGAGCACGGCCTAACTTACAAAGAGCAACACTTCCTCAAATGAGGAAGTTGTCTTTTTATTTCATTTTCGAGGTCGTGTGCGTGTCACCGGTTTGCGCTGTGTCTCTCATCGGTATTGCTTCGTTCCTTCCTTTCAGTGAGGAAGTGTGTGTGTGTTCCAGTGTGTGTGTGTGCGCACACTACAGACCGTCACTCATGAACACCCCTTTGGGCAGCTACGCCTCCACAGATCACTCGAAGCCCCTTCAACAGATCACAGTGCCTCTAAGATCCACACAGCGCTCAGTTGAGTGTTGAGCTCCATCTCTGGGGCCCTTGACTTCTTGTCCCCCTACATCGTGGCACTTCCGCGTCTGGTCGTGATCTCTACCCCCCCCCCCCCGCCAAATAAAAAGAAGCTGCATCTTTTCAATGTTACTATTACAATTACTGTTACTATTGTTACAATTACTATTCCAAATATGGTATTAACATTGCAAGTTTAGATGGCTGCACACTATTATGTCGTTTTTAAGGGGCGGGTTGGGGGTCGCCCAATCGGTGCCTCCCACAGGTGATGGCCGTGATGGCCGTGGTGCTGTGTACGTCACACAGTGTTGTTGCCGCGGACCACGGCTGAGAGCAAGGCTATTGGCTACCCTCACCACACACGCCTGCCCTTTTTCGATCATGTCATACTCACTCCACCGTAGATAAGTATTCTCTTGAGATCTCCTCCCACCCTTCTCTTATTTACTCATACGCGCTGATTTTGTCATGCTACATTGGCCGATGTGGCCCAGCTGAATGAGTTTTCTCCACCTTATCTGGCTCTTTGCATCTGAGGATGAAGTCATATACTGGCTTTGTTGCACTGGAGAGAAAAGGGGACCAGGGGTTGCCATTGTTTTGGCCCTGTACCCGTGGTGCTCTGAGCACGGAACACCATGGCTGGCGTTGTTTTTGTCTAGGGTGTCTTCTCCTGAGGGTCCCCACACTTCTGCAACCCTCTGATGACTTCTGGGAAAATGAGACATAATGGGAGCGAGAAACCAGGGCAGCTGTGATTCTCTCTCTCTCTCTCTCTCTCTCTCTCTCTCTCTCTCTCTCTCTCTCTCTCTCTCTCTCTCTCTCTCTCTCTCTCTCTCTCCCTCTCTCTCTCTGTCTCTTGCCCCCCTTTTCTCTCTGTCTCTCCTACTCTCCCTTTCTCTCTTTATCTCTCTTTATTTATTTTTTCTTCTTCTCATTCTGTCTTTCTGTCTTTCTTCTGTCTTTCTCTGTCTCTCCCTCACTTTCACTCTCATGTTCTCTCAATATCTGTTTTCTTCCTTTATCTCTCTCACCCTCTCTCTCTCTCTCTCTCTCTCTCTCTCTCTCTCTCTCTCTCTCTCTCTCTCTCTCTCTCTCTCTCTCTCTCTCTCTCTCTCCCTATTAATAATGAAGATGGAGTTATGTCTCTGTACGTTAATTCCTCTCGTAATTCCTCAGGCTAAATATAGAGCTGTGGACTTCAGTGACTTACCCAAGGATGGGCATTAGCCAGCCCAGTCCTGGATTAGCAACATGCTCTAAGATGATTCTTGGTGAAAGCTGGATCGGAGGGAGGAGAGTTATCCCCTTGAGAGCAACTCTCTTCTGGCTGCCATGATGGAAGTTCCTATTTCAATATGCCGGCATTGAAGTGTAGTACTGTATATTCTTTTTTAAATGATTTTTTATTGTCCATCACATCATGATAGGATATTGTCCTTGCTTAGGGGCTCGCAAACATCATAAAACGTACCCCCATGGCATATTTCTTGTAGCTCCAAGAAAAGAACAGTGATTACCACCTCTCACTGAGGGCCAGCGCTGGGAGAAGGGAATGTTTTCATGTGTGTGTGTGTGTGTGTGTGTGTGTGTATGAAGTGGGGACCTCTCGGTGTGCATGCGTAGAGGATCCGCTTAAGCGTGC
Organism: Osmerus eperlanus; assembly: GCF_963692335.1. NCBI lineage: Eukaryota > Metazoa > Chordata > Actinopteri > Osmeriformes > Osmeridae > Osmerus > Osmerus eperlanus. Next base: position 5,173,409 of record NC_085043.1, read on the forward strand.
CTGTGTTCTCGGCCCCAACAGCTGCTACTCCTAGACCGATGCACATTACGGGATACATCAAAGGGCACACACACGTGCACACGCGAGTCACAAGGTCCTCGTTCTCTCCTCACCTTTGCGCCGGGCGGCGGTGTTTCACGCGCGGGCGAGACGGACTCGGCCTCTGTGATTGGTGGGGAGGAGGCAGCTGGCGCGACGACGGTCGGGGAGGGGGAGGCGGGGGGGCAAAATGGGGGGGGGGGGGGGGGGTGGTGGGGGGTTATCGATAGCTGCCTCTTTCCTCTGTGGGGAAGCCTCTCCCCCTTGCGAAGAGCAGGCGGAGGGTTGGTAAAGATTTTCTCTCAGAGGGAGGGATAGATAAAGATGGAGCGAGAGAGGGGGAGAGGGAAGGAGGGAGGGAGGGAGCAAAGGTGGGAGGGAGGGAGAAAGAAAGAAAGAAATATACACAGAAGCCAGTGTCAGAAGTTAAATAATGGCTACTCTATATAACCAACGCTAGGAAACACTTTTTTTTTTGTTGAGAATGAGGCCTTTGAATCTCTCATGTCATGACGTGTGTGTGTTTGTGTGTGTGTGTGTGGGAGAGAGAGAGAGATCACACACTCAGGGCGTCACTAGGGGCTGTGATAGCCACTGAGACTCATTAGGCCTTTGATTACAGTCAAGAAAGCCTTCCGAGCAGCTGCTAAACACGCACGCACACACTCACTCATGCATGCACACACACACGTACGTACACGTACATACACTGACACACACGAAGAAAAACAGACAGGCACAGACATGCACAGGCACACATAGGCACACACAAACTTTGACTTGTTTCCACAAAAAACCCATGCACGCTCTTTACGTTGGCTTTGCTATCAATCAACACACACGCACACACACACACACACACACAATCACTTCTGGGCTACAGTAGCTTGAGATTCCATCGCTGTACTTTTCAGCCAATGACAAGAAATGACGTGAAATAATCCTTCCAACTTCCAACTGAAACAATTGCAGTCTTCCCTGAGTGCTTTCCACATCAAGCTAGGCATTGTCTTTCTGCGTGAGGGGAAGAACTACTGAAGTTATTATTCACTCCAGAACATGCTGGACCCCAGCCTCTTTCACAGTGATCCTGCACATCCTCCTCCACTTCTCCTGAAACACTTACTTTAAAACTAGCCGTAGATATAGATGGCATTCCACATTAAAGGCACGATTTGTGAATCTAGCAATTTTAGCTAGAGTTTGAAACTCTCAAACTGCCGGAAGTGTCATGTGTGAGATCCCTGGTTTGAAAGGATTCAAAACCAAAATATCCCACCCCCTTCCTTCATATTTCATTTCACTGTCAAGCCTTTCGATTTTTAGGCTGCTTTCAGAATGTGAAGTTGAATTCAGCAAATATGTCAAAAAAGTGCTTCTCAACAACATTACCTACCCTGCCTTTAAACCCAGACATAGCTGCCAACAGTAAAACAGGCCTTCACTCTAAACCGCTTCCATAAACCTCACGGTTATGTATTACCGATAGACAGACTCGGGTGATTGAGAGTGAGACTGAAGAGAGGGTGGTAGCGAGGCCGGGGTCCTCTGGAGGAGCAGGAGGTTGGTGACGGTGGCACAGTCGCACGTGGCCCAGCCTCGGTCCAAGACTCCGCCGTGCCCTCAGCTGTTGCCGTTGACAACGGGAGGAGGAAGAGGAGAAGGAGGAGGAGGGGCGGGGGGGGGCGCTGGCAGAGCTCGTCTGGTATTGGAAGCCAAGTTGCCCCCCTTGCAGGGAGATGGGCGGCGTTCGTGAAGCGGCTAGCGTTGGGATTGGTGCTATGGCTGCGCATCAGATAGCGCTTAGCACGTGCACGTACACTCACACACGCACAGGGAATCTACACGCACTCACACATTCACACACATGCTGTAGATAGACACATAGATGCATTGGATGGTTGACACACATACACTGGAGAGACACATACACAAACGCACAAATGTCTTTGAATCCAAGGACAAGCTGTGACAAAAAAAGCTTTTTGATTAGCTTTGCTACAGTGCCATGGAAACGTCACATATCTTTTGTCTGGTGTTCTTTCTTGATACCAAAAGAGCCCCATCCTTGCAAGCCAAAACCCTCCTACACAACGTATCAAAAACAGCATGGGTTGACTTCATGGCAGAGAGAATCACTTCATGTTTGTGTTTTTATGTAATACAATTGTTTTTGACTTGCTCTCAATGTGCTGCTGTCCAGGCTGGATCACGACATTGACCTGCTCGCCAGCGATTGTGTGTATTGATGTTTGTCTCCTATGAATCTGTGTTTTCAGATCCCAAGGTGAGCAGAGAAAGCTGACCAGCATCCTATTCGGTCTGTCAATCCCCCAGCCCTCTCCTGGACATCTGATTGGAGGAAAAGTCCTGAGTCAGAGGGGAAAGAAAATGTCCGCCGCTATGAGCGCAGCGCCCTTCCTGCCCTTCGTCCTCCTCCTGGCCATGGTAAGCTGTTTGCCGACACTACATTCTACATTTGGTCACGAGGCCCAGGGGACAATCTATCAGCGACACTGGCGTCCATTCGTTTTACGACAGAAGTTGTTCCCAATTCAAGACGGGTGTTTTTTGTTGTTTGTTGCCCTGTTTGTGTAGTGCCACACACCAGGAATCCTTGTCTTGTCTTTGCAAGGCAGCCTAGAGGGGGAAGTGCGATGTGGGTTGGGGGGGGGGGGGGAAAGGCAGGCTTTGATGAAAGGTTGAGGGAAGAGTGATTGACAAAGTCAAAACACTCTTCAGATGGGTGGGCGCTCGTGGATAACCTGTGCAGGGTTGACTGCAGGGTTGGGACGGTGTCAACGCTTTACGACGGCGATACGTGGTTTCCACGGAGCTGGACGGGTACCGCCATGTCCTCTGATGCCCCGCGTTCACATGCACCCCTCCACGTCAGAGATCTCTATCTCTCTTTCTTTTCATTTCTCTTTCTGTCTCTCTGTCTCTTTTTTCTTTCTCTCTCTCTCTCTCTCTCTCTCTCTCTCTCTCTCTCTCTCTCTCTCTCTCTCTCTCTCTCTCTCTCTCTCTCTCTCTCTCTCTCTCTCTCTCTCTCTTTCTCTATCTCACACACACACACACATGCGCACACACACCTTAATCATTGATTTCATCTCCGCCTGTGTTTATGCACGCTTCCATCCAAATGCAGCATCATAACCATGTTCACCTTATTGTGTGTGTGATTGTCTATAAACGTTTGAATGTGTGTGTGTGTGTTTGTTGCTAAATTGATAGATTAATTGCCATTTAATAAGCTGATTTAGTTTCTCCTGTAAACAATAATCAATCTCAGCATTCCAATGGAAGATTATATAACCATATAGGTTTATTTGTGACTGTTATATTACTGTGAGCTTTATTGGAAAAGCTGTCACATTTGTATTTACTTTTTACATGCTATTTCCTGTTCCAAGAATTATATACGCAAAGTTTTGCATTGGAATAACGGCTAAAGTTATTCTCATAGGTGTAAAGGTGTATGGAATAGGAATGAGAGACTATAGTACTATATGGTATTCTTGGTCTGGGTACTCTCTCTCTACCGCCCTCCTCTCCCCCCTGCATTCCAGATATAAAATTGAAATACGATTGTGTGCAAATTTTCCTTTGACAATAGTTGCTATGAGTCACTCTCTTTTCAGAGTGAAGCATTGGCTGAGGATTTGAGTGCTGCAGCGGCTATGTTTGTACGGAGAAGTTGGCTTCATTGTGTGGAAGAGCGAGGGGGCTTGTGTGTGTGTGTGTGTGTGCATGCGTGTTTGTTTGAGAGAGAGTAACGAAGAGAGAAGCAAGAAAGAGACAGAAAGATAGGGAGACAGAGAGACAGAGAGAGAGAGAGAGAGAGAGAGAGAGAGAGAGAGAGAGAGAGAGAGAGAGAGAGAGAGAGAGAGAGAGAGGAGAAAGAGGGGAGGAAGATAATGCACGCAGGATCATTTACTGTATCGCTGCCATAGCGATGGAGCAGAGATCTGGGTTGCTGTGAGGCAGACAGGGAGAGAGAGAGTTACACATGTGTTATAAATGAGGACCTTCGACCCGAGTGCTTCTGTGAAGGAGAAAAGAACTGGGAGAAGAGAGGGGGGCGAATCCGAAAGAGGACAATCAATCGATCAATCAAATGTATTTTCATTACACATTTATACACCACAAGGGTCTACCAAAGTGGCGCTAGTAGAAACAAAGCCATATGAAGCACTTAGAGCATAAAACACAAGATGGAGGGATGGGGGGAGGAACGAGAGGACTGAAAAAAGAGAGCAAGATGGGGTCTGACCTGCCCTCGTCAACATGAACAGCCAACTCCCGTTTAGGAAACACTTCCTGTGATCCAGAGGTTACATGCACGGCTGCACACACACACGCTGACCCTTGAATGTTCTCCCACAAAAGAGTAGTAGCCATGACAGATCTAGGGGGGTCTGGCAAACGTGATTCGATTGTGAGAAAGAAAAAGAGAGAGGGCTCGGGGGGGTGGCTGGAGAGAGATAGAGACTGTGTAGAGAGCGAGAGAGAGAGAGAGAGAGAGAGAGAGAGACAGACAGACAGAAAGAGAGAGAGAGGCACACACAGGAGAGGGAAGGCACAGAGGGAGAGAGACAGAGAGAATGTACGTGAGAAAGAGAGAGAGATGAGGGGGGAAGTTTACAGGGACATGTCTGCCTAACGATGTTTCGACACTAATCTGAAGTCATGTCTAATTCAGGAAGCCTCGCTCCTCTCGCATCACGGCCCTAGATGTCCTCTCATCTCCCATCTCCGACTCCATACCTGCTGCTTAGCAACCACAATGCTGATTAGCAGAGAGGATACATCTCGCATAAACTTCCCTTTGTCCGTGTGTGTGTTTGTGTGTGAGAGAGAAAAAGAATAAGAGAGAGAGAGAGAGAGTCTGATGGAGAGAAGAAGAGGGAGAGAGGGGGGGAGACAGACTTGCGTCATAGCTATTATGACTATTATGACTCTGTGCACAATGAATTCTTTTCATTTTCTGCATGATTGACAGTCTATAGCAGAGCTGTGTGTGTGTACGTGTGTGTGCATTTATTGCTGTGTGTATTTGTGTTAGTTTCATAAGAAAAAGAAAAAAAACAACCAATTAACACATACAGAATCAGACTGAGAATGTGTGAACGAAATGGATTCACAGCATCAATAGACTGTGTATATATAATTAATAAAGTTGTTACACTTGTATTGATCATAAAAGGCCAGTTATTCAGACTGGGACTACTGGTGTAACTATATTCCCTCCAGAGCATATTCAGTCGTCAGTACCATCAGCCATCTAGCGTGACAATAGTTAGACTCTACATACAAGGATAAGCTAAAGTCTTGATCCAGGGCAATTAGCCGACACACTGTCTGCATCGGTTAAAGATCACTCTGGGATCGTTGAATAGGCCTGACAAAGGGAATTGCCCTGACAGAGTTCTAAATGTTCTAAACAATCTTTTGTTGATTTGAATGCATTGCAGGCAAGATTTCAGTCATTCAAGCTGATTTACAAAGATTCGTCTAACCTTAAATTTGTGACACAAGCAGTGAGACTGCTTACAATTTAGTTTGGGGGGGATCAATGCTAACATTTACTTGTGTTCAACACACATACATACAGATATGCACACACACCACACACACACGCTCACACACACACACAGGGTTCACGCATACGCATTGTGATCTAATTAAAGTGAAGTATTGTGATCCAGGATGAGCAGACAGTGATATAATCAGTCACAGGAGACCTGGCCACATGACCCTGCTCTGGCGCCTCGTTTCAGCTCCAGCTGCTAAGCTGTCGCCGTAACACACACACACACACACACACACACACACACACACACACACACACACACACACACACACACACACTGCTCCACACTACCTGTGCCAACACCCCTTAGCTTCTCCAAAGACACCTCTTACCACCCACCAGTGCATGGAGAGTTTGCAGTTATATCTTTGCATAGTCATACAAATATGTATATGTAAAATGTAAGAACTTTTTGACTACAATACAGGCTGTTTAGTCAGTGGTGGGTCCTTTTGAACATTTGTGATTTGGGAATTTTTTGTTGTTGCCAAGGTTACTCAGTTATAATGACGTCAAGCTCCCACACAGAAGTGCTTGTGTGGTGCCGGTGCCGGCCTCGCGTGGTGGTGGTGGGGGGGTCAATCTTCAGACGGCGACCTCCATGGCCCCCCGCAGGCAGGCACCAGGGCTGTCACGTTGAGCTCTGCTGGGTTTTCCTGCTCCACTCTCTTTCACACCTCTCCATCCTGGTGGCTTGACTGTTCTCCTGGACCCGGTGTGTTCGAGTCGACTGTGACGGTTGGGACAGTAGAGTGTGACCTTGAGCTGAGAGCGCGTGTTTTGCTCTTAGCAGGTTGAGAAGTAGGTGTTAATGAAATGTTTTTTTTTTTGCTTTCTCTGCCTGGAGTGGAGGTATGATGTTTGGATCTTTGACTCCTGTGTGTGTGTGTGTGTGTGTGTGTGTGTGCATATGGCTGTGTGTGTGTGTGTGGGCGTGTGTGTGTGCGCGTCGTATTGCAGATACCAGGTCTTCACTCGGTGCAATCGGACTGCATCCTGAAGCTAGAGCAGGAGAAATGCATGGAGAGGATCACCTCAGACGACCCCGGAAACGACCCAGAGTTCGGTACGTCCTGCCCTCCTTCTCTGTGTGCTTGTATGAGTGTGTGTGTGTGTGTATTGTACTGTACAATGTATGTGTTGTGACCATCGTTAGCTTTTTGTGGATTTCTGAGTGGTTATTTTTCTGTGGCGGGCCATATTGACGGGCTAACACATTTTCTGATTAAATATTGATGTAGCACTTTGTTATGGTTAGCGGCCTAGCGCCATTGATCATGCAGCGATAAGCTGTAGCAAGTCATTTTAATCACCGCACGTTAGCGGATGAGAGCGTAGTCCATTTAGCCTCCAATGTTAGCTTCGGTTCCTAGCTCCTCCTGTTTTCATTTGTTTGGTGTCGGTTAACAATTCTTGCAGGAACGAGAGAGAAATAGGAAAACAAATCAAACGGACACGAACCCTAATTAGATCAGAGACCGCGGCAGGCTAATGAGAAAAGGATATAATACTCAGAATTAGCATCCACATTCTGCTCCACTGACTCTGACCCCACACTCCAAGAACCTGAACACAGATCGTTAGTTAGCTTGCACTGCTTTGCCTTTGAAAGGGAGTGTATGGAGTCAGGTGGCTGAGCGGTTAGGGAATCGGGCTAGTAATCAGAAGGTTGCCAGTTCGATTCCCCGCAAGGCCAAATGACGTTGTGTCCTTGGGCAAGGCACTTCACCCGACTTGCCTCGGGGAATGTCCCTGTACTTACTGTAAGTCGCTCTGGATAAGAGCGTCTGCTAAATGACTAAATGTAAATGTAATGTATGGTGTGTGTGTGTGTGAGTGTGTAAAATGTAAATGTAGTGTGTGTGTGTGAAAAGTAAAAAAGCAAGAACAAAAGAGAAACAGGGACAGCCCAAGAAAGACCATTTAAATTAACATTGTGTATTCTTATGTTTGCCTCACACATCTGAAATATAAAGTTAATGTTCCTATAATGTTCTCCCTCTGGGTCTTGCCTTGTTGTTCACATTCTCCAAACATTCCTCTGCTCACCTTGAGAAAACATTTTAAGAGCAGCATGATAGGAGATGGTGTCTCGAAAGCTTTCAGAAATTATTTCCCAAATTTGTTTTGCACTTACAGTAATATACACAATGCTTTTCAGTGCATTTGGCTAGGAACATCAACAGTGTCTGTCTATCTACAACAGCTATCTATCTATCCATCCCCCCCTCTCTCTCTCTCCCCCCTCTTCCCCTCCCCCTCTCTCTCCCCCTCTCTCTCACTATCTCCCCCTCTCTCGCTCTCTCCCCCCTCTCTCTCGCTCTCTCCACCCTCTCTCTCCCACCTCTCTCTCTCTTTATATCACTATATATCAATACATATATATGCATACTTTATAGATACATATACATATGTACAGTATATGTATACTGTATGTATATTTGTATTCATAGAGAGACATAGACAGCTTGTGTGGAATGGTAAACTCCAGAGAGACCGAAATAATATCGAGCTCCATGGTGTGACCCATCTTGTTTTGAAGCTTAAATGGGATCTGACAGCCAATGATTGACAGCGGCCTCTGACAGGGAGGGGGAATCACAGCCCCCCCTTCCCGCCCATTCCCCCCTCCGGGCTCCCAGCTAACAAGAACGGAGCTTTCGAGACATACCCTGGAACCCCTGACCCTGTAGCTCAGATGGGGCTCCGTACTTCCCCCTCTGGAAGGGAGTGTAGTCTCAACCCTTTGTGCTGTTCTTTCTTTAAAGGTTGGAACACAGCCGCTGTGAAAATAGATGTGTACAAAGACTGCAAGGATGTGGCTGCACCGACATCAGTGTGTGTGTGTGTGTGTGTACAGGATGTGTGTCTATGTGGGGGAGTTAGTGTGTGTGTAGTATGTGTGTCTGTGTGGCAGTCAGTGTGTGGGAGTGTGTCTGTCTGTGTGTACAGTATGTGTTTGTGTGGGAGTCAGAGTGTGTGTGTGTGTATACGGTGTGTCTGTGAAGATTGAGGTTTAGCTGGGGGAGTCCTCGACTAAACCTCCAGAGAGATGGAAGATATATGCCCACACTGGATGTAAAGATAAAGACAGCAGTCCTGTGTGTGTGTGTGTGTGTGTTTGTTGATCCATGTGGAACGTGAGCTCAGAACAACATTAGGAGAACACAAGGGGAACATTATGGGGGGGGTGCTGGGAGAGCTGCTTGGTGAGGTTGATGTTGTTTGAACAGAAACAGGAAGAAGGCATGGGGAACAGATGCTGGTCTGCCGTTCTCCATCTCTCTCTTGCTCTCTCTCTCTCTCTCTCTCTCTCTCTCTCTCTCTCTCTCTCTCTCTCTCTCTCTCTCTCTCTCTCTCTCTCTCTCTCTCTCTCTCTCTCTCTGTCTCTCTCTGTCTCTCTCTCGCTCTCTCTCTCTCGCTCGCACTCTCTCTCTCTCTCCATCTTGAAGTCTTTTTCTGTTTCTGTATTTTCTCTCTCACTCTTTTTCCCCCGACAGGGTGTCAATTTCGCTCTCTCCGTCTCCTTTCTTTCTCTCTCTCTCTCTCTCTCTCTCTCTCTCTCTCTCTCTCTCTCTCTCTCTCTCTCTCTCTCTCTTTCTCTCTCCATCTGTATCTCTCTCTATCTTTTCTTACACTTTTTTCTCTCACATTGTGTCTGTCTCTTACTCTCTCTCTCTCTCTCTCTCTCTCTCTCTCTCTCTCTCTCTCTCTCTCTCTCTCTCTCTCTCTCTCTCTCTCTCTCTCTGTCTCCTCCTCTTCCCTCTTTTGCTCCCTGTCTATCTCTGCAACATCCCTGCAGTGTTCTCCTGGTGGGTCCTCTGCCTTTCAACTATTTACTGTATCCTGTATATAGCATGTGCATCGGTTCTGGAGCATTGCCAACTCCTCTACCGTCTATGAACGTCACTTACTGTATTGGCATTCCCTCTGCAGTCAGCTTCTTAGAGCACACAGACACCTTGACCTTTAGCATACGAAAGGGAGAAAGAGATCAAGGGAGAGAGAGTGTGTGAGAAAGAGAGAGAATGAGACGTGAGGACAAGATGGTGACAGAGGGACAGGGGACGGGAGGAAGGGAGAGCCAGAGAGAGAGAGAGAGAGAGAGAGAGAGGCAGAGAAGGAGAGAGAGGGAGATAGAGAGAGAGAGAGAGAGAGAGAAAGAGAGAGAGAGACAGAGAAGGAGAGAGGGAGATAGAGAGAGAGACATAGAGAAGGTGAGAAACAGGGAGATAGATGTAGAGACATAGACAGAAGGAGAGAGAGAGGGAGATAGATGGAGAGACAGAGAGAAGGAGAGAGAGAGGGAGATAGACGGAGAGACAGAGAGAAGGAGAGAGAGGGAGATAGATGGAGACACAGAGAGAAGGAGAGAGAGAGGGAGATAGACGGAGAGACATAGAGAGAAGGAGAGAGAGAGGGCGATAGACGGAGAGACATAGAGAGAAGGAGAGAGAGAGGGAGATAGACAGAGAGAGGGTTGTGGGGATTGGAGTCTGTGTCGCTGGTCTTCTTGTGTGGCCTGATCATGACTGTGCAGGCTCAGCTGAGAGATATAGAGGGGGGTCGGGGTGGTTGGGGGATGGGAGAGGGGGGGAGGAGGGGGCGTGGGGGGGCGAGTGCAGGGACTGGGGAGGGAGGCGGAGGAAGGCTGTGAATATCAATGAGAGTTTTGCAAGGTCACCTCCGGAGTGGGGGACGCACACTTATTACGGCTACGATCCCACCGTAGAATGAGCACCCCCTACACATACACACACACTCACTGCCACACATACACACACACTCACTGTCAGCCCACAACGTCTGTGACCCATCAGCTCGGTGTGTTTGTATTCTGTCCTCACAGCCCTCCAAGCTAGCCTGACCAATCGAATCACGCTACGCACACTCGTAGAGACACAGCTACCAGAGCTGCTCCCTCTCTCTCCCTCCTGTCCATGATGTGCAAGCGTGTCACATCGGCAGCAGCTTCATGGAGCTGAAGCGCCACCTGCTGGAGAGTTGAACGAACTGAAATCGATGAAAAAAAAATGGGTTTGCCAAAGGAGAATCCTCAAAGAAAAAGTTTTGTTGTTGTTTTGGTTTGTTTGGTTTTCATTTAAATTTTCATATGTTTCATTTTTCATTCGCTTTTAGATTAGAGGTACGTTTAACGAATGTATATTTATCCATGTACATTGTATTTGTTGTCTCCGCAGGGTGCCCATGGATGTGGGATAACCTGACATGCTGGCAGCCAGCGAGGGTGGGGGACGTGGTGGAGGTCAACTGCCCCGAGCTCTTCCACGAGTTCCTTAATGAAGGAGAGGAAGGTGAGCAATGGCAGCCGTTCGTGTCGATGGCTTTTGCCAGTAACCTCACGGTTGCTGTTGTTCCAAGTCCTGCTGTACGCTGGTCTGAGATGTGCCGAGCCTTGCCTTTAAATGACTTGTGTTTTTGTGTGTCTTTGTGTGTCTTTGTGTGTGTGTCTGTATCTTTCGGTGCATGTGTGTGTCTTTGCGTGTGTGTGTGTGTCTGTCTTTGTGTCTTTGCGTGTGTGTGTGTGTCTGTCTTTGTGTGTGTGTGTGTTTGTGTGTCTGTGTGTCTGTGTGTGTGTGTGTGTGTGTGTGTCTGTGTGTGTGTGTGTGTGAACAGAGCTGGGGACCGTGAGTCGGAACTGTACAGAGTTTGGATGGACGGAAACCTTTCCCCACTACGTGGACGCCTGTCTCTTTGACGACAACAACAGCACAACAGTGAGTATCTCTCCCCTCGGTGGTCTACCGGGGTCCACATTGGCTGTCGCTGTTCACGCGAGTGTCTCCTGCGCTACTAGCTTACATTTACATTTAGTCATTTACATTTAGTCATTTAGCAGACGCTCTTATCCAGAGCGACTAGCTGCGTGGAAGACGTTTCACTGGCCCTGTTCCCTGCCTGGAGATGAATAAAGTATCAGCGCTTGATCTTACATTACCGAGCTCATGTTGTGTCCTCAGTTTGTTGATGTTGTTGTTGTTCTAGGATATGTACTATGTGTCAGTGAAGGCCTTGTACACGGTTGGGTACAGCACCTCTCTGGTCTCCCTGACAACCGCCATGGTCATTCTCTGCAGGTTTAGGTGAGATATCTCCCAGCTTGAAATGACGCGTTGTATAGCAGTTGGCGCCGGGCATTTTTTCAGTGGAGGGTTTGCTGACCCGGGATTGGTTGCCTCCACAGGAAGCTACACTGCACCAGGAACTTCATCCACATGAACCTGTTTGTGTCGTTCATCCTGAGAGCCATCTCGGTGTTCATCAAAGACGGCGTGCTTTACGCCAAGGAGGACAGCGAACACTGCTTCATACACACTGTGAGAAGGACGAGCGCGCAAACACCCGCGCGCACGCACGCACACGCGTGCTAACAAGCACACGCAAACACGCACACGCAACCAGTAACCCGGATGTTCTGTTTCGCGCAGGTGGAGTGTAAGGCAGTGATGGTGTTCTTTCATTACTGCGTGCTATCGAACTACTTCTGGCTGTTCATAGAGGGCTTGTACCTGTTCACCCTGCTGGTGGAGACCTTCTTCCCAGAAAGGAGATACTTCTACTGGTACACCATCATCGGCTGGGGTGAGAGTTCATCCGGAAGGTCCAAACATGGGCAGGAGATGGTTTATCTAAGCACACCTGATGTTTAATGTAGGTCATGTGTATTCATGTGTGTGTGTGCGCCTTCTGCTTGCATGTGTGCGTTTGTTTTGTGTCCAGGGACACCCACGGTGTGTGTGACCATATGGGCCGTTCTCCGGCTGCACTTTGACGATAAAGGGTGAGTTTCCTCATCCAGTAGGGAAACGTGTGGAAAAAGTTCAGATATTCTTTATTATCGTTATTGTTCAGGTCGTTTTTTATATTTTGTAGTGATATTTTGTGTACCTGTTGCTACCTGCTACCTAGGTGTTGGGACATGAATGACAACTCTGCCATCTGGTGGATGATTAAAGGGCCTGTTCTGGCCTCCATCATGGTGATAAGCATTATTGTTTGGAACTTTGTACACATTTCTGGTTTTCTTAACCCTGCATTGTCACCTAACTTGTCTGCGACTTTCCCGCAGATCAACTTTGTCCTCTTCATCGGTATCATCGTCATCCTCGTCCAGAAACTGCAGTCTCCAGACATTGGTGGAAATGAATCCAGTATTTACCTGTAAGTCATGTTAGGTTCAGTCGGTAAATGGCGGTGCACTTTTGAATCCCTTTGCGGAATGAAAGAATCGTATTTCAAGAGGAATGTTTTCGGATCCACGTTTGATGTCAGCCTGTTGACGGGGCTGGAACAGTCTCATTTCCCACCAGTGCTGCTCTCTACGATGTCGGTCCACTTTTGATGATGTCACGTGTGTTGATTGGCAGGAGGCTGGCCCGCTCCACTCTGCTGCTCATCCCTCTGTTTGGGATCCACTACACGGTGTTCGCCTTCTCCCCTGAAAACGTCAGCAAGAGAGAGAGGCTGGTGTTTGAGCTGGGCCTCGGCTCCTTCCAGGTTGGTAACCGCTCTCTGATTGGTTGTTTTTTTTTGTGTGTGTAGGGGACGGGGAGATTGTGTAGGTCAGTGTAAAAGCGTGTTTTCTCACTTTGCACCCCTTTCTTTTTCTCTCCCTGTAGGGCTTTGTTGTGGCTGTGCTCTACTGCTTTCTGAACGGAGAGGTAAGAGTCCTTTTATACAAACAATTTGTTCTTCAATCTTTCTTTTGTTGTTGTTCTATATGGAATCCGATAGTTCAACAGGGTTTCGGAGAGATAAGAGAAAGAGTGCGAGAGAGCCTTTCCAGAAAGGTCCATTAATAATGACCGTGCGAAGTATCTCCCTGAAGGTGCAGTCGGAGATCAAGAGGAAATGGCGCAGCTGGACGGTGAACCGATACTTTGCTGTGGACCTGAAGCACCGGCACCCTTCGCTGGCCAGCAGCGGGGTGAACGGGGGGACGCAGCTCTCCATCCTGAGCAAGAGCAGCTCCCAGATCCGCATGTCCAGCCTGCAGGCCGAGACCCCCGCCACCTGAGCCCCCTGGGGGACGCCGGCCCCCCCGCCAGCCACTTCCACACTGGACCCGACACCCCCTCCACCCCCACCACCTCCACCACCAACCTCCCCTCTACCTCCGCCACCAACCTTCCCATCAACACCCCCACACACGCCCCAGTACTCTCAAACCATAGTAGCCGCAATCCTCACCCAGAGCCAAACCCACTGGATCAAGACCCAACCGGTACAACTGTGCCCATAGTTTGACCCCCAAACTCAACTGGCACCTCACTCACCGCACATAAACTAACGTACAACACATAAACCTCCGATAGATTCAATTTATCATGGAAAACAACTACAACAACAGGCTGTCTAACCCAAACAAACCCAATGTCCTCCAACCCTTCCTGACCTTGAAGCCACCCCAGTAGCTAGCCCCACCATGCTGGGGTGCAGTTGGGATTCTGCCCGGTTACAAGCGTTTTACTGCTGGAGCTGCCAGCCATGTGGGTGGGGCCACACTCTGAATGTGAACCAATTGCAGGAGCCATCTGAAAAAGGAACAGAAATGTTACCTGCTCTGTACTGTACATATATAGTCTTCATGTGACACGTAAATGAAAGTGAAGTGAACTATTGTGGTGCTGGGACACCAGCCTAGACACATTCATCATGCTATCAGGCTATCACCGTGGCGATGACAGCTCGGACATCTGCATGACAGAGTTCTGAATCTGGAGTGGCAAGAGGTCACATAACATTGTGTACGTAATCGATCAGCCGACCGATGAGTTGATAACAACCGCCTGGTTGAAAGATTGAGGCCAGGGGTGTAACCCTCGCAAGAACATGTCCGCAACCAACTTCAACGACTGAATCAAGCAACTCGGGCCTTCGAACTGAATAAGTCTCAAAGGTCAGTGAGAAAGACGCACGACTCACCAGGAAAGTGGAATAAGAAGGCGAACTCTGTATCACTAGCAGTTTTCTATGTAAATTACAGTTCTTGGTATAGGAGTTTTAAAACGTCATCCACTTGTTCCAGTAAAAGCTGTGATTATTGAGGTGTTCTGATTGGACGACACCTCACTAGTGCTACTTGCCTCTATCCTGCCAGAAATAGGGATGTTAAGGCATATTTCCTTCGGCCAAAGTAACAAGCATTATTTACAAGAGAGGCACAGTATATTTTCTACCATTTAACAAAATGCCAAAAACATTGATTACAGTTCGATGCTTGCCTTAAAGCATCTTCTATGGATGTTTGCAACAGGTAGCCTACAATGCTAAGGTTTGTCAACTACGACCATTTGCCTACAATAGATCTTGTTAAATCTCAGCATTTGGGGTGATTACCTGAGGTGGGAGTGCTAACAGTTTTAAAACAGCCGCTAGTACAGAAAATGTCAATGAGAAATGACTCATAAGTGGTATTATTAGTCCAATTTAATATGGAATGGTTTTGCATGAATAGGTTGTTTTATTTAAAAAAGAATCAACTGGTTCTCGTTCTGTTGTGATATCACATCTGATGTTCAGGAGGCATGGCTGTATTACCTTTCAATTTCACTTTGCAGTTTGAAAGCAAAGCCTTTTTAGAAGTATGGGATGTACATTGAACAGGAAATTAATTTAGATTAACAGGAAAAATCCAAACACCTTCTTGAGTAAATATCAATGTCCTAAATTCAAAGCCCTGAGGTACTGTAAGATGTTGTAATGGGGCTTTTTTTTATCCTTTGTTTGGCTTGAAGTGTTTCTTTTTTAGGTATATCTCACGTTCGTCTTGACTCATGCTTTTTTTCCTCTGTATCTTAAGAGGAAGCATGTTGATAGAGAGGTAGGTTTTTACTTGGGGCTAATTATCTCATTCCAAAGATGAATGATCAACTCCTCACTGAACTTGCACGGCCGTATCCGTTTGCAAACGCTGAGCCAGCTTTGCAACTGATGTCACTGCAGATTTCCACTTTTGGTGTGACTAAAATATACTCAGATTCCCATGTCCTATCTTAATTTATGTATCCAAAGTGCCTTTATGCACAAAAATAGTATGTATGTTCATGAGATTTTTTGTGATTCTCTCAAAAAATTTACAACACTGCAAAGTATGTCAAAAAAACAACAACAAATAAAAACACAAGGTTCAACAAAAGTGCTTTTTATGATGGTACGCTAAGTCAATATTATAAACCCGGAGGCCTTCAGAGTACCTTCATCTCATTTTTGTTACTGGTCAGAACCACAACCTGCAACCTTGTATAATATAAACAAAAGTTATTTTCTAGAATAATGATCTCTTAATGTCACATGATAATGGATACAAAGATGCCTTTGACTAATTTCAGACTTAAGAATTTTAGACTTTGAGACTTATTATTTTGTATCCAATCTGGTTGACAGGATTCTGTCATTTAAGACATAAATTAATTTGGCACTGGAAATGAACAAGACCAGGTGAGATTCCTATCTATCAATACAGATCAGGATTTCTTAATGATTCTCATATGGGCTCCACCATCCTACACACAATGTGTGTACAAGGCCACAATTAATTTGGTTTGGCCACATGATAATTGAATAATTACCTTTATTAAATGACACATACACTAATTCACAAAACAAACTGATAAAAACATAAATAAAAATAAAACAAGGTTTTGTCTGTTTAAATTGTTATACCGCGTTAAATGTAGTCAAATGATAAAAAAAACATGTTTTAAACTGTAGACATTGGGATATCCAGTGTTTTATGAATAGTTGATCTATAAAGTACTCTTAGCATCTTATAGAGAACATTCTAGAGCACACTGCTCCTCTGTTATGTGAGAATACATATCCTTAACCTATTTACTGTAAGGACATTTTCTGTCAGCAAATAGGTTCAGTGTATGCAGTCTGTCTTAAGTCTTTCTGCTGTGTGTGTGTGTGTGTGTGTGTGTGTGTGTGTCACAACAATTGACCACAAGGAGTCCCTGTTTCACCACTTCTGTAGTGTGTAGGATGGACTGGACAATCAGAGGACATGGCCTGATTCTGTCATAAATTGAATGTTGAAAAGCTTAAAACAGTTCAAGCTGATGAATTTATACCGACCAGCATGACAATCCCAATATGTCATGAGCCAATATATTGAAGCATTTAAGTTATTAAGTATACATAGTGTAATATTAAGTGGAGCCTTATCGCCAGTCTATGTTGATGTCAAACTTGAGGTGTCAAAGATGTCAAACTTTTCTTTTGAATATAAAATAGTATTCTGCCTAGTTGAAGTGTTAAAACAATGTGTCGCCTTCTATTGTGGCTTATGGTCTAAATGAATTTGCAGTTTAATTGTGTAACGCACAGACATAAGTTACTTTGGCTGTATCATGTAAATTATGTTGTCAATGGTGCAAGTGAATAGCGGTCATTAGGATTTTAGTTGTATTTACTCTCTTTTTCATGGAGAGTGTTTGTTTTAAATGTTAAGCATATATTGTATTGCTACCTATAATCTACTGTTAAATGATGCATGCGTCTTAAATCGCTCAATCCCATTAGCTATGCTGAGAAAAATCACATAGTGTTTTTTGCAGCTGAAGATATGACCTTTAGAGAAATGCTATCTGTTTCCACCTCTCAGTTGCGGAGTAGAACGTCCATTCCTTAGAACGCATTTTAATGGCAGGAAAATAAAGCCTCTTTTAACTGTGAATTATGTTATACAAGGGCCAGACCTGATACAACGGCCTCCTATTCAGCAGACTGTCGTCAGTGTTATCTCAATACCTTCTCAATGCTTTGTAAATGCATTCTCAGTACTTTTCCTTTGAATGTCAATTGTGTTGTGGCATTTGTTTAGAAGATGAAAAGTTAGTGCCATATATTTCTATGAGAAAATAAGATATGTAAACACATAATCATTAGTTTCGTACCATTCACAGATAGATGGCATAACTGCATATATTTCTATGAGGACAAACAGCCTTTTTTAGTTATTTTTCCGTGTCAAACCTCCTCTGGATGGTACTGTACCAGACAGGAAAGTGATCCATAATTTGTTACAGTTACAAAAATGCAAGGGATCCTAGATGAAGCCGTTGTATTTTTAGTTTTAGTGTGGGACTGTGGGTCCTGACAGATGTGGAGCGCTCCAGATGGAGTCAACAGTCTTGTCACTGATGTATGAATGTAACTAAGGACTTATGGTATCATGCTTGTTTTTGAGCGTTGCCTGCTACTATGTGTTTGTAAAAGTAATTGGTTTCTTTTGGTTATTTTTCATTGTCTTGTTTTGGTGTACATATTAGAAGAGTTTTGTACATTTATTGAATTATCAAATTATTAAATGTTTTGGACTTGTTGACTCACTGATTTTGCTCGGGTGTTTTGTGCCATTGTGTTTGTTTCAATGTGTGGCCCACTGTCCCTCTCCCACAAAGAAATGACATCACTCAGAAACGTTCAGTCATGTAGTCGTCAGAAACCTGGGAATGGAAAATTGCACCGTTACAGAGGGCAAAATAAATACTTTTTACAAACAGCAAAAGCTTCACCCCTTGAGCTCTTGAATTATGCCTCCCAAGTCAAATGTTCTCAATTGATCGTGTTGTCAGCTTACAATCATACAGTCAATGCAAAGCTGTGTGCAGTTCCTTCTGAACAATGTAATTGTCTTAGGACTCCACAGCTACAATGTACAGAGGAAAAACGTGGTACACATCATTATAAATGTTGATATACCAATGTATGGTCACCACTCGTATTAATATATGATATATATATATATATATATACTGTACAAATTAAGATTATTTATACAATTTAATTCATGAGTTTGAACAAAAGGCATTACCTTTTAGAGAGTGGTGATAAAATAAACCCAGATACACAGTGAAGGCACTGTTGGTTGTTTCCTTTCGGGTTTTCAGATCACTGCTTACATCTATCAAATAATACGATATTGTTTACAAAGGTACTGTATGTAGATATCTGAAGGAGTGCAAATCCATGGCTGTCTTTCAAAACATTAGGCCGCAGTGACCCATCTACAAATACAGTTCTCTGATCAGCAAATCCGGAGTACTACCTAATCCAGTCAGAAAACGACCAATTACCTCTATCCATTAGTGACCCTTCAGTGTCTGCAGATGTGAAGCTTGCCTTAGACAGTGCGAGCATAATGAAGTTCTTCTTATACGGCCACTTGAACCTCGTCCTTTCAAACCTACACACCAACAAATCACCCAGGGCCTAAACATTTATACACTGACCATTGAAAATACATACAATACAAGTAAAGCAAAGCGTGTTTCTAAGCACAGACCCTGTATTGTTTGGGGGGTGGACTGGCAGTATTGTTCTACAAGGTTCACAAACATAAGGAGTGAGTGAAGATAATGATTGGTTAGTCATTCAACGGAGCTTTGGCAACATTGCTGAAGCCAATCATATCCAGTCTCATTAGCGTGTATAGTTGGTGGCCAGATGTTGCTTTCAAATCAGACACAAAATCATCCAATAACTAGGAATAATCCTACTGGATTTAATATGTCTAGCCAATTTACAGTAGCTTCACTGCATACAATATCTTTGTATCCCTTTACAAAATAACAACTTTAGCTTTAGTGTTTTTTTCCTTGTTAGAATATATATTGTCATTCATCACAAATTAAACATTCAATTTGAGGGTTGTTCTTTTGCAAATAGTTAATGTAACAAATCTTTTGACATAAAACCTGTTTCCTACACTATCCTATATACAGTACCTAATAGTGACACATGTCTTCTTTTTAAAAGTGTTCTTTCAGTTGATATATATAAAATATTGATTTATTTAAATTATAATATAACTTGATTACCACTTATTTACCATTTATAATGTTTCTTTCAGCAGTGTACATACCTTTGCAATACAAAAATACAGGCTTCAAACTCAATCCTAGAGCAGGTTAACCTGCCTTGTAAAATGTTTTGAAGCAATGCTTACAAATTGTGCAAAGCACACTCACACCTCACAACTCATTCATGTCTATTTACAACAGCACGACAGTACGATATACAATTTCAAACAGAAAACCTCAAAATCTTAAATAAAACACGTTTTACAGTCTAGTGCTCCAGATGTGCGCTAATGCACTGTGCAACATCTTGCATGTAGTCGAAATCAGTAAGGTTAAAGCGGTACTGTACAGTTTGGTTGATGAGGAGGATACTACATGATGTTCTGCTCTTTCTACAAACTAATGTCCCTGGCAGTGTTTGAATGGTGTCACAGGTCTCATGAGGTCCCTATGGTAGCCCTGTCTCACTGTGAACACTGTTTCCTTGTGAGAGGGGCCTTCTGGATGGTTCCTTCCATCTGGACCTGTTCAGACGGCCTCCCCTCACCTACACCTGCCCTCACACAAATGGAACAGGCGTGGGATTCCTCCTTCATTCATAGGCCTTTCTCCATGCGAGCCTGGCCATTAGCCACACTGCCCGTCTCACAATGTCTGTCAGTTGGAGCAGCAACTCAAGCACAACACGCTCATTCAGATTGCCCTGTTGGACATATCCTGTATGTGTCCTCGTGAAGCTGGAGGGTAATAAAGCAATGTTTCCGCTGCTTTACGGTAACCTGAAGCATTCACTAGCAACATTATCGTTGACCATAGCAATACACAGGCCAATCTAGAAACCAATCAACGATATATATTTTTGTTATCATCAAATAAAATGCGTGAACTAGTTAACAGGCACACAATGTAGAGCCACGAGAAGGACCCTAAAGAACAGTCTTTTTAACTTATCCAGTGACCCTTCACTTCAGCAAAGACACAAAACTTCTCATTCGTTCAACATTCAGAGAAATATCTGAGGTCTGGCCACCACAGGGTATAATCCGTTCTTTAAAAGGGCCAAGCAGCACGAGAGAAGGGGAGAGAGAGATGGGTTAGGGGGAGTAGGAAGAGGGGGAAGAGGAGAAGGAGGCTGTGGGTGAGGAGGAGAGGTAGATGAAGAGGAGAGAGAGAGGCAGGGGTTTTTGCCTTCTTTCAGACCGAGGACACAGTGTTGTTGACCAGGGTGTCCGTGTTGGGCGGCTCCTTGGGGCTGGACTTCTCCAGGACGGAGATCTGGGTGACGGTGCTGCTCTCGGTGAACAGGGTGCGACGCCGCTTACTGTAGCTCATGTAGCCCTGAGTCTGCCATTTCCATAGCCTCTTCTTCAGCTCTGCTTGGACCTTGACACACACACACACACACAAATACTACTGTCACCAAGACATATATTACTCGGTGAGGAAATATCATATCAGAATCAGAATTGTGTTTAATCGCCAAGTAGGTGGTCACAAACAAGGAATTTACTTTGGTGGGCAGGTGGGCAGGTGCATACAGTGAACATTTAAACATAATGAACAAAAGGAAAATTTAGAAAATGTACAACAAAATAAAATAAACTACTGGCAGAGCTATACAATATAATCTCAAATAAAAATACAATATAATCTCAAATAAAAATACAATATAATCTCAAATAAAAATACAATATAATATAAAATACAAATACAATATAATCAAAAAAATATATATATATGTTTATGACTTCAAATGTATCTCTGTCTCCATGATGTATAACTCTTCCCTGCTTACTTCTCCGTTAAGGAAACAGTACAGCAGAGCCACAACGAAGCCCTGAGGGAGAAGACAATATATTACACAACACTTACGGCAGTAAATGTCCTCATAAAAATAAATACAACGCTCCTCGCTCGAGTTTCTAGGCACACACACACGCGCTCGCGCGCGCACACACCTGAAAGGAGCCGAGGCCCAGTTCTATGAAGATACGGGCCTCCTCTCCCGTGTTCTCTGGTAGGAAGGCAAACACCATGTAATGCATCCCAAACAGAGGGATCAAGAACAGAGTGGATTTGGCCAGTCTCCTGAACGGACACACGCACGCACAGAGCAGAGATAAGAATATATCTATGAGTGTATGTGGGAGGGGGTGTCAATGTGTGTGTGTGTGTGTGTGTGTACTTATGGAAGGATATTTCTCGGTGACTTACATGAAATGACTGGCGTCGTTCCCTCCAACACCGGGAGATTTGAGCTTTTGGACCAAAATTCGAATCACGTTGATGAAGATGATGAAATTGACCTGAACAGGTGGGGACGTGGTTAGGCTGAGCTCACACCCTGTGCACTGTCTTTTCTCCTCTTAATGACACACATTCCATACCATCCAATAAAGTGACAGGCAAAACAGCCTAGGTCGTGATGGGATTTGTAGTCGCATTTGTTTTTGTAGTCTCACCAGCAGTGATGCAGTGATGGGCCCTTTGATGATCCACCAGATAAAGGCCACATCCGTGTCATCCCAACATCTACGTAGAGGCAGAGCAACATCATCCACACATCATCCCGTCATCATCCACCACGTCCCCTCAAAAGGGTGTTTTTTTTCAATCGCATCTATCACATCTGCTGGTGCAAGATTCATCCTCACCCTCGGTTATCGTAAAAGTTGCGCGTCAGGACCCACACCATCAGTATAACAGCTGGGAGACCTGCGACATAGACGACAGGCATGAACCAGAGAGAGAGAAAGATCCAGAAAGAGCGAGAGACACGGGGGAAGAGAAAGACAGAAACAGACGCCCACAGAGACAGACAGAGAGACTGAGATGGAAAGAGAGAGAGACAGAGAGACACCAATCCGAACACGGAGAGTGCGACAGAGACGGAGAGACGGAGACAGAAAGAAAGAGAGACACCGACCGGGACTGGGACAGAAAGAGAGCGAGAGGGACACCCACCCCAGCCGATGAGAGTGTACCACCAGAAATACTTCTTCTGGGAGACGAAGGTGAGGGCCAGCAGAGTCTGGAGGTACATGCCCTCCACCAGGAGCCAGAAGTAGTTAGCCAGGATGCTAAACTGGAAGAAGGACACCGCCGACTTGCAGGAAGTCTGCAGGAAGAAAGCGTCGACATTTGGCCTTTGCAGTAACGTGTCGGTGTCTCAGGCAATGTTTCTCGTGTACTCCGATTGGCCTGTGCTGTCACCGATGGCGACCCTGGGAGGTGTGTGAGAGCCGGATGGTGCACGGGGGAACTGATCATAATCACCGCGAAGTGCATCGATCTGTTTATATCTGAAAACCTCTGCTCAATGACGCGCGTGTGCGTGTGTCTGTGTGTGTAGGTTCAGTCAGTTAATGTGTGAGAGTTTTTTGGGGGCTTGTGTGTGTGTGTGCGTGTTCTAATTAGTCTCTGAGCAAGGTCACTGTCAATATGGACCCCCTGGTGTGAAAGAGGGCTACTCAGACTGGGGTCGATATCAGGGCGGCGATTTCAAAGCCCCTAAAGATGAGGGTTCGTGCCTATCTACAGAGAGCCACCCCCACCTCGGAGTGGGAACAAGGGTTTGCACTCGGGGCTTCTGCTGTCACGGAAAGATCGCATGCGCAACGGTGAGGGATGGAGGGCGATGGAGAAGGTCCCTCTCTCGCCATGCTGCACTCACCGTCGACATGATACAGTGGTCTAGGTTCTCGTCGGCGAACAGCACCCCATCTTTGACGAACACCGCGCTGGCTCTCAGGATGAAGGAGGAGAACAGGTTGATGTGGATGTAATTCCTGGTGCAGTGGAACTTCCTGTTGAAGGGGGAGTGCATTTCCTGTCTCCTGGTGCGCCTTCACGTTCCACTGTATTCTCCACCTACATTTGAGCAGCCGGCTTACCTGAACACGGTGAACACGAAGATGGCACTGATGAGGGTGATGAGGGAGGTGGCGTAGCCCGCCGTGTACACCTGTTGGAAGGTCGAGAAGTACGTCGTCTGGAAAAAAGAACAATCCGGAAGGCTTTTGTAAATCTCACTTTCTGGGAAAGTGGAAAACTCATCTCTTCCTTCCACCTGGCCCTTGATGCTGATTTGCTCAACACAAATTCTAATTATACAAAAAAGCGGTGCAAGCAGCTAATTCATTTCTCCAGACAGGAAAAAATACAGTTTTATTTCTGTCTGGGGAGAAAGACTGTTCTTAATTAGCATTAGCTTAATTAGCATTAGCATTAGCAATTAGCATCACGTGGAGGCCATGCTCCAGCTCTTTGTCCCTGGCTTGGCGGGGAAGTAAGTGTGTATGTATGTGTGTGTGTGTGTCTGCGTGCGCACGTGTCTGGTCTTCAGTGTGCGGTAGTGGAAATGAATGTGTGTGTCTCAGTTTAAACACCTCTGTTCAGCCGTGAGGGAGGAGAGCAGAAGAGAATGGGGATGAGGATAAACAGACGAAGAGGAAAAAAGGGGGCCGTTGGAAAGGGCGGGAGATAGAAGACGGACACCCTCGGGGGGGCTGCACACTGTAACGATCAACTGTACCCAGCTCGTCTCTTTATCTGTCCTTCCTGCAAACCCCCCCATTTCGGACTCCGTCTCAGACTAAGGCTTCGCGTCCAACCTGACCAGCGGGTGCAGGGGCCTGCCCTGCAGCAAGAGCCGCGACTCTCACGCATGAGGAATACTCAACATCCGCTTGGGAAGATGCTGCTTGTGATACGAATGACGCCTGGCTGTGTTCATCAAAAATCGGATCCCCTCTCAGGTTTAGCATAGGAGCAATGCAGCTGCAGTGAGACAGGCAGGCTAACTGTGAGACAGGAGGTTGACAGTAAACTGCGAGACAGGCAGACTGATAGTTAGACAGACAGCCCGGCAGGGAGATAGGCTGGCACAAAGACAAAAAGACAGATGGAGCCTAAAAAAGCTGTACAGGGAGACAGGAAGCAGTTTACATAAGACGTACATCAAAGGCTGCGAGTCATTCTGGGTGAGCGAGCGAGTCACAGCTAAGGAAAGTGCGGAGCGTCTACCTCGCTCTCGGTCTCCGCGTCCTCGGCAAACTCGCAGGCCTCCTCGTACGACGGGTGCAGGTCTGTCCAGCCCTCCTTCGTACAGTTCCTGTAGATGTAACCTGGGAGACACGGCAGCCAATCAGACTCAGGCCAATTTCAACGTACACGCACGTACTTCAACATTATGGCACTCACTTGCACACTTGCACACACACACTAAAAACATATATCTGCGTCGCTGAAAAAGACAGATGACAGGATGTAGAGATCATTGAAGGAAGAGGACAGGAATGCACATACTCCTAAGCTGGGCCTAAAGATCCCACCAAGGCCAGATGGCAGGATGAACATATTACAAAGTAGTCCAAGCAATCTAAAAAAGCAACAAAAACAAAACAAAAACTGCTAGTGTATGTGTGTTTTCGGATGTGTGTTCAAGAGACACAAAACACCAACAGGGTTGCGCTCTAACACATTCCAAGACTGGTGTGTTTTGACAGATATGAATATGCAGAGCAGCTAAGGGTCAGTGAGGGTCAGAATGACTTGGAGGTTTATCTCGGCTGATACATCTAGACTCCTGGCAACACCCAGAGATAGCCCGTCCAGTAAGACCGTCGCTGTTTCGAACCACTGGGTCCCGGAAACGTTGGGTGAGGTCACTTGCGCCCAATCCCTCGTCACCGAGACGTTTCCTACGTGCAAGACGCGTTGTCTGTTGTGGACAACCGTCCATTTTCTGTGACGGGTGAAATTCACTGACATAACTGGGCCACCGTCATGATGGATGGAGTGAGCCGAAGAGACACAACACACACACGTACACACGCAAGCGCACACACACACACACGGTGACATATGCTGATGCTGTGATGGACGAGGAGTGTTGGTCACAGGAGATATATCCCTCCCGTCCTGTTCATTAGGATTTAATGGGATGGACCATAATTCCATCTGCTTCCTAATAACATGGGGTGGGGGGGGCGAGGGGGGGGGGGGCATATGGAGATGCGCCTCTCCCTCATCCTCTGGAGGAAAGATGACTGATAACACACATCGTAAAACACACACACACAAGCGGTCTTGTTCTCAATGCTTCACAATGCACACACACACACACACACACACATACTGAACACACACAGCCTTCCAGCTGTCGGCCATGAATCTCCAAGCTACACACTATGGCATCCTGTTCATGTGCACACGTGTTTACACAGAAGAATTATAACCGCTTGTAACAGAATAGTAACTTGCCCTGACCACTTCATTCAGAGCTCTGCTGGATGTCTCAAGGACCAATGACCGGAGGGATATGATGAATATGAATGACTGTTGGAGGATGTAACTGAGGAGGATGTCCCTGCATGGTCGAGAGTTAGTTAGACTGGACACACTCCCACAAGTTCTACTGCAAACAAGATCCATATTGAACTGTGTGTGTGCGTATGCATGCGAGAGAGAGAGACCAAGAGAAAAGTTAAAAGTATGAGATTGTGTGGAGGGAGGACATTGCCGTGTGGATGATGGATATACATTTGTCCGTTTTTTTCCGCAAGACTGCCGTGGTAGAGTGTGGGGGATTGAGTTGTGGGTGGTTTGACTGAAAACTTAGCCTGTCGGAATTCTTCTCCATGTTTTAGCATTAGCATATTGCGGCGTGCTTAGCGTAGCTTGGAGCCCTGCAGACATTGTCAGGGGGCGGGTGATTTAGCTGGCTGAGCGAGATAGCCAAGAGCAGGCCAGGGCCAGGGCTAAGACCCCAGAGACAGAACAACGCTGAACCAATGTGGCTAACGAGCAGCGCTAACACTCCTTTCTCACACTCTTGACTCTCCCAGCGAACCCTTTGATTTTCCCCATTATTTCGTTGTCTTTGTGTGCGTTGTGTTTCTCGCCCTCTCGCCGGGCGGGATCCACGGACCTCGTGGACGTCTCACCCACAGGGGGAGTCTGAGGGGGAGGAAGTCAGGGAGAGGGCACCTATCCCGAACTGACTTAAGAGGTTGTGAACGACTAACCACAACACCCCCTCCACCCCCCTACCCTCTCCAAGGCCCCCCCCCCTCCCCCTCCCCCTCACCCCACACCTCCACACACTGAAGCCCGAGCTCAAGTGACACGGTGAGCTTTAATGAGGGCTCTTTCTGCGTCCGTCTCTGTCTCACTCGCTCTCTCTTCAGCAAGAGCTTTATGAAGGGTCTCTCCCTTTAGGTCCCTCTCTCTCTCTCTCTCTCTCTCTTTTCATCTCTTTCTTTCTTTTTCACTTGTTATTGAGCAGTCCCTCATTCACTGAGAAAAATAACCCCCCCCCCCCACACACACACACACACACACACAGCACCCCTGCCTCAACACACACACGCAAACACAAATCCTCCACATGCACATCATAAAGCTGTCTCCGCATATATATATGGACGTCGCTAAGTTTGTTTTGGACTCCAAGGAGATACACAGAGAGGACACAAGTTACCGGTCCTTGTACAAACGGCACTGCACGCACACAGGGACGTGTCTGGGTGTGCACAAACGTTACCCGTTTACACAGCCATACGCGCATTTACAACGGCTACTCTTATCTAACATCAACCATTTTACGAGGCATGAGAGTCTGTGGCTGTTTGATTTTCTTGGCTGGGTGGGCCAGCTGGGTGGGTGTGGTGTCATGTATACACAGCCTGGAGAAGCAGAGCTTTATCTCACAGTGGAGGAATCCATAAGATCCTAAGTCCACAATGGGCCCAGTTCTTCGTTCAAAACACTGTCACAAACCGACCATAACACACATCCACAGATAGGCTAAATATAACCTTGGCTACTCAGACAAATTATAAACTCCAAAGATGGATGTCCAAAGATTCGACGTTGGGAGTAAACCCAAACTTTGGAGTCGTGATAAGAAATGTGGTCTCCGTTCACCGCGAGGTGAGGTGCAGGGAGCAGACACTGGGGGCAGGGGCAACGTAGAGGTACGCGCCCGGTGCGCAAGGTAGCTGTTCACGTGTTTTTGGACAACACGAGCGCTAACCGCAGTGTGTGAAGAACATCGCACATCGTTTCGTGTACGAGGCATTTCAGTTTTATGCAAAAGAAGGAAGGTCCTGGAAAATCTCATCCAGGTCCAAACACCCCAACTGACTGCTCTTCCTTCCCGTACATGATGTTTTTACGGTACAGTTTGGTGAATTCTGAAACACCAAATGTTAGTATTCTATTATTGTTATTAGTGTTATGCCATGTCGGCTACATCACATACCCTACAGCTGTTATCTCATTGGCTGTGCTTTGAAAGGCCAGCGGCAACCAGGGTCAAAGTTCAAACAAACAAACTTGTCTCTGTAGGAACACAACGGCACAGCCAGTGCTGAGCTATTTTATTGCTAATCATGTGTCTCCGGCTTCCCTAGCAACGATGAGAGCGAAACATGGCTGACTGTGATGCTTCAGCGACTTCCTGGTATTTTCATAGAGGTCACATGGTCAAAGGTTAGACGGGCGTTACCTTGGTTGTTGGCAAAGAGCTGGGACACGTTAGCGCAGGAGACGCTAACGACCTGGCCAACCTCGGCACGGTACCAGCAGCGAATATCGTCCCACTCCGTCCGGCAGCCTGACGGACACAGGAAGACAGGATGTTAGGATGGCGTGTCACTTCCCTTCAGCGGACCGGCAGAAAACTGATTTATACCTCTATACATGAGTCTGCTGTGAACTTTATAAAGCTATATGTCATAATAGGGTTCAACTGAAGGACAATTTTTAAGATAAAGACTAATAATCAATTTCTTGGCTGTTTGAGAATACCAGTGCTAGCCTGTACAAAAAAATGAGGTCGACCTGGAAGGTAATTGAAAATGTAAATCCAATCTTCATCAACCCCTGAAAGACGGTTAATGTCAGTCCCCACTGGTAAAAAATAAATAAGATATGATCCTGGAGAGTGTGGATGGATGGACAACTGGCAGGAATTCCTGTTGGAAAGTCAAACGAAGAAAGCGCCCATGCACGGCTAACGCTAAATGCTGGTGTTAAAAACATCACTGCTTCTTCTTCGGGGTCGTGTAATGGGGGTTGTGTCATATTACTTGGGTGAGGGAGGACGTTTGGGAAGAGGGCAGGGAAGGGGAAGGTAAATTGTGTGTTGAAGTGAAGTGCGACATGGGTTGAGGTGATAGATAGCACGTCCACAAAGAGAGCATTATCCGAATATACTCTCTCTCTCTCTCTCTCTCTCTCTCTCTCTCTCTCTCTCTCTCTCTCTCTCTCTCTCTCTCTCTCTCTCTCTCTCACACGTGCTCTTCTCCTTATCCTTCCTCTCTCTATCCATTTTTCCTCTCTCTCTCTCCATCCCCCTCTCTATTTCTAGCTCTTTCTCCCCCCCTCACTCTCCCTCCCTCCGTCCCTATCTCTCTCATGCTCTCTCTCTTTCCCTCACTCTCTCTCCATCGCTCTAGTTCTATCTCTTTCTCCCCCCGTTTCTCCCTCACTCTCTCTCTCTTTCATCGGCGTGATGTTAATGAGAGCTCAAGGGTGGTGTTTCAACAGAAGATCCAAAGATCCTTTTCTTCTCTATGGCCTTTCTGGTAAGCTAATTGTTTCTCGTTGTTGGACACGCTTATAACCTGTGCGCAAATATACACACACAGAATATGTGGTTCCACACACATCATTTACACCCAAAATTCCATATCTGGCCCTTTTCACATACATGCAAAGGCAGGCACATGCTGAATCACTCCCCACACACTCACACATCACACACACATACTGTCACCACAAACCACGTTTGATTTGTTCACCTGGAGAAAGGTGAAGGAAGAAAGACAGAGTGAAACAGAAAGACAAATAGAATATGTATTTGACTCTGTTGAAAGCTAATGAAAGAAGGTTTGTTCAATTTGGGATTTGTGTCTAATTCTTATTGAGTAGGCAGAGGCACTCCTGAGATAAGACCAAGGTCTTAGAGAAGAGACGAGACAATCTATTCCAAATGCTAATGAACCCTTGGATGTCAATCCCTGTGACTCATCCTGTCTCTCTCTCTCTCTTCAAACTATATGCTTCTCTCCATTCCATTCTTAAACTGTTTCAGCCGGCTTGAATGTCTGGATTTCTAGTAAAATTCTACCCCTAATGTATTAGTTCTCATCCCATAAAGAAAAACTGCATTTTTCTAGGGGGTTCCCCCAAGTCTGGGGAGAGGAGCATTTGATTTAGTGACGTTTGAAGTCCTCCTCTCTGTCGCCCACATGGCTTCTATGACATGTTATTCCAGTGGTAATGAGAGGGCCATCTCTCTCTATCTATCTCTCTCTCTCTTTCTTTCTCTCTGTCTGTCTCTGGCTCTCTCTCTTTCTCTCTCGTTCTCTCCCCAGCCGGAATGCCTGCAACATCAAAGACCTTCAGACCAGCATCAATTAAAACAGGCACTGAGTCAGACGACTTCTCATTCATAATAAAAAATAGCTTTTGGCTGACACCGGGAATTCTGTTTTGAGGTTGCCAAGTCACGTTGGCGGCGTCCTTTCTCCCTGGTCAAACAAAGTTTTCAGGCGATATATAACGGCCGTGTCGTTAACGTCATATCTACCGCGACGTGTATGGAAAAGGATGGCCGTGTTTAGCACCGGGCTGTTCAGTTGAGGGCGCTAATAGAATTCCGGCTAATGAATGACCACTTTTATATTTGTTTACGGCTGCACAACACGAAAGAGAAATTCTTCCCGTTGTGCCGAGTGTGAAGGCTGAGAGGTGTCGCCGGTGGCCTTAGTAATCAACCTCGTTAGGTAGCTATTAGCTAGAGTCTTGCTCTCAGTCAGAGAATGGAGCTGGAGTGATGGATGAATGGAGGGATTCTCTCCCTTTCTCCATCCGCAGGTGCACTAAGTAGCCTAATCGCCTGGCTCAGACGCCCTCCTCCTCACTCTCCGAAACGGAAACTTTGCGTGTCAAGCAAAATGTCTCTTTTGTCGTATTCGTGGCCATTCTATTTCAGGAGCGGTTATCTCCATTAGGATAGCTGAACCTATGACTCCTTCTTTAGGCCTATCCATGTGAGCGTAGAATGACGAACCCCAAATCACGTGCGCACTTATGGACGCGCGACGTGCACCGTAAGTTGGGCTCGACAAACGTTTGCAAGCTTTCCAATCAAAGCTCGAGCTATCTTTCTATCTTACCTCGGAGAAGGGTATTACAGGGGGACACTAAAAGGTTCACCGGTGACTCCACTATCTTCTGATTTATACTGTGTTCTTTAAGCTCTCGAAAAACCTGCGGTCTGAAATGCCTAGAGGTGAGAGGACATGGAGTCAAGTATGCCTGTTTTCCGGTCAGAATCTTGTCTCTCCTGGTCTTTTGTGCGTCGCGGCAGTACGTCCAGTAAATACAAAAAAAGAAAAAAAAATCCATCATCTGACATTTATAGAGGTTTATAGTCCACTAGAGGAGCAGTGTTATTGGAAAGACATGGTTTATATCGTCCTGGGCTGCAGTACAGACATGATCTGGTTTGCCAAGGGCCCTGAATTAGGTTGGATGGGAGAGCTGAGAGCTGGCGATCATGTCTTTTCTCTTCTCAAGTTTCAATCTCCCCCTCCCCCCCCCCTCCCCCCCAGGCTGAGGGCTACAGTGCACAACCTAATGCCGCCTCTGTCCTCCACGCTGACAGCCCTTGTCCCTAACACTGTTTACGATACTGCGCAAAATGCTGGGTGTCGTCTGGACGCGAGAGACACGCGAGATCCTTCAGTGGGAGACGTGATTCGATATGTGACTGGGGTTACTGCGTTGTCGCGGCCATCTGGGAGATGGAGAGGTGAAATAAGAAGGAGAGAGAGAAAGAAAGCACAAAAAGAGAGAGCGAGAGAAGGAGGCAGAAAGAGACACCGGGCATGTGTAACGGGGGGAGGAACAGACGCGGCCACGCTCCGTCAGAAGGCTTCCTGGGCCGATGTTTGTTCCTGCCCCGGCTCGAACGCGCCACCTCTTACTGCCAAGCGCAACCGCTACCAGCTACGCCAAAGAAAAGCTATCTATTCGTTGACGCGGGTGGCCTGTTACATCCCTGAGGAGTGAGTTTCACCGATTCACACCGGTTACATACAGTCAGTGGTGATTTCCTCCATTTCCGAAACAGAAACCCCATACTGTATCAGATGAACACGGGGCTCTCATGTCTCACGCATTTGCCCAACTGATGTTTGTTGGCATGATGTTTGTTGAAACAAAGACGTATTTACTGTGTAATCCTTCATTCGGCAAAATCGACCTCTGTCGAATCGACCTATGTTCTTCGAGTGGTCTTTGAAGTCATGAGCGACGTGTATTAAACGGACACATCTGGCTGCCTTAACCCTTGTGTTATCTTCGGGTCATTCTGACCCATCAGTCATTGTGACCCACCGTCGTATTGCGACAACTTTACCGCATACAAAAACAAAGTGAGGAATTTTCTTTTAACAGTCGGGCTGTCTCAGACCCCCGCCATTGCGAAGGTTAAAAGGAAATGCTATTTATTTGTTTTTGTATTGGGTAAAGTTGGGTAACCTTTCGTTGTGAACCGATAAAAGGGTAACTTCGGGGACGTGTTGAGACGCAGGAGCACGGACACACACTCACGTGCTGCGCGCGCACACGTGCGTGTTCGACTGTGCTCTCCCTTTTATCTGTTACATTTGTGAGTGCAACCAGTAGGCCTACCTTGCAGTTCTTTTTGGTAAGGCCATTAATGACAGTGGCCGTGTTTAAGAGGAACAGGGCAGGAGGGTCAGGGTGGGCAATGTACCGTGAAAATGCCAAACGGGAAGGGTGAAAGACGTCCTTGCACCCAGACCGTATTTAAATGGTCATATTTAAATCTAGATGAAAGACACATCTTTTCTCTACAGCCTATGATGTTGTCTGAGATGCACAGGGGGTTTTATTTGTACATTTGACAATGTTTGATTTGTTTGATCCATTTCTATTTAATTCTGATGTAAATGTGTTTTTTTTTGGTATTGTACAGCACTATGGTTGCAAGATTTCTTGTTTTTCGATGTGCTTTATAAAGGAACTTGACCTTGAACTTACACAGTGTGTACGTACACACACCAAATGACACCATTCACCTGACAATGACCTGAAGCAAGTCCGTTTATTGATAACTGTCCCCAAAAAGGCTGTTTACTTCCATTCACCAGGGGCATTGCCAGGCATAGTTAACATTCGGGGCTTAGCCCAAACCTAATATCGGACCTTGAGTAGCCTGTGCTTAATTTGACCTCAGCTACAGACATAATCTTAGAATGTGAGCATGAACCACGTGCAAGCAAATTATTTTGCAAATTTTGAGAGCAAAATACAGTTTTTGGAGCTTTATGTAATATAGACATTAATTGACACTAATTGTTATCATGAATGTATGTGCCAAATCCGATTATATCATAAATCAACAGGCAATTTCAAAGGTTTTTTACAAGCTAGATTATTATCTTTACTCCTCCTTTGGAAAAATCGTTTTGTTGTTATTATGTTCTGCCATTTCTCCTCTAGTATCTTCCCGCTGACGCTCCTCCCGCTGTCACTGACTGTCACTCAGCGGGAACCACCTGACCCACACCCCTTCAATTAGCTAGTTAGAGCTAGCGACATTCACTGACATGCTAGAGACACTTCATTTCTTTTGACAGGCTGTACGAAATGTATGTACGAAAACTCCCACATCACACACATTGTTTAAAAAATATATAGATATCATTGAGATATTCAAATTACATTCGGGACTACACCCAAAAGGTCCGGGGCTGCAGCCACGGTAAAACACGGCTGGCGACTCCCCTGCCGTTCACATTCCTGCCCCTGCATCACTCAATTATTTCTGCCTTTCCGCTATCCGTCCTGTCCTCTCTCTAACCTTGTGATCCTTTCATCGTTTCCACAGATGTCAGCTCCTTGTCTTTTCCCTCACATTAGCTGACCGGTAATTAGGCCGTGGGAAGGCCAGACGAGAGCTCTTCGTGGCTGACCCTTATTAACTTCCACCACCACCACCCCGACACCAGCCCCTAGCACCACCATCTCCACCCACCCCCTCCACCTCTGATCCAGCTCCCCTCTCTTTCCCCCTTCTCTGCGTCCTTCTCATCTGAAGACGAATGAACTATTTATTCACTTTTCATCTGGCAGAAGTTTGTGAGGTGCTGAGTCAAAGACAAGTCGTCGGTGCCCGGATAAGCGGTGGAAAAGCCGAGACCCATCCAGTCCTAGCCTGCCTCTTTCCAGCTCCCAGGGTAGCTGGGAGGGTGTGTGAGTGGCTGTAGAGAACTGCCGAGGGCTGTCTGTCTCAACCCTCTGGGCCAGGCTGTTCTGTTACGTCCTTCAGGTCAACAAGTCATGAATATTCATGTCTGCTTCCGGGCTCCCGTGCGTCAGCCCCGCCCCCGCCGGTGAAGCACTAGACACGTTTGGCGTCCGGTGCGGCCACCAGACGAGCCCCGCCCCCACAAACACCTCCCCGCCCGGGGAAGGAGTGTGTGCGTGGGGAGTGGGGGGGGGGGGGGTGGAGATGGGGGAGTCTGAGGGCTGAATTGGTGTACGGGGGAGGCGGGCGCAGCGACCCCCCCTCCTCTCTGACCCTCCCCCCCCCCCACACACACTCACACACACACATAACCCCCCCCCCCCCCTCCCACACAACCCCCCCACTGCCCCCCCCGGAAGGGAGTTGGCTGGTGAAGACCCAACGCCGCACTGACCACACCCGATAATAACAGCCCCCACCTCCCGGCGGTGCCGATCGCGAGAAAACCGTGACAAACCATCGGAATTGATTTGAGTGACAACAGCTGCGGCGGGAGTTTTCTCACGGGCCCGGCCTTCCTCACGCCCCGCTTCCCCGCTCTCCTTTTCCAAGATGGCTACGCAATGGAAGTGACCCCCGTTGAGCGACTCCCAAAGCCGAAACAAAGGAGGTCTGAAAAAAAAACGAAAACCCAGATGGCGCCGAAAGCTCCCGACGCGCGATGGACACCGGCCATGGGAGCGATAACGATGGGAGTCTCCATTGATCCTCATCTTTGTCCCCGAGCGATACGAGATGGCTCTGGTTTCAACGGAGCGCCTCGAATCGGGGGGGGGGGGGGGGGGGGAAACTGCCACACCTGATTACACCTGCTAATGTTCCATGGTTCCTCTGGCCTAGATCCCAGTAACCTGGAGAAGGGGTGGATAAGCTCCCTACAGTTTTAATCAAACACCGATGAAGGGCATGGATGTTCTTCATCTCCGCAATCAATGACTCGGCCCTGGGCAATATAAATCACTGTACTGGGTCCTTAGCATAAATCCCAGAATATCATGAGTTCCCGGGTGGACAATGTAGTATATTAGACTATAGATATATAGTGCATACTGACCTGTCGTGGTGGATCGGTTGCGGCTCTCCTGTTTGCGAGTCTTCATGCAGGCTTCCCGAGCCTGCATGTGATGGGCCACCGAGGCGCAGTCGGGATGGATCGCCTCGGCCTGCGGGGAGGTCAGAGAACAGGGACGTCAGTCACCCACACCGCGGACACGGCGCAGAGCGTCGGGAACATCTCGTCTGGAGATGTTTCGACGCCGCCGAGTCGGTCCGAGCGCCATCGGACTCGCCGCGTGGTTGGGAAGGGCTCCCATCGGCCACTAGCCCTCCCTCCCCCACACACACCTACCTACTCACCCACCCCGCCCTTTCCCCTCCCCCCCGGCACTCTTTTTTGGAAACCTCATCCCCACCGCTCTCTCTTCGTCATTTGTGCGACATCTGTCACTGCATCCCCTCCTCACACACACACACACACACAAATACCCTTCCCACCCTCTACCCCCCCCCCCCCCCCCTCACCAGACACTGATGGAGACCTGTGGTTGACAGACAGACAGTGAGCGAGCGGCTCATTGGACCGGGACATCCTGACAGCATCGCTTGGCAGCCACTGCGGCGATTGGATCCTCGCCCACGGACTCCGACGAGCAACCAAACCGGCTTTCTTTTTTGGGGAATTCAAAACATCTGACGTTGTTTTCCCCCGTTCAGGCTCTGTCGCCTCTCGCCGTGTGCAAGGCGTGGGATCGAGAGGGGGGGGAAAAGGGAGACCCAAAAAACTCCACGACAACAGAATTGACGCACAGAAGAAAACGGTCCTCAAAAAGAAATGACGGAAAAACGGATTTCAAGACAATATGTGTGTCTTGCCGATTAGCACTTCAAGAGATTCACATTGTTGACTTCTCGTCACTCCCCGCGTCTGCATTGAGGGAAAGTAGAGAAGGGAAGTGACCCTTCACCTCAGGAGTAAATTGAGACAAATGTCAAATCATGCAACAACAAAAAAAGGGGGGATCGCTAACTATCTACGTATGTGTTGCCGTGTAATTGAGCAGGTGCGAGAGTGTCTGAGAGAGTGTGCGAGAAAAGGTGTATGTGTGTGTGTGAGTGTGTGTGCATGCACGCGTCAATGAAAATGCATGTGAGAGATGTGTATGTCTGCAGAAGTGCATCAGTAATTAACGTTCGAGTCTCTTCGCGGCCAACGATGTGCATTTGATCCTGCTGGTGCATGACATCATCAGCGGGCGCCCCACGTCCCTGGGCAGATGGCGACGCTGCAGGTGAACGTGACCTTTGACCCCTACTGGCAGTGCTGCTGGGGGCAGAGCTGTCCACGGAGAGGACACACTCACACTGATTGGACAGCTAAACGGATGGCCCTTCACAACCCATCGCTCGCTGTACTGCATCTGTCAGCACGCTGTTCCTTCCAGGTGTGTGTGTGCTTGCTCGCTCGCATGCGTGTGCGCGTTAGTGTGCGTGTTGGGGGTGTAATGTCGTGCTATCCGTACAAGCACTGGGGAATCTAGGCTGGGAAGGCAGCTTTAGGTGTGAGGAACAATAACTATGTGTGGGAGTTCACTGCTGGAGGAAACAAGAGTCTGTTACTACTATGAGCCCAGCTTTTCAGTTGCCAAAAGACTAGAGAGAGAGAGAAAAAGACTAATCCAGCCTTACCCTGCACTTCACCCAGCAGTGAGTTCCATGATAGGTTCCCTAACTCTGACAGATGCATGCAGAGAATGCACCTACTAAATCCTTCCTCCACTCGGAATGAGATACCCTGTGTCGCAGAGGGTGTGGAGAGGAAAAGGAGAAAGAGGGAGAGAAGAGGGGTCGAGGGGGAGAGCGAGAGAGGGAGAGAAGACGAGAGGAAGGAGAAAGAGCGAGAGATAGAGGAAGATGCGTGGCAGACGGAGGCTTAGAGAGAGGGGGGTGGAGAGGTAGAGGGAGGGAGAGAGAGAGAGAGAGAGAGACAGAGAGAGAGAGAGAGAGAGCGAGAGAGAGACAGAGAGGGAGAGCGACAGAGAAAAGAAGATGAGTGGTGGTGGGAGAAAGAGAGAGAAGAAGGGTTCAAGGGAGAGAGCGAGAGAGGAAGAGAAGAGGGGAGGGAGAGATATAAAGAAGAGTGGAGGAGGGAGAGCGAGAACGAGAAAGACGAGCTCAACAGAATAACTTTCCTCCTCTCCATGGCTTGTGTGAATACTCATACCTCATCCTCATCTCTGATTTAAGGATTACCGACTAAATCCATGGTGCCAAACAAGTCGCCAGACAGGATTTTTTAATGAAAAAGACTTCATGTGTCAAACAAAATGACACACGACAGACATAAATGTGTGGCCTCGAGTCTCTTTGTAATTTGATGTACTGTATCAACAAATGGGCCAGCACACTGTTTGGCATTAATGCAACAAGATAGAGAAGGGTGACCTGACAGATTATTTTAATACAGACACATTATGACACATGCAGCCAAGCACAGTCAATTGATGTCCCCTTTATGGGTCAATCTGATTCAGACTGTAGCTTTATCTACAATGGAGAAGAAAGTCTAAATGTGTGTATGCGGTTGTGTGTGTGTGCGTGTTTGTGTGTGTGTGTTTGTGGTTTAATCCCATTACCCAATGCTCCTATAGGCACACTTATGGACTCGTTATGTACAACACGTTGATGGTTAGCGATAATTTATCCTAGACTAGCCCTCTACACACAGGAAATGGCTTTGGTTAGGAGCATCCAATTACATGGTAATCTAATAGCGGCCTTCACCATGTCATTATCATAGGGCACCAACAGCCCAAAGCCAGCCTCTCCATCTCCCTCACTCTAATCACACATATCTCTGGCCGTTCAGGGGGTCGAAACCACAAGGTGTTTTTGACGCGACATGGCCCAGGTGTGACGACCACCGTCGCTAATGGTAACGAGGCCTATGGACACCCTGAGTCCCACGGGGCAGTCGCCGTGAAGCTGTTTATTAGGCACCGCGTACACAAGTCTGGTTTGGTTATACAACACCGTGATCCAGACGGTAACGAGTTCAAACCGTCATGGTCAGTCTCTCTATACACCTGCTCAGTTGGTGGAAATGTTCTTGCAGAGGGTGTGCTGTTTAACATGCAACAGACAGGTTACTGTGGAAATAGGGTGGCCTCATTAGCATTTTTCTTCACTACAGATATTCACTGGTCACTGACAGCACATGCCCATGCCAAAAATCCCAAATATATTTCTGAACTAGACATTGATATCTTGATATTAATACTTGGAGGGAATTAAAGGGATGAATGAATGAGAGGAAGAAGAGAAGAGGAGAGACAGAGGAAGGAGAGAGAGAGAGTCCTGATCCGTAAGGCTATAGATAGCACCCTCAGGAAAACTGCAAATAAATGAACGTATAGGATCATTAGCATTTCGGTGAAGGCCAGCTTTGGCTCAGAGCAGTCTGAAATAACTATAGACTATGACTCCAACACAACGTATTAATCCGGCTGTCTTATTGTTCATTAAGATGTGGATGGCATATATTTAGCTAATTGGGATTTTCTTTCAGGACTTTGTTTGAAACATGTAATAGATTTAGGAGAATATCGTGGGGTGTACTACTCCTCCATGTTTGGTTTTACATATTAGCCTACAATGGGACTGGACCAATTTCACTAATGAGGTGTGAGTTTTAATAACAGACTAACAAGAATAACAAGGAAAACTATTTTTCGCGTACATTACGTGCATGACTTACGCTTACGTTTTAAATATGATTTTTATATATGAAAGAAAAATATAGCACATGATTTTCCATCTTTACACAAATTCCCTTTTTCAATGGCCTAGTAGAACGGCTTCAAAGGTTTTGAATATTTCAATAGGAAGATGAACATGAATGCTTTTCCCTTTGTCAAATAGTTTTATAGAGCCATGGCTGTGCAGAAGGCACAGTAAAGAAGAGAGTGTCTACAATATCACTGTACTAATAGAGTCACGAGGGAAGCTAAGAATGTTTTCTCTTTCTCTACAACTCACCGACATCCATGCCAAAGGCCAATTCAAGGTGCGGTTTTAGGGGCGCTGTTCTGAGATTGATTAGTCTACTCACTTAATGTACTGGTGGGCTATTCTCCGGGGTTTTACACCTTTGACTGTTGGACTGCAGTCTAAAAGATTATCGTGGAGCAAGTTCACACGAGTGAGCTAATTATCTTGAAATACAGAATTGGGAACTGTTTCCATTAATCGAATTAAGTGTTTGTGAGAGAAAAAATAAGTGAAGGAAATCAAGAATGGGGGTTTCTTTGAATATGCCAGTGGTGATTTGAGACTCTTTTTAGGGGTGCTCAAGCACACCTACATTTCATCTCAGCACCCCTAAAAATAATAATACAAATGTAAAAAAGAAAAAGATTATGAATTATTATTATTATCTTAAATAAGTTTTTGTGTGTTAAAACAATATTTATTTATTGTTGACACATCGTTTCATTTGATGCTGGTAGTTCATGAAAAAAGGGACCTTCTTAGTTTTTTCATTCATTCAATATTTAGTAGGCCTAGTAATCTGAAGGTTGCCAGTTCGATTCCCGGCCATGTCAAATGACATTGTGTCCCTAGGCAAGGCACTTCACCCTACTTGCCTCGGGGGGAATGGACCTGTACTTACTGTAAGTCGCTCCGGATAAGAGCGTCTGCTAAATGACTAAATGTAAATTGTTATCCAGTGAAATGTTTGCTTTATTAGCAAGGGAGTTTAACACTTTTGCAAGGGACTGTATCCATGTCACATTTTCATTGTGGGCTGAGCCCACCTAAAGGTCTGATCCTAAAATCTACCCTGGAATATGCCTGCGCTAATAAACAGCGAATAAAATTACTCATGTAAATATTTAGTATTACTGTAACTTACCGATTTAAAAGCGTTCAGGTACAGCCACAGTCCGTAGAACAATAACACGGACATCCGTCTTTTAGATAATGACAGAATTTTGGTAAGTGTCATAGTCATAGATTCAGGTTCAACTGATTGGTACAGTGAAACTAGAAGACAAACAATCCAGTCGAAATCAGCCTCTTCAACTCTCGTTTGTCAATGAAAAAACACTTTCATTAGGCTATTCTCATCCTTGTTATTAGTTATTGCCCAAAAAAAACTCACTCGTCCTCTCGCATTCCTTCGTTACTGACACGTTTTGCGGTAATCAAACGGGTAGACAAATGCATCGTCGCCGGGACCTTTACCGGTAAGAGGTTCAGCACTCCAATGAACGGAAAAGGCGCGCGCCTTCTCCTGAAAAACCACTGCGACTGGTACAGGTTGCGCACACGCAGCTGGTTGGCTACGAATGTGCCATATTTGTTTACTCTTAATGCAACACAAAATTACCAAAATCAACCTATAGCCTAAGCTTATTGAAACAGAATCAGTAATGTCAATCAATACGCACTTTTAACCTTTTTAAAGTTGAGCTAATTAGGACATGAAGCCTAGCATTCTTGCATACATCGATGAGACGTATAATTACTGTGTACAATGTTGGTTAACGAAATGATTAGAGGTCAGCTAGCCTATTGGAAAGCGACCCGATGATGTTTCCATATGAATTCAGCAGCATGGGACTTCACAGGCGTTTTACACCAGCAGACAAAACAATTGATTATAAATACAATCATTTCAAACCATTTACTTATTCATTTTGATTTTGTCTTATCATAGCCTACTGTATTGTACTGTAAATTTGCAAAAGCAATTTAGTTGATAGTTATAAATATGTAACTTATGCATACATACTGTAGGCATACAAACACATTTGTCTGTATTGTCCTGACCTATGAAAGTCCTCATCTAAAATGAAAAGGATTGTTGTAAGACTCCAACCAGGAAATTGTGGACTATATTTGAGTTCATGTGTATGCATGTGTGAAGACACGCGTGTATGTGTGCATGTGTGTGTGTGTGCATTTGCTTGTGTTCCTCTGCAATATACTGTGTGAGTCGGCAGCAATATTGAGCAGAGTGAAATATCCGCTGGAAGATAGGTACTTGACTTTTTCCTCGGGGTTGAGACAATTTATTATGATTGTCTCATTGATATCCATCTCCTCTACCCTTTCTATTCCCAATCATATCAATGGAAAAAGAACCCAAACCTACCTCAGCATACCGGCATGATGCAAAATATTGATTCAAGCTTAGCACAGTGTGCTTTACATCAACCAATATCATCACTCATGGGTTTATTGGCTGTCATCTCAATCTTATTTTCATCGTTGTCTTCCTTGACATGTTACATACAGTATAAACTGATTTTGATTCTCTCATTCGTTTTTTTTTTTCTTTCAGTTTAAACCCAGCTGAACCCTGCTGAACTGGTAAAACATCTAGAACCATCCCTTGATATCCAAACCAGCGGTGTTTTCAACAAGCACGTGAAAATACCCTAATTTACAACCCCAACAGAGAACTGTGGAGGAGAACAACACCAGAATTAGACAGGCGGCCGGCGGACAACCTCACCATGTGAACAGGACCCTCGCAGCCTCGTCAGATGCTTGGCTCGAGACTGGGTCGACCCCGTGTTCTGTTTTCCCAAAGACTCGAACATCCTT
Organism: Osmerus eperlanus; assembly: GCF_963692335.1. Classification (NCBI taxonomy): domain Eukaryota; kingdom Metazoa; phylum Chordata; class Actinopteri; order Osmeriformes; family Osmeridae; genus Osmerus; species Osmerus eperlanus. Next base: position 5,214,834 of record NC_085043.1, read on the forward strand.
CCCCCGTGCCGTGTGCGTGCGTGCCTGTGTGTGTGTGTGTGTGTGTGTGTGTGTGTGTGTGTGTGCGTCCACAGGATGTGTTGTCAGAGCAGGACACCTACTGCTAACAGCTGTGTCCCCCACCGTCAGACACAGTCGGAGCCACGGCCCACAGAGGACACCCAGGGGACGAACGAGGCCAGATGCGTCCTCCAACCGTCCTCCCAACTTGTCCTTCCATGGCATCCATCTGAGGGTTGAGGGCACGGAGGTCAAGATCTGCCCCCTCACCTGATGACCGATGGCATCTGACAGATGGGCTGCTTGAGTCATCCCGAAGGTCTGTGGCACCTATTCCCGGTTCAACTCCGCCCTCAAGAACCCAACCACTTGCCCTCTGACCAGAACAGCCAAACAACACGCCTCTCAGATAGTCGGCGAGCGTCCCATTCGGGCGGAAATTGATTTTTCCCACCCTGGAATCCCTTTTGGGGATGTTCTCCACAGGCAAGCAGAGAATAAAAAAGAACTCGTTGGAGAGGCCCGTGGCTTATGATCCCACCTCAGACTTGTGTTTACAGTTTTTCACAATTGCTAAAACACATTTCTTGAAACAGTCACCCACTTTCTCAAAACTGTAAACACAAAACCTCAACTTCAAGCACTATTTACAAAACCTCTGAATCCTCTTGCAAAATGAAACTTTCGCCTCAAAACAGATTTACCTGTGCTCAAAATCAAACACTGCTCTCAAATCATAAACAAAGTGATCAAAATGATATACACTATCAAGCAGCCAGTAAACAATACACCAAAAAATTGAAAACACATTGTTGAAAACATATAGTTCTCAGGAAGAAGTATTTTTACGTAATCTCAAAACAAATTTCATATTTATCCGTCATTGTCTTTTGATGAACAAAAACATGTTTTATGATAGTAGCTCAAAATTGATCAGAAATTACTACTCTGCTTTGCTCTTTGCAATTAGTTTGTTCTTTCTCCTCCTTGTACCCCTATACAGTACTGTACCCTGCATCTCACTATTCACAACTCACTCTTGTTCTTTGTTGATATGAACCTGCAACCAGTCAAAATCTATTGAGCAGTCAGTACTGTTACTGTAACAAATGGAAAGCACAATGTTCAGGGCCATACAATGTGTTCATTGTACAGTATACAGCCTACACTGTACTATAGTATACAATACTACGAAAGGGACAAAAATCAAAGAAGTAAACATGTGATCAATGTGCTTCTTCTTGTCTTTGGGCTGGGTTAGGCCAGAGCACTTTGTCGACATCACAAGCAATATTTTCCCACCTTCAACAACCTGTTTGCTCTCTGAACTGGCTTATATTGGTTGTGTCACATCATTTGAAACAAGTGAAATCAATTTTGAGTGGTTGTGTTTAGTCAATGACATGTTTTCTCTATTTGTATTTGATCGTTGCCATTTGTGTTTACCAGTATGGATGACATGTGCATTAGAGTGCAGAATGTGTTTTAAAAATGAGAATGTGTTTAGAGTTTTGCTGAAAATTCTAAGTGAGATCTGCAAATTGTGTTTTACGTAACATGTGAAATGGTTTAAGGTATTGACAACAAGCAGGCACAATTAGCTACATGAGTTCAGGCAACTGAGAACTTTGTTCAGCCAATGGGTTTTAGTGTTTTATCAATTGAGAAAAACTGTAACTGCTGTTTGATCCAACCATGGAGGTTTTTGATTCTGCTCTCGGTTTTGTTCAAAGCAAGGCTATCTGCCAGGTCGTCGAGAGAGAGAGAGAGAGAGAGAGAGAGAGAGAGAGAGAGAGAGAGAGAGAGAGAGAGAGAGAGAGAGAGAGAGAGAGAGAGAGAGAGAGAGAGAGAGAGAGAGAGAGAGAGAGAGATTGGATCTGCTTTGAATGATTTTGATCAGTAAGTCTAGGACGTAACAAGTAACAATTTTGAACACCCTTCATCACAATCTGTATCACACAACTCACTTCTATTGGCAGAGCACTGATACACTCCACACAAAAGCTTTAATCATAGTTTCCTCTCTCTCTCTCTCGCCAGCTTATGAACACATTGTGTTCTCTGCTTTTTCCTCATGCCTTCTTGCATGTGTCTCAACTCAATCTTCGACTTTCTATTCTATCTTTCTCGACTTTGTTTCTGCACTCAAAAGGGTTCAGACCTGCCCCCCAGTTTTTTCTGACCAGGTGTCCAACCCTTTCACGGATAGCCTTTTAACTGTCACACAAAGGATGGAGCAAACTGAAGAGTGGATTACCAAGAAGCCGACTTTAAAAAGAACACTGTCCGGTTGGACTGGAGTGGTGTCATATCTTCTGGTGAGATTCACATGCTATTCATACACGTCGTGCATTGCCTCCCCATTGCAATAACCACATTTTTCTTTTACAGCAGTTTGGTTTGGTACAGAGAACGTGACAGAAATGAGAAATGGGGGCGAGCGTATTGTTTTCATACAGGTAAGACCACAATGTGTTGGTCTTTCAGTTGCATCCTGTTGACAAATCAACAAGCTGCATTTGGTCTGCAAGCTCTGTCTGTCTCCGAAGGTAGAATGTCACTGTTACTGAATGCAAATTCAGTCTTCTTCGATACCCATGGAAACACTGCATGATTTTGCATAGACAATGCCATTTAGGATTGAAGTAATGGACTTCTAATTTATACAAATAGGGCTGACAACGCCATTTGAAGGTCATATTTAATTCTGACACTTACTGGAATATGTTCAATTTGGATGCACGTGCGTGCGTGTGTGTGTGTGTGTGTGTGCAGGGGGCAGGTGGGGGTTATCCTCATGGATTTGCATACATACTTGAATATATATCCTCATTGTACTTTCGCTCTCCTAGGCAGCCAGAACCCTCGGAAGGTTCCGTGTCATGTGACCAGTAGCTAGCAGAGTCTGCTCACATACCGACATCCTATCATCTCACTGAGTCCTAAATTGAAGTAGACCTTTCGACCTCTCCCAGAGGGGCTTTTCGCACCAGATCTCGACTTAAGGTCAGCAGGAATCCAATGAAGAGTTGTCATAAGTGCTTGTCCCTATAGCTGTCCCTAGTGTTTGTGTGTGTGTGTCGGGGGGGGGGGGGGGGTTGTGGGGGGGGGTTGTGGGAGGATTACAATTCATTGCATTCACACATGTACCCTCTCCCCAAACACACACACACATGCACATGCAAACACACACACACACACACACACACATGAACACCCAGAGAGACAGATACGCACACAGAGATAAACACACATGCACACACCCAGACACAAATCCAGAAACACTTAGTATTAGAGGAGCACAATAAATAGAATTCTGAAGATTATTTAAAAGGAAGTGCGGCGGAATTCGGAGAAACGCTGAATAGATCATTTGTTCTTTCGTGGTCAGCACAGCAGGTTTCTAGGATATAAATATCTAGAATCACATGTTTAAAGTTCCCTTGATGTTCACATTTAGCTTTGTGGTCATTTTTAGTGTTTAGTGTTTGGTCAGATGATGAAAAACCGGCCAAACTGAAAGATCCAAACTACACAGAATAGATACAGAATTGGTGGACCTCTGGAAGGTTAAGAGGTCCATTCCCCTTTCATCCACTCTCGCATCATCATGTATCTCACCATCGTCGACCGTCTCAATGTCAATTCTGGTTTTCATTATTCTCCAGGACAGTAAAGCTCTTACCACCGCAATGGGATTAGTCCCACAACAACATAATTAAAAAAGATGAGATTAGCCAGCTTTACAAGGACCAAGAGGCAGTAACCACAACAGACCTGTCCCCATGAGCAGGCCGGGTGAAAGCATATCAGAATGTTAAGTGTGTCTCTCTCTCCCTCTCCCTCTCCCTCCCTCTCCCTCTCCTTCTCCCTCTCCCTCTCCCTCTCCCTCTCTCTCTCTCTCTCTCTCTCTCTGTCTCTGTCTCTGTCTCTGTCTCTGTCTCTGTCTCTCTCTCTCTCTCTCTCTCTCTCTCTCTCTCTCTCTATCTCTCTCTCTCTCTCGCTATATCTCTCTATCTCTCTATCTCTCTATCTCTATCTATCTCTCTCTCTCTCTCTCTCTCTCGCTCTGTCTATCTCTCTCTCTCTCTCTCTCTCTCTCTCTCTCTCTCTCTCTCTCTCTCTGTCTCTCTCTCTCTCTCTCTCTCTCTCTCTCTCTATCTATCTATCTCTCTCTCTCGCTATATCTCTCTATCTCTCTATCTCTTTATCTCTCTCTCTCTCTCGCTCTGTCTATCTATCTCTCTCTCACTCACTCTATCTCTCTCTCTATCTCTCTCTCTCATTAGTCTCTGTCCAAGAGCTGTTGTCAGCACGCAATCTAGGGTTGGTGGAGTTCAGAGGTGAGGATGCTAATGGCATACCAGCAGCCACGGCGTTTGTTTGCTGCAGCGCTGAGGGGTTTGAAGGTGTGGTGAAACAGAACGAACCAAATTAGACGTCCCTGTTGGAGGCAATTATAAAACGGACGCGCTCCTCTTCGTCCGACATCACAAAAGGTCACATCTGTCAGATTTATTGTTCGAAGACTCCCCACCACCATTTCCAACCATCTTGGCATTCTGTTCTATGTTTTGATGCGTTCCTCAGTGTTACAGAAGCCCATTGATCTTTGAACACCGACTCTGAATCGTACGCATGAACAAGTCTTTCAAAATGACCTTGGCTCTCTCCTGCTGGCGTAACGAGCATATTTAGAGGTAGACGGTGAACTAAGACTACTGATTATCCCCCAATTTAGAGCTGGCTTGCACTTTCCAGTCAAGTCTCTCCCCTTTTACAGTAAGAAGATATTTTAGATATGTTGCTTGGGGGGGGTCAAGTTGCCGTGCTTTCTGTGACTTTGTGTAATCCGATGAGAAAGCCAAACGGTCTGCATTTCCTCCCCTCTCTAATGACTCTCTAATTGGCCAATCCAAGCCATGCATTAATGGCTGTTCTATTTCCTGGAATATTCCATCCATTTGCATGTGAGAAGGACGGGGATGTTAATCAGACAAGCTTTTCCATTTCTAATCAGATGTTTGTGATGTGATTTTGGAATCAAGTGTGTTCTTTTTCTTACGTTAATGAGTATGATACTCCCAAGATGGCGACGCGACGGTGGGGCTGAGGTTGTCTCGAGCCCGTTTGCCTCCAGATTGTCTAGGTCTGAGTCGATTGTCTCGTTTTTTCAGACGCGTGTCCTCTTTTTTAATCAGCTACACTTCACGTTACATTGTTATATTAAGCTCTGACACTTTGCTTTGGGAATTTGCTTAATTTTCACCACAGTCACTGTAGGTCCCTTTGAGTGACAGAGGTAACAGGCAACAGAAAAGGTTGATGAATGTCATGAGTGTGGAACTTGCTCGAAGAACACAATCAATCAATTGCCAGTTTTGTGTCTCTTTGTGTACATAGTCGCCGTCAAAGAACTAATGGTGTGTGCTCAATGACTAGGTTATTCCATGGAGGATCCATTGTTTCAACCTGATTAAAAGCCATGTGAGGCTGGTCTTCTGAATGAGAGAATCACTTCCTTGTTGAATAACAATGAAGGAATCAGGCGGACCCTCTGGAGATGGTACTGACCTGTCAAACCGATCTTCTCCAGAACCTTCCATAACTTACCCGCTGTCGCACTTCAGTTCAGTTCAGTCTACTACAGCGACAGGTGTTTCATCCTTACGGGGTGATTTCGTATTTTTCTATAGCATACCAAGTATAAACATACCCGCCCGTTCAGGAAGACAGTTTTGAGCATAAAAATAAAAGCATTCAAAATGCTCAAAACGGTCTTCCTGAATTGATATGAACATGTTTATACTTGGTATGACATATACTTTCAAGTAGACTGACCTGTAAATATATATATATACTTATCAACATGAATGTATATTTATATATATATCTTTGACATCAATCTCCAAAGTACCTTGGGGCCTAGCTGGACGAAACAAAAGCAACCAGCTAAATGGCATGTCACTCTCTGAAACGGCAGGACTGGTTCTGGCCTGTGGAGACGCCGGAAGGGCATTTCAATGGAGCACATCAAGGAGTGTGACCTTATTATTCTGAATTATGCATCCATGGGATTGACAAGCAGCAATTCCCAGTGCTTGAGATGACTATGGTGAACAATGGTATATCGAGGTGAAAGACATGTACTGTACTGTCTCGGCCTCTCAGGTGTCTTTCCTGTGCGTTCCTGAGATCAGGATAGGCCGTCACAGCAATATCAAAGGGATTTCATAATATTATCAACACATTCATTATTACACGTTTGATTAATTTATTGTGATGTGTGTCTGTCCACATAACAAACACACACATTTCACACACTTGTATCACAGCCCGTGCACTTTTATGACTATTTGTGAAGTCTAATACTGAGAAGTTATTATAAGAACATGTGATCAATAAGAGTCGTAAATCTCTTAATTCCCCTGTCCTCGTGGGAAAGTAGGTTTCTTCTGGACTTTATGAAGAACACACAAGTGGAGTTATGATATCCATATACTGTACAGTCAACTCTGGAAGTTTTGGCACCTTTGGTAAATGTGACCAAAAAAGGCAATGAAAACCTTTTTGTCATGTTTTTCTGCTAGATATTATGAAATAATAACAAGATAGTTATTTCATTTTTAATCATGATTTCCTTAGCAGTAGTAGTAGCAGCAGCAGTATTCTCTCTCCTTTAAATGAAATGTTTAGTAATTTCTGATATATTTGGACAGAGATAGTGAAGAGTGACTGGAAATGTGAGGAGGAGAGATAATGGGAGGTGGAAGGATATGTACAAAATGGCCCGGACTGGGTTCAAACCGGACTGGGGTCAAACCGGACTGGGTTCAAACTTAACTGGGTTCAGGCCTTGACTTACATGGTACACGTACTTAACTGGTGGCTTACTCTTATTAAATATTTATTCATTTTTTGTTGTTGCCAGATGCAGTATGTGTAATAACTATTGCTACAGCAGCTGATTTTTTCCAGAAGAAAGGACAGTTCAAAACAAAACACAGAACAGTAATTTTCATATTCTTGGAAATGCAATCCTGCCTTGACACAAATCTATTCTTAAAACATTTCTTTGAACTCAGACCCGATGGGAAATATCAGATTAAAAATCACAAAATGCATTGAAATGTGCTATTTTTCCTTTTTTCAATCCACAAAGCACATGTAATCCCTCCAGCCCTATGAAGTGGATTTAACAAAAGACAGAGAGAAGATCAACAGTTTATTTGTGGATTTGTTTTGAGGTTGGGGAATGCTCAAACAAACATTTTATGTTGGGGGAGGGGGGTAAAGAAAGAACACAGTCAGATGACTTTTGGGAATTTTTCTAGAGCCATTTTGCACAAAACAAACTGATTCCAATTATCTTCTCCTTTAGTCATAATCGTAACGTGCACTATCATTGAATTATTTTTGAATAGTTTCCAGACTTAAGATATCTATATTATACCTTTTATATGAAATCATCTTGTATTTGGGGGTGGGTTTATACATCATTCAATACATAATGTATGTCAGCAATCTCCCACCTATGTTAAAACCCCATCCAGTTTGGACACAGCCAATGATGGTAGCATCAATTTGGATTCTGTGAGGCCAGCATGCAGCCAAAAAGTGAATTCATGGTGTCATGTTGCTGTGTCTGCTTACCAAAGATCAATGCAGTGGGATTGGCTAGACAAGAAAATGTCATGTTGATTTAGCTGCACAGAAAAAAAAGGTCTCACAGCCAGCTCATTTGTTATGGAAGGGCCAGTGTGTGTGTGCTTGTGTGTATGTGTGTGTGCTCGTGTGTATGTGTGTGTGCTTGTGTGTGGAGTCAGATGGCTGAGCGGTTAGGGAGTCGGGCTATTAATCAGAAGGTTGGCGGTTCAATTCCCGGCCGTGAAAAATGATGTTGTGTCCTTGGGCAAGGCACTTCACCCTACTTGCCTCAGGGGGGAATGTCCCTGTACTTACTGTAAGTCGCTCAGGATAAGAGCGTCTGCTAAATGACTAAATGTGTGTGCGCGGGAGCGAGTATGTGTGAATGAGTGCTTGTGCATGATAAGAACGCAGACATATTTTCAAAAACGTCCACCAAACTTTTTGCTCCCAGGCCGAAAAGACCGCACACTGCAACGGCACCTTTCTCTACAAGTACAGCAGTTACAGATTGCTGAGCGCGTGGGATTCCGACGCGGCGGCCCGCTATTGAGCTGAAGCAGCGCTGTAGGCCTATGCATTGAGGCTCAAGGTCTGCTCCCCAGTAACGCTCTCCCCGGGGACATGAAAGAACCATGAGCTACAGCTCCCTCATCAGAGAAAGCGTCCCTCCTGCACTGTAGCCCGTTTGGAGGTCAGGAACAGCGCCGAGCAGACCGAGGCCGACGGGAAAACGCCACCGACAGCAGGATCAAAAGCGCCATGTGGACGAAAGAATTCAGACTCCTTCGAATCCCTCACCCTTCACTTTCAAAAGATTAAAGCGAATGCCTCCGACATTTCCATGCATGCTGACAATCAACGTAGGGATCTTTGGTGGTTATGCAAATAGCGCCTGGAAGTCCTGGAATATGAGATAGTATGGTTGACAAAGTTAAAGCTTATGGGGGCTGGCAGCTTCCCTCACATCCAAACATGGCTCACGTTTTGCTGTGATCAAACAGACCGCTTGCAGAACAAAATTGCATCAGTCAAGGTCATGCGACTTGGAGGAAGCTTTTGTGGGGCGATTCTGTTCTCTTTATACAGTAGATTGGGCTGCTATTTGACTTGGTCCGGCACAAAACACCGGCGCACTCTGTTTCCATGATGCCAGTGCTGTAATGGATCGGTCATGACGTCAGTTACAGAGCAGAGATAAGGCAAATAAAGATACCACTGCCTGCATCCCCCCCCCCCCCCCCCCCTTATTTCTTTGTGTTAAAAGGCAGCAGGGATTTTACTACCCACTTCTTGAATACTTTTACGACTGTCTGTCCTTTTTCAAAAGTGCGGGAGTGGCTGACGGATTGCACCATCTCTGGGAGGTTACATTGTAGATTATATTTTGGTGGTGGTGGGGGCGGGGGGGGGGGGGGGGGCATTTGAACAAGGTACTATAGGGTATGCACTGTTTTGCATGCTTTATGGTTAGGAAGGCACAAGAGGAAAACTATTCTTAAACTGTCAATTTTGATGGGGACAACGCTCGGACCACTCAAATACATCCACACACGCACGCGTGTGTGCACCCACACGCATCTGCTTCTCTGTGGCCCCAAACAGGTTACCAGACCTCTCTCTGCCATTATTATAAAGCCAACATGACATTTCCCTGTCCAGCAAACCTAACATTGATCTTTAATGCATGAGCTTCATGGAATTCATGATTATTTAAAGGAGAGTGTCTGGAATCCCTTGCCGTTTTGTGTCTCCGCCACTTACACAGTGGCTATGCTCAATCATCAGCCTCTCGAACCCTAGTGGCAAGACATGCAGCAGAGCCATGCAGCCATGAGGGGATTTTACATCTGTGGTCTCTTGCCACCTGCCTCTAGGCATGAATTTTAGGTCCTGGGGTGAGGATTATGAGATATGGGATTATTTAGGAATATTGCCCCCCCCCCCCCCCCACCCGCGTTTTTTTACTGTGCCTGTATTTCTGTGTTGTCTTCACATTTAACCATAGGGTGTTTTGAAAATTAAGGCCAAATGAACGGAAGCAGGGCAGAGTGGGGTCACCAGTGCTCGCACGACAACAACTGATTTTTTCCAATAGATGCCGACTGTTTACGTAACTCCATTCAGGAGGTGTGATTAGCTCCTATCGATCCACCCCCGGCGGATCGACTGGTGGGCGGGCACGCCTGTTCAAACCGAGATACAGAGAAAGAGGCTAATGTTGATCGATAGCGGACAAGCCTTTTGTGGAGATGCTTAGCGAGGATAAAGACAGAGAGTGGGAGCCGTTGTCCAGAACGGGGACAACTCTCCCCATGTGAGGCTGGGCACCATATCGATGTAGGGATGTAGAAATCCTCAGAGCAGAGCTGGATGATGGAACATGCAGAGGCCCGAGTCGGCAGAGTGATATCCCATTCTGTTTGTAACGAAAGAAGTTGGCGGCGCCACAGAGAGGAGACGACAACCAGAGTCAGATCTACGGGCTGACTGACACGATGAAGTCGAAAAAAAACAGACATGAGACGGCAAAAAAGAGAAAGAAAACCAGACCAAAAAACCCACTGTACACTCGTGCTTTTGTTTAGTGCTTTTATTCAAGTTCCTTATTGTTAGTCGACAGCCTACCACCAGCAAGCCATTTTGCCACTTGTAATCATTACAGCGCAATTAAATAAACAATAATTTACGTCATGTTTTAAAGCCAAAGTAACCAAATAGATACAACTGCATCTGGAATGTAAATACAGACCAAATGAACCAGGCATTTTCCTATACCATTTAAGATACATATGATTTCCATATACACAGAAATAAAGTCACTATAAGGAACCCTGAGAACACATCAAATGAGCTAGATCAAACGATCATTTAACTGGACCCGGTTCAAACAACCACTTCAAGGTTCTCAAAACAAACATCAATAAAAGCAAGATAGAAAATGATTTTGGCTTGGACCTAAATTAAATTGGTCCATCTAAAAACCCAATCCAATTTGTAGACACAGAGGTCTTATTTAAAGTACAGCGCTGGGTTTACATCTAGAAAGATGAAGCGCTTTTTATTTTGATACAGGTGAAAATTACAGTGCACATCATTATTTCTTACAGAAATGTCACTTGAATATTGAAATAAAGATTGGAAGATTTTAGGCTAACCTTACAGCATTTAAATGTTATACAATCAGAAAAGAAAGAAAATTGAAATTGCACCCAAACAAAAAATCATTTTATGAAATAATATAGAAAGACACCAAATTATTATTATACCAACACAATTCTTAATTATCATTAAAACGTTTTTGGAAGTCTGAAATATTAAGCAGTGGGCATAAATGATTAGCAGTTTTTTCTACAGGTTATGATACCATGCTCAGGTGATTTTCTCCCTTCAGCAGTAGAGCATCATGTTGGAGCTCTGGTACAGATACATGTAGGCGTCGCAAAACAGACGTTTGGCCACGCCCTTCATGTCCCGTGGCACCTGATTGGCCAGCTCCGCGAGGGGCATGTCCAAGTAGACCGCCACCTCTGGGCAGGCCTGTACTTGAGGGATGTTGAAGCCATCAATCTCACCTGCAGACCACAACACGCAGATAGAGAGAGAGAGAGAGTTTAGGGCTCCACTTTCAACATCCAATGACATCCAAGAATAACAGAGGGTGATGGGAGGAAATCAGGGAGGAAAACCAGAGATGAATTAGGAAGAAACTCATTTTCGGCATACCGTCCCCCCCCCCCCCCCCCCCCCCCCCAGACACAAACCCTAATGCTCACCCTGCCTGTCGGCCATGCTGTCGAAGAATATCCAGTCGGTTTTGTTCGGTCCGTGTTTGATGAAGGAGACGTAGTGGCTGGTCTCGATGCAGAGCACCGCGAACAGCTCCAGGGTCTCCCGGGGCAGGGGGCGGCCCGACGCCCGGCCAGGGAAGCCCTCGGGGAGGCACAGGGCAGAGCGCTGGTGGGAACTCCTCTGGGGGTGGGAGTGCACCTGGAGGAACCATAGACAGCCTGCTGAGCACCCAGGAAGAACGGTCCGGAACGGCCACTAAGACTGGCACACATGTAGGCAGGCGTCCAAGCAGACTGACAGAGATGGACCCAGAGAGGAATGCGAATACAAGTGAACGGCCACTACAACAGGCAGCCAGGTAGACAGACATGTCAGACATAAACAGGATAGAGAAACACATACAGACACACCCGTTGTTTGCGGACCATCTCGAGCCTACCTGCTTGGAACATGTCTTGCAAAACAGTTTGAAACCAGTCCTGCTGAAGACCTGGTCTCTGAAACAGTCCACACACTCTTCCTGCGCCAGCTGACCGCACATCACACACTGCTGGGGACCTGCGACGCACACACAGACACATATATGTAGTGCATGTGCCATGTTTTGTGTGTGTGTGTGTTTGTTTGTTTGTTCAATGGACGTGCGCACCATCTGAGAGGAGGTGAGTAATGTCCAGTTCCAGTGAAGGGATGATCTTCTCAAACATCTTGAATTTTTTCCCAAAGCGCGGCATTTGCAGTATGACACAGGAGGGGACCTGCAGTAGACATGGTGAAGAGAGTGTATTGACACACACAACTCTGCAATAGAAACCTGGAGACACTGAGACACGGAGAGCAGAAACACGACTGGAAATGAGAAGGCAGAGCAGCAACGCCATCTGCTGGGATCCTACTGCAACTGTAGAGAGAGAGAGAGAGAGAGAGAGAGAGAGAGAGAGAGAGAGAGAGAGAGAGAGAGAGAGAGAGAGAGAGAGAGCTAGACAGAGCCAAAGAATGAGAGAGACGGAGATAGAGACACAGAGAGAGAGTGAGAGATAGAGAGCTGAGCGAGAGACGGACATGGAGAGAGACAGACAGACAGATAGACAAGAGCCCCAGCCAAACTGACAGAGTGCCAGACAGACCTCGGCCAGTCGGAGAGCAGAGCTGTGGAAGGAGTGCTCCAGCAGTTGCTGGACGGTGGGAAGGACCAGGCTGTGGTTGTGGTCCAGGAAGATCTGGTAGCAGTAACTCTCCTGGACCTTGCCCCCTGCTGAACTGTTAACCCCCCCACCACACACACACACACACCGTGAAGGATTAATTGTAATATTTAATTTGTATATATATTATATATTGTTATATTACATATTCATGTATTTAATTGATATGTATATTTGAGATCTAATATATAGATATATATTGTATATTGATAATATTTGGATAATCTATCTCGTAGTGGTGTGTAAACCTAGGCAGGGCGAGGTGGAGTTGTGACGCTGTCATACATTTTGAGGAGCGGCTCCAGACACAGGATCTGGTGCATGATGAGAGACAGGAACTCCTCGGGATCTGACACCAAACCCACACACGGTAGGGGTGTTAGCCACTCCTGTCTGCACGGCGAGATAGCAGGCTAGCGCTAGGCTTGGAGGCTAGGCTAGGTGGCTAGGCTAGGCTTAGAGGCTAGGCGGCTAGGGGACTAGGCTAGGAGACTAGGCTAGGAGGCTAGGAGACTAGTATAGGAGGCTTGGGGACTAGGCTAGGAGGATAGGCAAAACGGCTAGGCTAGGAGGCAAGCCAAGGAGGCTAGGCTAGGAGGCTAGGTGGCGTGATCACCTTTCTCCTCAGTGGTGTAGGAGTGGCAGTAGCCGCGATCCTGGAGCTGCTGGCGAAGCTTCATGATGTGTTTCCCCTCCACGAAGCCCTTACTGCAGAGGAATCCAACACACACACACACTGCTGTGATGTAATAAACCATGCATTACTTAATATCTTCCGAGCTACAATGCCATGTCAGTATCACACAAACACACAATATACCGCTATATATAATAACAAAATATGCATTACTTAATATCTTCCAAGCATATAATTCCATGTGAGTATCTCTCTCGCACGCGCGCACACACGCACGCACGCACGCACACACACACACACACACACACACACACACACACACACAGCTGACCTGCGGAGGGGGTTGACAATGTCATGCAGCAGTGTGTTCTGGATGGGGGCGTCACGTGTCTCTGTTGATTTAAACAGGAGGGAGTCCAGAACTGAGGTGCATGAGAATAGACTAGAGAGAGGGGAGAACACACACACACACACACACTCGCATGAATGGAAAAGTCAAAGTGCCTTCACCTATTTTGAAAGAAACACTAAGCTAAAGTACATCATCATCATCCTTCTCCTCATCCTAACCTGAAGAGGGCCGAGTCCATGTAGCAAGAGTTGCAGTGACCCTGGATCCCCTTCATCCGGCCGACCAGAATCTTGTCTACCTGCTCCGAGCTGACAGGATCAACATTTCCCAGCGTTCCTAAACTGTGCTCAGCTTCCCGCTCTGAGGTAACACACACACAAACAAACAAACAAACACACACACACAGACACGGTATCTGCTTACGATATCGACAACAGCACAGCAAAGACGGCAGGTGTTCTGAGCAGTACGAGCCCCTCTCACCATGACCCCCCTCAGGCGCCCCCCCAAATCGGGAGTCCGGGTGGCAGGAGGCCAGCTTGACGAAGAGTCCGTGTTGAGGAAGACACTGGAACAGTCTCCTCCCCTTGAAGGTCCCATCGCTTACTCCAATACTGTCCTCCTGGAGAGAGACAACTGGTTTGTATAGACAGAAAATAGACCAGGGCAAATAGACCAGGGCAAATAGACCAGGGCAAACTGACCAGGCGAACAACAGTGGGGTTATAAATGGCCTAAAAGCGATCTGGCCATAGAGTACAAGTTCCATCCTTGGGAGAGAGAAGCTCTTTTTTCTAAAAACAGCAGGAGGTCAATATTGAGTTGGCCTACCAGCTCAATGCCAGCCCTGGTGTGGTCCAAATCAGGCAGATCCCCAATCCAACGGATGGTTCCATAGGCAGGACCAGTACCCAAATGGATCTGCACCAGAGAGTCCACCCCCAGATCTGGAATATGGCCCTCCCTCTTAGGCACCTCAGGCACATTGACGTCCATGGCGTCCGATTCTGGGAATCAGCCGAGGACAGATACGACACGATCAGCAGACTGCACACGCTCAAGCGCGCTGGCGCACACACGCGCACGCACACACACACACACCTGGCAGGAGCTCCTCCTTAATGACACACTCGATGGGCACCCAGACCTCTCCTCCTTTTTCTCCCTTCTCGTTGGTGTCCTGCAAAACCACCAGAGCATCACTCGCCGTGCACGTGCTCACGGCTCGGTCAGGCCAGGCGTCGTCACTGGGAAGTGGGACACTCACCGTGGAGATGAAAACATGCCTCCTCCCCTGCTTTTCCTCCAGGCCCATCACCATTCCATGTCGGCCGTACTCCTCATCCTCGAGGAAGAAGGTGACTCTGTCCCCGGTGGCGAAGGACTGTGGGCTCGACTGTGGTGCGGGTGCTGGAAGGATGGGTGTCAGGGGCCTGACTTTGGAGAACGGGGCAAACATGCCGCTATCCTTACTACAGGAGAAGAGGGTTTTGTAATGAATTGTCCCATCGGTATTTCCTTTGCCTTTATCCTGTCCATGGGGAAAAAAACAAGTCAGGCTTATATTAATTTCTTCTCACATACATTTCAGATACAAGAGTGGTCATTTACTGTATATGACCCAATAACCAGGATACGCACCAATTACCGTAAATCTGAAAAGAGACCTATTCATAGTTAAAACCACTGGTGCAGTTAAAGCCATAGTGTAAATAGGGTAGGATGTCAATAATGTGTTCATCATGCACAATTCACATACCTGCAGTTCGATCCCAAAGAATGTCCCCGCTATAGGGTCTGAGTACTTAGGCTCTGTGATCCTTCCTATGTAGCGTATTACTCCCTTCAGCTTCTTTTTCTTCTCGCCCTCCACTGTGACCGGCGTGTCTTTGGTGAGGCCTAGCGCTGTACGGAGAGCCGCCTCCTCTCTGAACCATTTCAGCCTTTCTGCGTTGTCTTTTAGAGCCTGCAAAAGCTCAGCCTCCTTAACAGTGATTTCCTCTAAGATACTTGTTTTCATCTTGGAGTCCAGTCCTGAGTTGTCAATGCAGATAACAGGCACCTCGTTGCTATCTTTCTTCCGTGTCCTGTTCTCGGTTAGGTAGCAAATGTGACCTGCGCTTATGTTCTTGCATTTGTCGGTGGTGATATAATAAGTCTTGCCATCGGTAACAGAATTCATGGTTGCTCAGTAAAGCTGTGGGATGCACCTTTAGGGCGAAAATAAACAACAGTGTAATATGTAGATGTGACAGGACAGAAGAACAGTCAATTGAAACATCACGAAAAGATAAACAAAAAGCAAAAACCAGATTTGCACCTGTTCCATCAAACTGGATTTGATGGAACAGCTTGAAAGTTCGAGCTAACTAGCTAAATCAGTCAAGTAGGCTAAGTTGACTAAGTGAGTTTGCCTACACGAAGTTGTTTGTTAGATTTCTATAGTTAACTTCATAACAGTGGGCATGAGTAGCTAGGCGATTAGCCAGGAATTATAATCAAACTCACCTGTTCGTCTGGGAAAGTTATACTTGGCAAAAGTTTATCCTCTGGTAGCTAGCGGCAGAACATAGGTGGCTAACATAGCTATAATCCAGTCACTTTCACTTCCCTTTTCGTTTCTGACTGAAGTGAACTGTCACGTCAGACACTTCGTTAGCTAGGTATTTTAAATCATCACTTATACGATCATTGTCAACACACTGTATCCAGTCAGTGTTTTTTCCACTCTTTTTTTTCTTTATCCCTCAAAAAGTCAAACTTAACGTGTATCTTAGATATATTTTGTCAACACAAACGCATGGACTTAATCGCACTGTCATTGGACTAGGATTTGGCTACCTCATTACATCATCTATGAGCGTCTGCGCCGCGCTATGATGACGACGCAGTTGGACGTAAACATGGAGGAGAGAGAGGCACTGAAAAGGCAAATCGAATTGTTACAAAGTGAGTTTGGATTTTACAGGATTGATACATTTATATAATTAGCCGCTGCATATTGAGGTGAATAACATTTTAGCTGTCATGTGGAAAAGCCAAAACACTGCCCATTGCTAGCTAGCTGCCATCTGCTCTGCCTGTTTGACTAACGTTAGCAAACTAGCGTAGCTAATACACTCTGGGTTAGTGACAAGCTAGGGAATATTTTAAGATAATAGTTTAGCTGGTTTGCTACTTTACTAACGCTTACGGCACTGCTTGTGTATGTATAACCTTGCTAACGGTTGCAAAATATGGTTTTAAGCCTGATGATGAAATCCCTGTTTACCCACAGATCTCATCAACAACCACAAAAGTGTGCATGGTGATGCCCCCTCCAGTGCTGGTCCGCGTCAGCAGGAACGAGCAACGTCAGCCAGAGGGCATGCTCAGAGCTCATATGTCACTCCTACACACACACCCAGTGGAGTGCTTAACTTGCCTGTACCTGCTGGGCAGTGGAGGAAGACATACTCGATCAGTAACAAGAGAAACGAAGCCTCGCAGAATAGACCCACACAGACCCCCGTCTCCATGTCCTCCTCTGGCTCCTTGTCTAGGTCCCTGCAGGCGACCCGTGCAGGTCGAAGCGGCTCCCCGCCCAGCCATGGCCTCCGGGCAGACCTTGTCAACAGAGAGAGTGGCGGAGCCGGGGGTCTCACTGGAGGATCGTGTGCCCAGGGGAGAACACTCACATCGGCCACTGAGGTTTTGTCCTTCAGACAGAGGGCCGGGGCCGGAGATGAGGCTGAGGCTGGTACGAAGACGCCGGCGTTTGCGAGGACCGGCGTGCCACTGGACGACTCCCAGAAACAGCTGAAGCAGAATGTTCAGTCACGGCATGAAGCTTCCAAGTTCACCTGGGTGAAGAGCCAGGAGGCAGGGGGATCTGGGCCCCAAGAGGCTCGAGCCGAACCCCTGCTCCCAGAAGCAGTCACCAGCCCCCCCCCTGCCCCGGACTCCAATGCTGGGGCCTGTGGTGGTCCCTCGCCCTCCCTTAGCATCACCAAGAAACCCCCCACCAAGAAGGTTCCGCGTCGGCTCAGTCTCTCCGCAGCCTCCCCCAAGACCTCCAAGTACACCTGGGTGTCCTCCTCCGCGGGGGGCCAATCGAAGATCTCCAGGAAGCCCCTGTCGCCCAGAGCCCTAGCTCTGCTCCACAGAGCTCCGGAGAGGGGAGAGGCAGCCAGGAGAGCCAGGGCAGCACAGCCCCTCACTGGGAAACAGAGGAAGGGAACGGGGGCCTGTAGTAGCCGCTACTGCTGGAAGGCAGGGGCCCAGGGGGGTACCGTCGCAGGGACAGGGCGAATGGTTCCCCACAGAGGGTCTGTGTTCTGCTGGAGCTCGGAGAACGAGCCCAAAGGGTCAATGGGACGTGCTCGTGTGGAACCCTCATCCTCGCTGGCCTCATCCCACTCCCCTGGTGGCTTTAAGCTCAGGAGCAGGATGAAAATTATCCGGAAATCTCCCAGCGGGTGAGTAGTACTCCAAAATATTTGCTTTCGAACGTACAGATCTCTAGACTACTCGTCCTACTCAAAATACCGGAAAATTCTGAAATGCACGCTACCAGCAGGGGGCAGCAAACTCAAAGTTTCGTGCCCAGAGGGTTTTTCACACCCCTGTTTTTGCATCGAAAAACTGCAAGGCTTCGACTGTAGTCTTGGATTATGAACCTGTCACAAACACTTAGCATGTCCCTCCACGTACGACAGTGGCGGCAGTCCGGAGAGGCGTGCCAGTCCAGCCGGGATGACCGTGAGGAGCCGGTACTCCCTCCACCGTCGGACGACACACACCCTGGTCAGAACGCACCCCCCGGGGAGGAGCCCAGGGGCCCTGAAGAGGAGCCCGTCCCGGGAGCTGGTGTCTTTCGGCAGGCACAAGTTGCGTCGCCTCTCCCCCGGCTCCTCCAGGACAGGTAGGCTGCACCGTGGAGGGGGGGGGGGGCGGGGGTGTAACAGTTAGCTGTTACTAAGTCCTTTTCCTCAGAAATCCATACAGGATACAGACATATGCCACATTAACAAGGACCAAGAATATTATTATTCTCGAGCAAAGAGTCACGAGCCAAATTCACACGAGGGCCGGGGGTAATATATATTATTGGACATCTGCTTCTTTTCACAAGAGAGAACGTCATTAATTAATTCTTCAGGCTCCTTGCCAGCGAGCGGAAGCCGTGACCGATTGGTGTAATGAGCTTGTGACCGGAACGTATCCCGCACTGTGAAAAAAATGTGTTTACACCCGTGAGAGAGCCGTGCGCCTGATCCAGTTGTCGTCGTCGTTCGGCGACCGGGTCGCGCTC